>NC_064423.1:27645000-28245000 GCF_023375975.1 Astyanax mexicanus | reverse complement strand
AGCGTTTATTTGCAGAAAAATGAAGAAATGGCTGAAAAAAACAAAAAAGATGCAGAGCCTTCAGACCACAAATAGTGCAAAGAAAAGAAAAAAGAAACGTTCATATTTATAAAGTTTTTAGAGTTCAGATGTTTTCATGCATCTCGGCATGTTCTCCTCCACCAGTCTTACACACTGCTTTTGGATAACTTTATGCTTTAAACTCCTGGTGCAAAAATGCAAGCAGTTCAGCTTGGTTTGATGGCTTGTGATAATCCATCATCCTCTTGATTAAATTCCAGAGGTTTTCAATTTGTTACAATTAAAAAAACTCATCATTTTTAAGCATTATTTTTAAGTTATAGATACAGATTTTTTTATTATTATTAAATCACACACATTTTCCGTGGTTCTCAAAAATTATGCACTTAACTCTCTGGGGTTACGACAAAAAACATAAACTATAGCCTAGCAGTGATACTGAATTATTCATTCAACAGATTGATTAAGATATCAGGATCTGTGATGATAATCTGAGCTGAAACGCTGCAGGCCGTTTCCTGCCCCGGGCCTAAATCACCCGGAGCCCTCCTCCACCGTCTCGGTGGCCCGCGCCCGGGCGGCCTCTCCCTCTCTCCTTACGCTGCATTATACATGAGGAAAGAAAGTGAAGAGAGGATGAATCATTCATGCTCATTATGTCGGCAAATACCGGCGCACGGCAACAGCGGCTAAAAGAGTCAACAAATGTTTTTCTCTTTTGTTGTCCAAACACATTAACCCCGGGTGTCTCCGCCGGGCGAGCCGAGCGAGCGGCAGCGCAGCCCAGTCACAGTCTGAAGAGCCCTGACCCCAGGGCCACGGGGGGCTAACCCTTACCCAGCTGCCCCTCTCACTCTCACTGCAAGAGATGCAAGCCCATATGCAGCCAGCAGGAGACTTCACCTCTCTCTCTCTCTCTCTTTCACTCTCTCCTTCTGTCCCTCTCTTACCCTTCTCTCACTTCTTGTACTTTTTTTTTTTTACTATTCCTCCCTCTTTTTTCTCTTTTCTTCTTTTGTTTATCTCACTCCTTGCTCTTATTTCGTGATCCTTCGCTCTTTTCTCCAACGTTGCATTTCCTCTGTTATGTTTTCTTCTCCACTCGTCTTTTTTTTAGTTCTCTTCCTTTTTTCTCTCAATCTTTCCCTCTTATTGTTTGTGACATTTTGCTCATCTACCTATCTAGCCCCACCCTTTTCCTGTCTATCTCCTTTACTCTCTTTCCTTTCTGTGTTTCTCTCACTTCTTTCTCTTCCTCTGCTCCTATCTCTCGCTTATATCTATTGCGATCTACTGCTCCTCTCTCTGTTTTTTGCTCTTTCCTTCCCCCTCACTTACAACTCACCCCATTTACCTTAACTCTCTCAATCGATCACCTATGCTTCTGCTTATTCTTCTCCCTCTTCTGTTACTTCCATATCATTCACTCCTCCTTCTAATACTGTTCTACATACTTTATCATTTTTCTTCCATAGTTTGTCATGTTTCTCTCTCTCCATCTAAATCCCAATGCTCTTTCTCCTATTCTCCCTTTCCCTTTATCACAGTCACCATCCCTCTATCTCTCGCTCCTTCTTTCACTCCTCTATTCTCTTACTCTTTCCCCTCACTCTTCCTTTCTTTTTCTGGCTATATTTGTGTCCCTTGTTTCTTTCCATCGCTCTTTTGCTCTTCATCCTTCTTACTCCTTTTCCTCTTCCCATTTCTTATATCCCTTTATTATCTATTTCTTTTTACTTCTCTTATTTGTCTCTCATCCCTTCCTCCCTTTCTGTATTTCTCTTACATCCTTGTGTCTTTCTTTCTACTTTCTTCTCCCACTCTCTCCATCTAATCTGTTATGTTCTCTTTTTCTCATTCTTCCTCTTTCTTTCTCACTTTTACAATCCTTCTTCTTTCCCATCCCCTTTTTAACCTCTCTCTTTCCCATTCCATTCATCTCTTCTTTCTCTCCCTGGTCTTTCCTCTTTTTATGTGTTCTCTTACATCCTTGCGTGTCATTCTCTCCATTTTCTCATGTTTCCCTACCTTTCCATTTAATTCTCCATGCCCTCTTTTTTTCTCCTGTTCTTTCACTTCTTGTTTTTCACTCTGCCCTTTCTCACTACCAACATCCCTCTATCTCCCTCTCGTTCACCCCCCTCGTTCCCCACTGACCTGCCCCTTGACCTTTAGCAGTGAGTCAGCCGCAGTCAGAGTGAGAACGTGCTGAGATGCTGATCTCTTCACAGCTCCTTGTCACGCTACACTTTCTCCACTCGTCTTTTACTGTCAGCTCTTCTGCTTCCCTTTCTCCTCTGACCGCTGAAAGTGACGCTTCCTCCATTCAGTTCATTGTAAATGAAAACCACGGGGTATTCTACTGATCAATGCAGACTTTACGCACTCCTCATCTTCTGCACACAATAACGCATTCAGGGCTGATGAATTTCCTTACGCAGCTTCATGAAGGGGTGATGAAAACGTCTCTCCTGCTACAATAACTCAGCTCCTGAAGAAACCTCCAGCACTGACGCCATTCACAGCAATCACTCCAGATCATACGGAACATTTCCCCGAGTTAATTGCTTCCTTCTGCCGGCCCGGCCTCTTTATTGACTCAGACTTCTAATTGCTTGAATGAGTGAAGTGCTCATGTCATATACTGTCCATATGTATCCAGACACCTGTTTTTTTCCTGTCATTCCTTATTTTTGTCTTTATAGCTATAGTGAGAGCCTACACTCCTCTGGAAAATTTTGTATTGTATGATCTGGATTTTCATGCTTTTCAGTCTGAACCAAAATAAAAGATCTGAAGCCACAAACAAAAAAATGGTTTGTACTGAGAAAACACTTTTTTTATGTTTTTTAATGCTATTTTAGGCATGCCGTCATCACTCAGTAAACAACAGAAGAAGAAAAAGACCCCCTTTACAGAGTAGTACTACCAGAACAGATTACGTTGGTGATTCCTGTATCTACTGTAACTGTAGATTAGACCTTTATTTATAAACAGAAAAAAATGTAGCTAAAAATCTGTAGCTAATATGTTATGCTTATTACGCTGTATGATTTTGCTGATATTCTGTCAGAAATGCAGAATTCAGCACCTGGAAAGACGACCAATTAAACTGAAAACATTCAACAAACCGACCAATATCAGGTATAGGGAGAAGAAGCCAACATGGCCGATCCCTAAACTGCATTGTACATCTCTAGATGTAATCCTGAGAGCACCAATTATATTATGTTTTTATTCTTGCTGTTGGAGGACCCATGTCATGATTTTATGGTGTTTAGCCTGCTTTAATACATCAGGTATAACTGCCAGATCTTTAAGGACAAGAGTTGAGAACTTGACAAACCCTTCTGTCCGTATTCTGTGTCCATTTTGTTTGTATTTGTGCACATTCTCTTAATGCGTATAGATCCAGACCAAAAACAAGAGCAGGACAATGAAAAATATTTCCATACTTTTGCATTATAAAGAAACATACAATTTGATGCGCCAGCACATTCACCAACTCACAGGGTTAACGTCAATACTTGTAACCAAAAACATATCAATGTCTAGCAGCATTACAATTCCACGCTCTTGCTCTTGCTTTTGGTCAACAAACATCACTACTTGACATACTGGAAAAGAACGAAATGCGGTTGCTTTGCAAATTTTGTAATAACACATCAACATCACAACTCCATCCCAACACTACACATACAATGCATTTATGGATGAGTAACTCTAGATAATGTCTGGACTTGATTCTCCAGTTACTAAAGTTTTTTTTCTAGTTCATGAAAAAAAAAAATAATGATAAAGCAAAAGCACATGTCAAATCAACGTTGGGGATAAGACTATAGACGGTATATAAGTATAGGCAGAACAACAGCAGTTAAAGAGTGAAGCCACTATGTCTCTTATGCCCTCTGGTGGCTGGTTGCAGTACAAATTTAAACCGAGCCTATTTCTATTCATTTAAATAGAAGAAGATGACAGAATATTAAATCTAATATTACACATCCAGGAATTATTTTTGGAAGTTGGGTTCTGTACATTCTTCAAGCTCCCCTCCTGTGTTAATAACCCCCAGTGTTGTTCTTTACAGTTAATGTGTTTTGTAGGAGTTATTTCGTGATATTTAAAGGGATGTGGCGATGTGGCGCTGTGCGCTTCCCCATTACATTGGGAGGGGCCTCGCCTCCCCTCCCACCTCTGCTGCTTCTGTTCTGACTCCACTTCGCCTCTACTGTACAAGCACACGCAAGATGGCAGCTTCCATTTCGGCCATATTTTGGCTTCAAAGCACCATAATGAAAGTGAATGGGGATGTCATGTAAAATCAAAAATCTATAATCCTGTGTCACCTTTTGTCACTATTGTATGTCAAATTTACATTGGCATTATATTGAATGGTTGGCTTGATATTGAATTTTGGTTACTTAAAAAAGCACATTGTTCATTCAACCACATACAGTACATATTCACATCTATTGACATCTATTGACAGCTGGGATGTAGAATCAGATCAGTCTTGTTGTAAAATTTGTACTGTGAGGCTTATAACAGGTTGTGATATAATATGCTAGGTCAGTAGTATCTGTGTGCGTGTGTGTATGTGTGCGTGTTTGTGTGTGTACAGTATTCAGTACACTCTGTTATCCTGAAGGTCAACAGGCTTGTCTATTAATGGACCTGCAGCTCTAGAGCATCTAATGAGAAGTGCTGCTTCTGTTCAGCTGGGGCTGGGCCTGGTCCTGCACTTGCAGTAGCAGTGTGTTTTGTGGCTTTGCTACATTGGGCTGGATGCCCTGAGCCATGCACACACGCTCTGAGGGACACTTTTGTGTAAAAGTGATGCTAAGCTGAGCGCCTGTAGCCTCAGGACACTTCGGCATGTGGTCAACACGTCTGGCCAAACGGCGGTTGGGGCTGAGTCTAATAGCAGGGTTTGGATCGAGGGGGGAAGAGGGATTTTCAGATTTGAGAGCGACAAAGCGGAGCTTCAGCACTGAATGTTCCAACATTCCATGAGTACAAATGTATTCAGTATATACAATATACTTTAATTTGCTGGAACATTGCTCTGAGGATTTGATTGTATTCAGCTGCACAAGAGCATAAGTGAGATCAATTACTAATGTTAAATGATTTGTTCTGCAAACAAAATTCAACTGAACAGTACTGGATGGAGTGCCACTGTTGCACAGCCCAATGTTTGGGGTTTTAGATCCAGTAGCACTTCTTCTGGAGAACATGCAAGATGTGTTTGTGCCAATGTTAGCTTTTAATGACACTTGAAGTATACCCTGAAAAAAAATGCTCCTCAAAGGTCTCTTACTGAAAGGAACTGTTATTTGTAAGAACCCTGAAAATGCTTGACCGCTTACACGTTAATGGTTCTTCTCTATAAAGGAAAGAAAAAATTACTTATACTTTACGGAGAACAAGGCACACTTTATTATAGGGCACACTATTAATGAATTTCTATTTTAATACATAAGGTGCAATGTAGTATAAGGTACATTTCAAGCAACAATAGTAAGGAACAAGGGTGTCGCCATGTTTTACTTCCAATTCAGCAGGTCTCACCGCTGGGGGTGCCTAAGTAAACAAAACTGTAATCCGCAAAAGTCAAACAAGCACTGGATGTTGATCTACACATATTTATTTCCTGAAAAATATTTATTTACAGTAAGCTTAGATTTCCAGTACTTTACTGTGGTTAGCAGCAGTGCTAGCCGCGGTTGGAAGCAGCAATAGCTACAGTTAGCAGCAGTGCTTAGCGCTAGTAAATGCCGCCTGACCGTGCTATACTGAGGAACCCTAAGTGTTTCGCTAAACCAGGCCGCTATTAGCTAGCTGTTCGATCTATGATGATTTTTACACGGTAAAAACACAGACTACAGTCCTATATACTCACCTCTGAACATTGAAAGAGGTAGTGCTGCAGTTAGCGACTAATGTTAATACTGCTCCAGCCTTGTTGCTGGAGAAACTTCACTGAAACACCTGTAAAATAATGCACTTCAGCGAAAAGTGGCTTTACTGCTCCTTTCAACCTGACTGGTAGAATTCATGCATAAGGTGCACTGGATTTTAAACGCACCTTTTAGTGCAAAATATACAGTAATTAAGGAACATTTCTATAAGGGGGTTATATGCAACTCTTTTAAAAAGGAGAAGGACTGATATCATGACCCATGACTTTTGGCATGTCCCCTGAAAGACAAAAAAAATGCAGCACTGACCTTACGCAGACAATTCTAGCTAGATGCCACCGGTCATGCTCATTACCTGAGGATTGAGGAATGCTTGATGCCCGAATGACCCATACAATTTGCAACCTACCAATCCACGTGACCTTGCTATGAGTACGCTAGCCATTGTTAAACCTCACAAGATAACAACTCACAACTGTGTCCATAAGCCATGCCCTGAGGCTTTCAAGATTAGCTACATACGACCTTTGCTAATCAACACTGTATGGTGTAGATCATCACCTTTTTTAAACATGTAGCATTCAAAATTCCAAATTTAAGGAAATTCTTGTTTGTCCAGGTGCATCCTAGTCTGTTAATGTTCCAAAAGCAAAACTACAGCTTCCCTCACTTAATATTAACACTTACGTGGAGAGGGGACATTTAAAGAGAGGAAAACATCACATCACAAAAAAGGAAAAGGCAGACAATGAGACAGAGAAACAAAAAGAATGGACATTTATGAAACCATACTACTCTGGAAGTTATAACGCATCTGATTTTTACATCTGAAAAAAATGTCCTTGACGTGAAAGGACCTTATCACTAATTACACAGAAGAGTTGCAGAGTGTTTGCAGTGTTAACGCACTTCACATCAACTTCAGTCAGTTTTACCGAACAGTATAATGAAGTCTTGTACCTAAATATAGGCCAGTTGGTCGTGATTCCAAAGCTAATGAATCATACCTGCTGATGTGTCGCTGTGGTGGCATTGATCAAGCAGTGTGGAGTGGTTTTATGACACAAACACAATCACTACCTTCTGCCTACTGACTATTAATTCTATTAGCTTAATTGATCAGGGGAGCTGGTGGTTTGATGACCTCTGATGTACCATCCAGCTGGGGTCACAGGCTAATCAGCTGGGGGGCAATAAGTGACCTCAGAAAGCAGCACTAAGACGATTCTTGTATAAACAGTGCTGGGAATTAAAGGGCAAATCCTGTGTGTTTTCTACTGGTTACACAAAGCAATCCTGACTGTTCTCCTACCTTGTTTCCCAATAGTTTCCCAAAACTACCATTTTCTACCAGAGCAGGAGCGTCCCTCACTATGTTTCAATGAGCACTTACTTTCCTAACACCTCTTACAAACAAACGACTTCTAACCTCATTTCCTCCTCTATCCCACTATTTCCATTTGACCTTGTCACTACCACTAACTGCGCTGTTAACTGTGTATGATGTATTCCAGGTGCACAGGTGACACTGTAGATCAAGGAACTTTCAATGCTCACACACTCCAGAAATTAAATGTCCCATATATCTGGCCAGTGTTTGACTTCATTCACAAGACAACACTTAACAACATATACAGGTGTTGGCATTGGTGTTCCCAAACCATCCGATAAAGAAACGCTTCATGATCAGTTTACGTACTGCTATTCCACTGATGTCTGGCATGCAAAAGTGTAAATGAGCTCTTTTGTGACTGGCTTTACCTCATTAAACTCAAACAAACCAGACTGAAACACAAAAATAACATCAATCAGAGTTATCAGATGTTAATGCAAATGCAGAAGTTTGACAATCAATCAATCAAACCATGCTATTTTTTGAAATGTTTATTCCATACTTCCCTATATAGACTGTACGGTACAAAATTGGAGCTACTGTGAACAAACTGTAGCATCACCATGAGTGGAGTAACGAGGCTAGGTCTTTGTTGTGTTAGAAAAACTCTATTTACAACAAAAGAGGATATAAAAAGACCCCCAAATAAGCATGAATGGTTCTCTCATTAATTGGTGGCCCACTAGGGTAGACTTTTTTATCCACCCTCCAACCCAACACCAAGAGGGTGAATCAAAACAAAAAACAGAAACAGCCTTAATCTGTTCAAACAACACTAAGACTGCCACATAACCCCAACAAAGAAGAAAAGAACAGCCGAGAGCTTTAGAGACCTCCCCCAAATAATATTAAAAACAGTTAGGTCAAAAATATTTTTCTGAAACAGGAAGTAAAATCCCTTTAATGATGTGAGGTAAGCAGCACCTTATAATTCAAATAGCATCAGCCTGTCAACCTGTAGCACTGCTAGCGGTGATGCCATGGGAGGAAACTGGAAAAAGATGCGGTGGTGGTGGTGGTGGTGGTGGGTGCAGATTGAAGGTTGCATCATACAGGGAGAGAGAGCGTGTGTGTGTGTGTGTGAACAAGGGAGTGAACGGATGAGTGTGTGTGTGTAGCGCTCGTGTCTATATAAAAAGCAGCAAATCTGAAATCACACTTTTTTTCAGACCCCCCTCCACCAATCAAAGCTCAGACAATGAAGCCTGACAAGCCACTCAGGGTTACCCTCGACCGTATACCTCTCTCTCTCTCTCTCTCTGTCACACTCTCTCTCTCTCTCTCTGCGTCCCTTTTCTCTCTCTTTCTCTCTCTCTCACACACACACACACACACACACACACACACACAAAACGGGGCTTCTCAAACATTTGTCTTTAAACACTTGCAATCCATCCTGCAGAACACGCTGAATGCAAGCCTCTCTCCTCTCTCTCTCTCCCATCTCTCTCTCTCTCAACTCTCTCTCTCTTTTTCTCTCTCTTCAAAGCAGCAGTCCATAGACTTTTTTTCCCTTTTAGATTAAAAGCTGTAGTATTCCTGAGTTGGGAGGAGACATAATGTTTTTGGATGTAATCGTTGTCTATATTTTGACAATACTTAACCTAATGAACAGAACAAAGCAATTTATTGCGATCAACCTACATTGAAAGTACTCTTCCACAAGTTCTATGCAATTAAACATTCTCATCAGACAGCTTTTAGATCCCCAAATCCCCCAAACTTATGCTTTAAATCTAAACTGCAGCAACTGTGCAAGTTTCCCCCAAATGCTTGCCCAAACGCAGACCACCATCCTTCCCGATGCAGCAGAGCTTCATAAAGAGATGCAGCACACATACTAAAGTAAAACAATATATGAATCCAAACCCAAAGCTCTGCTAGAGCCACTCCCTTAAGATGAATGCTGCAACTGGTTCTTTTCCAACCATGCAACCGAATGCATGAGGCATAAAAACAAGAACAAGTACTGAACAAGAGCGCAAGCTGTCGGCTTTTCTCGAAACAACGTTTAAAAATACCAAAGACTTCAACACAGATACCACTAACACCATCCCAACAAACAAAACCCATGAGAGATCAAAGCATAAAAAGCATAAAGTTTACAAGCCTCTCAGCATTAATCGCAGTGAAATCCAAGCATAAGTGGTGTGTCTACACCCTTTATAACAGTGCCTGGATCCCTAAACTGAGTCTGATCACCCCTAGAAATATGAATATTGTTGTAAAAAATGTTTTTTGTTCCCTTTTTTTTATAAACCAAAATGTGTCTCTGATTAGTTAAAAAAATATTAAAAACTATAGAAAGTATGGTTAAAGTAACAATCAGTAAGTATTGGAGATTAGAGATTTAGTGACCTCTCTGGTGAGAAGATGTAACTGCAGCAGGCAAGTGGAAGATTACAAGTTATTTGTGTTGTGCTTTGTTGTGATTTGTTTCATTAGGCAAAAAAAAAAACAGTAACCCAGACACGTGATGCATTTACAATAACTCCTGCAAAGACCTACCAGACCACTCCATTTTGAGAATGAATTCATTACATATCTTTAATTTAGAATAAGAATAAATAGATTTTTTTGTTTTCTCCTTAACAAGGAATATGGCTGATTTCGGTAAAAAAAAAAACAAAAAAAAAAACACTGGAGTTTTTTTGCTTGGAGACTGTTGCTTTAAACATAAAATTTTCACAGTGAAAACAAAAGCCTGCAGTCGAGGAAGGACGGGTCTTTGGTATAACTATCCTATGAAGACTTTTACTTATTCACCCACCTGTTATTGACACAATCATATCAATCTAACGAGGCTAAGGCTTCATAATAATGTCATGCTTGAAGATCACGTGATAACACTGAGGACTGAAATTCACATTTCAAAACAACCCCTATCCAATTTTTGGCAATTTTACGTAATGCTGTTTTTTTCCTTTCTTGTTGTACATGCACAGATAATTGTGGTTAACTGAGGGCTATTAAAGATACATCACTTGCGTCTTTGGTGGCATCCGGAGGCTCCTTCACTTTAGAACAGTCTTTAATGACGTAGCAGCCAAGAAAGACAGCCCACCTCGGATGCAGCCTAGGCTTTGGAACATAGCGACTATTTGTAACAGCTGATTAGTGTTATAGAATGAAAGATTAATGAAGATATGATGACGTAGACGACACCCAACCCCAAACTTCTGTGTGTGTGTATGTGTGTGTGTGGCCAGCCAGTCAGTTAGTTGTAGATAATCGATTAGTTAGGGTAAAAATTATGGGATTTCATATTTCGTTTCTCAAAAAAATCCAGAACAGTCCCAAGATTTTAGCCTTTAACACAAAATCCAAAACTCTGTCTTGTTGTTTTTTTTTTTCTTTCTAAAAAGTAAATGATCTAGCGATGTTTGCTGTGGGGGACGATTCCAGATTTCAAATATTTATATCAAACCATGATAATAGAGAACGCAACTGCTACTGTGTTGTTTTTTAAATAAATATATATATATATATATATATGTCTGTGTACCCAAACGTTTTATTGCCTCTGCATGTTCTGGAAAAAATTAAATATAATAGTTTTTAATACAAGATTGCGTGTCTTAGGAACTCAGATCATATCCTCAGAATCTGTAGACGGTCTTCATAACATTGACAACAGATTATTAATCTGAATTCAGACTGACCACCTGTCCTGTCCTGAGTTTATTGCTTTGTCCAAAATTATGTTAAATGTAAGCAGTTTTCTTGTTAAAAACATAAATTAACAGAAAGGATCTCATTGGGTAGTCAGCACCTCTAAAAGCTTTGGCCCCTGGAATTGCCACTGCCCATTTTGTTTTAATGCATTTGATTTATTTCTATACCGGAATCAGAATCCAGAATTCAGCATATATATATATATATATATATATATATATATATATATATATATATATATATATATATATATATATATATATATACACACACACACATTTCTATGCCATAATATACTATACTGTACTATAGAGATAAACGGGAAGCTCGCTCGTGCATCACCGTGCGCACAGCCCTCGCTTCATCCACAGTGTGAGGGATGCTGCACCTTAATGATGTACGGCGGTACGGACAGTCTGAGAGCGCGAGGCTTCCAGTGCAGATAAATATGATGAGCCGAATTTTCATCTATTTCATCTGTTTGCTCCATTTGCATTGGGTTTAATATAACACACACGGATACATACAGCACGCGCCACCAGTTCCTATGCATGCATACAATGCACTATTAATTAGGCAAGCATACTAAACTTACACATACTATACCAATACTACATTCGCCTTAAATAACAAACTACCCCGTGCGTAACGCTGAACGCTCGCTAAAACCACGCTCGCTCGAGGCACCAGATAACGCCGTGCATCGCTCGTGCAGAGCGAAACTGATGCACAAAGTCCATAAAGAACGCACGCGAACTCCTGCGAAAGGAAGACGTCCGCGCGCTTAACGTTTAACAGCATTAAACCGTTTAACTGCCACCGCCTCGCGCGCACAAACACACATGCACGCACACACAAACACGTTCTCTTGAAGCCCACCCGTTTCGAGCGCGAGCAGCACTTGCTTGCTGCAGTTTATTGCTGCTGCGCGCTCCTCGCCTCGCTCGCTCTCTCGCGCGCGCTTATTACCGCTTACCTTTTCAAGCGTCCACGTTCCTCCTCCTCCTCTTTCTGCTCTTCTTCATGCACGCATTAGGAAACAACACCCCGTCACATCTTCATCACTCTCGCAACGCAAAGAAAGCAAACAATAATCCCGTGCGCGCACTCGTTGGCTCGCGCGTCCCTGCAGCACATCCAAAAGCTGAAGCAAAGGGTTTACAATCCTCCGGACGAACAGAGAGACAGTGAGAGAGTGTGTGTGTGAGAGTGTGAGAGCGTGTGTGTGTGTGCGCGTGTGTGTGTGCGTAATGTACGTGAATGAGTGTGCGCGCGTGGACCTGCTTCTAGCTCCTGCTTCAGCCCAAGCCCAGCTCAGAGGAACCGGAGAGAAACCACACAGCTGGGGAGGCAGCAATGATGTCATACACACCCCCACCTTCTCTCTCCCTCAGTCTCTCTCAGTCTGCCTCTTCCTTCCTCTTCCAACCCCTCTGTCCCGGGCTCTCTCTCTCTCTCTCTCTCTCTCTCTCTCAAACCAACCCCTCCCACAGAGTGATGAAGTCATACTCCAGCACGCCCCTCTCCCCTCCAGCCCTGTAGCCTGCCTGCTCATCACCAGCCTCACCCAGGCAGGCTGGACCCGGCACAGGCAGGCTGACAGGTGAGGTGCAGGAGGATCCCTCTGGGAACTGTATCTAAACAAGTAAAGAATTAACACCTGTTAAAAACAGAACGATGGCAGGATGGTTTAAGAGTATAGACTTTTTAACAAGTTAAGAGGTGGACTGGTGAACTGGTGAGAAATTAAGATTTCCAAATGAAGGCAAGACAAGGCAAGTTGTGATGCTCATTGCTGCCTTAAGCTCTATTTTTTCTTTTACGGGGGTCCTCTGTGACTTTATTCCTGTCCGGAATGACCATGTATGTGTTTCTCCCAGACGTCCTCTGAGAAAACTACAGGCTGAGTTTCATCACCTCGCGTTTAATAAAATAGCTATTTGTCCACTGCTACGCACTGTAACTACACTTTGGGCGCAAGTTTCAACATCCACGTAAACACAACTGTGAGTGGAAATGGAGGAGCTACTGAACGCAATGTCAATGACAGAGATTAATTAGGAGAATTAATACATGCCTTTTGCGTGTTTCAAGCAGCACGGGGTGTACTTTTCTCATCATTACAACAGCAAAGACACACTGACATGGCCTAAATCAAGCTGCATGGCTCAATATCTTTTTGCTGATTTCAGGATAAAGAAACTGAACCTTTTTGCTGGTTTCTGAGTGATTACATTTTGTATTACTAATGATTCAACAATTCAAAATAGGAGATCAAATGTCTTGCTGATTTTTTAAATATATGTATATATATATATATATATATATATATATATATATATATATATATATATATATATATATATATATATATATATATATGTATATATTCTTACTGGTTCCTGGATGTTTTTACCTTAACTTTCTGGCTAAACTTCATCTTAACATTCTTGCTTCAAGGATAAAGACTTCAAATCTCTCTGCTAACTACTGAATAAAGAAAAACCCTTTCTGAACAAAAAATGTAATCTTGTTGCTGATTTCTGGATGAAGAAATTTAAACTTCCTACTGATTCATGAGTGACAGATATCTGGATAAAGAATTGAACATTTTTGCTGATTCCTGAATGAAACTGTTGAACCTTTCTGATTTCTCAATGAAAACTTCTGTAGAAATGAACCTCCTTGATGATCTCTGTATTAAGAAGTTTGACCCTCTTGTTGATTTCTGAATTAAGAAGTGTAATTTTCTTGCCTGATTCTAGATTAGGAAATGTAATATTCAAATGTATTTCTGGTGATAAAGAGATTTACCCTTGTTGTTGATATCTGACTGATATCCTGGCTGATTCCAGGATAAAATGTTAAATTCTTACAGATTTGTGCATTAAGATGTTTAACATTCCTGCTGATCTTGGAGAAATGTAATGTTCTAATTAATCTCTGAATCAAGAAGTTGACTTAAGATGATTAATCTTTTTTTTTTCTGTATGAAGAACCAGGTTTAGAAAATAAACCTTCTTGCTAATCTCTTGATGAAGTTAAAAAATGATTGTTCTGCTTTTACAGAAAGAAATGTAGCCTTGGTTATTTATAGATGAAGGAGCTTAATCATTTTATTTTATTTTTTGGATGAAGAAATGTAACGTTTTTCTAAATCCTGGGTGATGATATGAGTATTGGAAATTGCAATGACTTATGAATTAAAATTAATATATCAAATAGTTATCTAGGTAAGGGCAGTTTCTGATTAAATGAAGCTACGTCAGCACCTGAGATTACATTATGACAAAAGGCATTACTAGTGAAACTCAAGAACACGCTCTGCTGGAATAACCCAGTGGCCTTCATGTCCTCCTCACATCCTGCCAGCTTCAGTCCTCAGTTTCAGCCTGACCTTCTGCTCCCCACATTTCACACCTCCGATTACGTGTGTGTAGCATACGAGTTGCTAATCATGGTGTGAACAGATGAGGTTGGTAGTAAGTGTAAATCAGTCCTAATGAACTCTTCAGAGGAGGAGAAAACAGCACTGATAATGAGGGTCATCTTATAGTAGAATGATCTTTATCACAACATACAGGTTTACATTTCTATAAGATGTTTGATTCAGACCTGACATCATTTTGCATTTATCTAAAAATTACCAGCTAAGACACGTTTACTTCTGTAAGCAAACATGCAGCTAAAGTAATTAAAGCTTATCACTGATCATCAGCTATGATGACTGCGTGACCGCAATCAAACCGTGAGGAGTTGTTCACTAATAGGCTTGCTTGTGTGATTTCTGTTTAATTATGAGTCATTCTACTAACCGGATGCCATTAACATGCAGCCATCATATTTTCCCATCTCAGTCCTTTTTAATACTATCATTTATATTCACATATGGAAGCCATATATATCCATTCAAAAAAGTAAAAAAAAAAAAAGTTGGAAAAAAATGAATTCAATGATTTGAAAAATCACAAGAGCCATATTTTGTGCACAATAGAACATAGAACAGATATCAGTGAGACATTTTACCATTTCATGAAAAACTTTTAATACTTATTTAGAAAAGAAGTCGTTGTATTCATATGTCAAAGCAGATTTCCATTTTGTCTCAGTTCATTTTAAATTAGTTTTGGCCCAGAGAAGGTGGCGTTTCTGGATGGTATTTTAATTTGAATTCGTGCACTGCAGTCAATGATTTCTAAAAGTGTGCCCAGGCCCATTCAGTGATTTACAGTACAGAATCAGTTCAGCCGTTTTCTTTTATGCAGTGCTGCCCGAGGGCCCGAAGATCACCAGCATCCAAAACTGACCGTCTTCCTTGTCTTTTATGCGCAGAGATTTCTCCAGATTATCGGAATTTGTTAACATTATGTAGAGTAGCTAATGGGATATCCAAATCCATTTTGAGGAGCAGATGTTGCTTCTGAGAGACTCTGCCTCTTTAAAATGTTTTTTTTTGTTATATCTACTCTTGTGATTCAGTTTTAAACTGTTCCTATTGCAGCTGCTTAAATCATTACTGCTTAGTTCACCAGTCTTTTGTTACCCTGTCCCAACTGTTCTTAGAAAGTGTTACAGAATGCACTTTCGACTATTAATTTAAATTAAGTTGAGCGGAAAAAACATTAAAGTTTCAGGTCTATTTAACATTTTCAAGTTTTATTTAACATTTTATTTTTATGTTTTCCATGCTGTCCCAATTTTTTTTTTAATTTGAGGTTGTATTGCCTCAGCTTGAATCACTTTATATTTTTCATTATTTACTTCATGTTATGCATGCATCCACCCTGTCAAGTTACACAACAGCTGGTGGACTATGCTGAGTTAAAAAACAAAACAAAAAAAACGTAATATTAAAAGGGATCCTTCTCTAATCAACTGCGTTTAAGGCACACTATTGATTTTAATACTTTGGCGACAGTATTAGTAAGGCCTCCAGCTGGCAAATTTATTCTATTTTTGTCAGTTGTTTAATGCATCTCTCTGTTGCCCCAAAAACCCTGGCAAAAGACAAAAACAAGACAGAGCTTCAGAGATAATGTAGCGTAGCGGAGAATCCATCAAACGGGCCTTGTCAGCTCCATAACTGTGGGGTAGTCTATACGGCAGCTATTGAGGAACACCTCATTAGATTAAGGGTCGGCTACGATGAGCGCTCGGTGGCACAACAGCAGTTTTGCAGACTACTAGAGAAACGGAGCTCTCCATCACTCTTCCTCTAGAATCCCTTCATCTTCCCTTATATCTCTGCCAGAGCATGACATTCACACCCTCTTAGACTGCGCTTTGCCTACACTATGCGGAGAGATATCTATAGCAACTGCTTAACACACCACTCAAGTGGGCGACGGCGCTAAAGGATGACGGAGAAGAAGAGCTTCTTTCTTTCATGACTGACTAGAGCTCCATTTCAAAGAATGCCAAGAGAAACTTTCTTTACATTAGCTAAAATACAGAACTCCAAAAGTTTGTGGACACCTGCTTTGTGTTGAGCTGCTGATTAGCATTTATAGACTCTGTAAATTAACCTTTAGAGTTACAACCTTAGTAAATTAGCATTTAAAGAGTTAGTAGGTTAGTATTCATAGCATTGGTAGATCAGCATTTATAGAGTCAGTAGATGTGCATTTATAGAGTTAGTGGATTAGTAGTTTTTGAGTTGGTAGATTAGCATTTAAAGTTAGTAGATTAGCATTTATACAGTAATTTTGCGTTTATAGAGGAAACTGATTAGCATTTATAGAGTTATTAGTTAGTAGATTAGTGTTCAAAGCATCAGTAGATCATTTTGAGTTGGTAGATTAGTTTGTAGAGTTGGTAGAGTTTGCATTTTTAAAGTAAGTAGATTAGTGTTTATGGAGTTGGTAGGTTAGCATTTATATAATATTTTATACCTGCTGAAAAATACAACTAAAAGCCACTTTTCACTAGCAGCTGATTTTTGATAGTCAAGGTTATTCTAAAGCTGGTCATCCAGGTAAAAACATACCCTTTACTGCTAAGATAAACCAGCCAACCTGCTCTTGACCAGTATGTTGCATGTCATTTTGTTTAAGCTTCTTGGAAATGCTGGTTAACTGGATTGGTCATACTGCTCATGCTTGTTGATCAGCTTGGTTATGCTTGGTTTACTGGATGTCTAGCTTTGTCAGGTTGAAGATGCTTTAAACAAGTTAAAACGTCAAACTTGTGCAACAAACACACACCCTATGCAAGTTGATCAACCAATTTGGCCAACTTGGGCAGCTTATAAGGCCTTGTTTCAGGAGAGTAGGTTTCATGGAGAATTTTGATTCGCATTTATAGAGCTGGCATGTATTAGCATGTATGGTGTTGGTTAACCAGCGTTACTGAAGATTAAAAGTTGAAGATTAAAGTTGGTATATCAGTCAAATAATCAGAAAATAGCTGCTCCCAGAAGAAAGTATCAGATTGCAATGCAGTTTGGATGGAAGAAAAATGATACAAGGAACAATAAATGATTAAAATTTAGGCTGGTATAGGCAATATACAATATTTTCAGCTACCCATACTGAAGCAGCATGCATCATATGTTTATTTCATCATGCCTAATGACTTAGAAAGCAGGAGAGATTTCAGACTATGCATCTTGAATATTCACACAATTCCTGCTAATTTTATGGTAGGGTTACAGTGTTAATAGCGTGTCCAGCATCATCCCACTCTTTTTCAATTGGGTATAGGTCCCATGATGTGGCTGGTCATAGCATAGCATCTGTGCCTTAATGACAAGCTCTTAAGAAGGCAGCAATCGGCCCTTCTCCCTCCAGGTCGGTAGATGGCGCTCTCTCCCCACATCACTCCTAGGGCATCTGTGAGCTGATGTATCGGAAGCGAGCGGCTGCACTTTCCTCCAAGCGTGCTGGCTACTCTGCAATGCTGCATCAGCAGAAGCTCGAAAAGAGGCGGTGGCTGACTTCACATGTATCGGAGGAAGCATGTGTTGGTCCTCACCCTCCTGGTGTGTTGGGGCATCACTAGAGATAGGGGGAGTCCTAATGAGTGGGTTGGGTAATTGACCGTGTGAATTGGGGAAAAAATGGGAAACTAAAAATAGGGAAAATAAAAAAAGAAGAAGGCAGCAATACATGGACAAGCATTGTCCTGTTAGTAGAGTGTTCAGAAAAGTATCTTATTAACGTATGCCAGATGCATTACCAGACCTATCCCTCATTAAAAATATGTGCAAGATTCTGATGGTTTCACCGTATATCATTGTATTATTTATTTATAGTTATTTGCACGACTGGGCTTAAATATAGGTGTATGACTTACTGTACTGTTAGGAGTACAAATAATATGAAACATTAAGGCTTTAATTTAGGCTTGGATTACTATTGGGTTTACTTTGTCCCACAAAATTACACAATACATGAATAAACCAGACTTTATTAGCAGAAAAACAGCTGAAAAATCTAAACAATAGACCTTAAAAAGAGATACGCCAACAACTTTAACATGGCTTAATTTTTTCCATAAAAAATAGTTCCATAAACAACTGGCCAGCACTAACCCAATCCCTACAGCAAAATCTCCAGTAACTGTGAGAATATTCAAGCATTTAATGGATTATCACATGCCTGGCCTGTTGTGTTTCACATGCCTTACACAATTCTTCAATATGTTTAGCTCAATAAATTTTGTCTACATCAGTCTCCTGTTCATTTTTAGCATTTCTAGCATTAATTATTCCCTGTAACGTCTTTCTTCCTTCTGAATGGAATCACAATCTGACACTTTCTTCTGTGTGCAACAGTTTTTTGATTATCAGTTATTAAATTAGCATGTAGCACTTGGAACGGGAGGATTTGTAATGACACTGACAGGATATTTTTGTCCATTAATTTCCTGTATTCTGGTAATTATAGTCTGGATCTGACTCTGCTAGCAAAAATTCGTAGAACAATTCCTAGAACTGAGTCTAGAATATTTGACACGTACAGTATAGCCGGCGGTGCAGAGAGTCGGAGAGTGTGTATGACAAGTGACATGTTCATTATGGCAAGGGAACATCAGCGTTAGACAAACCAGAACAACAGACATCACAGAAGTCTTCACACTGCCTCCAGGTCCATTCTCCCCAGCTTTCCACTCCCTCTTCCCACCTCGCAGTGCCTCGGTCTCGTTCTCACAGCCTGATCTAATTGGACTCAACCTTGGTAGAAGCTGCACCAACAATAACAGCAACCTGCCACCTCTGCTCTGCACAGTGCCATCTCCTTGGGGGACAGCGGGAGAAATTGCTGGTGATGCTCTGTGTAGACCCACCATATGGGCAAAGGCTACATGCATTCGTAATGACTATTAGATTTCTATCATTCTACACATTCCTTGCAGGCAATAGATGTCAATTTAACATCAGTAAGACATTGGACTTTGACGTTTGACAGACAAAATGTTACAAAAAATTATGTTGGGTTGACATAAAACTAATATGAGACAGATGTAGAATTCTGCTTAACTGACACTACAATTTCAAACCAAAATATATACAGTACAGGCCAAAATTTTGGACACACCTTCTCTTTTTCAATGCGTTTTCTTTATTTTCATGATTATTTACATTGTAGATTCTCACTGAAGGCATCAAAACTATGAACTAACAAAAAAAAAATAAAAAAATAAAATAAAATAAATATATATATATATATATATATATTCTAGTTTCTTTAAAATAGACACCCTTTGCTCTGATTACTGCTTTGCACACTCTTGGCATCGTTCTCTCAATGTGCTTCAAGAGGTGGTCACCTGAAATGATTTTCCAACAGTCTTAAAGAAAGGAGTTCCCAGAGGTGTTTAGCACTTGTTGGTTCCTTTACCTTTACTCTGTGATCCAGCTCACCCTAAACCATCTGGATTGGGTTCAGGTCATTCTGTGGAGGTCCGGTCATTTTTTGTTAAGTACATAAAACTCCACATGCGTTCATTCATAGTTGTGATGCCTTCAGTAAGAATCTACAATGTAAATAGTCATTAAAATAAAGAAAACACATTGAAAATGAGAAGGTGTGTCCAAACTTTTGGCCTGTACTGTATCTAAACATCTAATGATGTTAGAATGTCACACTGAGTGGTTGTTAAGATTGTGGGGTTACCTCACAACTACCTGTTGTTATTCTGCATAAATATGACATTGGTGTGAGACATTAAAAAAAGACATTGGTTAAATATTGATTGCAAAAGCTCACCAATCAGCAAAAAATGTTGTTGTGAAGAAGCTGCTTATCCCACTATATACACAATACATAATATCATCAAAAGACCCTGTGAAAACCCTGTGTGCAAGGGACAAGACTGACAACAGGCATTGGATGCTGGTGATCTTCAGGTCCTCAGATGGAAGAAAACAGGCTATATTGATTCTCTATAGGAAATCACTGCACAGGCTCATGAACACTTCAAAAAAATCAAAATCTGTGGACGCAGTTTACTGTGCAATCCACAAACGCAAGTTAAAGTTGTATCAGGCAAAACAAAAATAAACTCATTACAACATCCCCAGCATTCAATATTGAGCGCCAGCCTTGTCCCTTGAGCACAGGGATTTCTCCAGTTTCTCTGAATCTTTTGATGATTATATCAAGTATTTGCAATTTCATGTTGATATTGTTTCACAAAATTTAGATTTTTTTTTTTTTTTTTTTGCAATTTTCTGCTATTAATTTTATTAGTAACACTTTCTTTTAATAAGTGGTGAATAAATTGTGGGTCTTTACGATCTGCAAATAACTGGAATCAGTTTTAATTCACATTCATTTACTTTTTACACAGCATCACAACTTTTCTGAGAATGGGGTTGTAAATTAAAACCCAAGACATTATAACAAGAGGCGACATTTAACCGCTACCATTTGGGCTTTGCATCATTTGCTCTCATTTGCTAATCTAGATCTCACTAATGCATCAGCTGCTCTTCACAGAAGCCCTCCGGGTAATTACCAAAGAATTTAACTGGGTCTAAATTACTGTCCTTACTGGAATTCAAGCTTGTGTTCACAATGAACCCCTTCTCACTGAATTACTGTAAAAGGTACATAGTGTAGCTGAGTGCTTTCAACATTTCAGGATTAATGGGTGAAATAAAATGGCTTGGAATAAAACGTCAATGCATGAATGTATATTTATTAATTTAATAAAAACAGGGATGATGCATGGATTATGCAGCACATGGCTTATGCATTAGCGAACATCCAAACATCTTTAACATTTAAAGCTCGCCTTATTTCCTTTCCACATTATCTTCATTGCCGTCTCCTATCAGTGTTCGACATCTCGTGCTAGCTGTCTGCCCACCCCAAGGGTAGTGTGCTGAATATAGCACCCGCCGATGAAGTTCTTAATGAGCACCCGTTGCTATGAAACAATCCGCTGAAACAGTTGGTTAATTGTCCATTCACGCCCGGCGATAAAAAGCAATGCCTCCCCCACCATGCAGCGCCACTCTAGTCAACATGTGTGTTTGACCGGGTCATTGTCCGTGCCGTTTCACAGCATGCCCCCGCACACACACTCCCAGTGTGGGGCTGTGTGATGGCCTATGGCCTGGAGACCCTGAAACCCTGCATCAAAGCAGTGTGGAATCAAAGCAGTGAGGATGCTATCAGTCTATCTACCTAACAACAGACAGACTGTGAGCTGTAAACATGCAGTATGTAGAGAGTTTAACCCTTTGTTCACAGTGGCAGTTGACAAAACGCTCACGTCGCCCCAGGTCTGTCTCTCGTGGGTGTGTTCTATGCCACTCATGCTGTCACATGTGGGCGTCACAGGTGTCAGCGTAGACTGTTAGCATGCTGGTTAATTCATCAAATTATCTATTAAACTAGCCCTTACTTTCATTCATGATTTATTTTTTCTTTAAAATAAGCTCTGTAAATGTGTGAAGACGTATCATACAGCTCTGGAATAAAATAAGAGACCATTTAAATATATGTTTCTTTGATTTTACCAAATTGAAAACCTCTGGAATATAATCAAGAGGAAGATGGACGATCACAAGCCATCAAACCAAACTGAACTGCTTGAATTTTTGCACCAGGAGTAAAGCAGCATAAAGTTATCCAAAAGCAGTGTGTAAGACTGGTGGAGGAGAACATGCAAGTTTTTCCACCAAATATTGATTTCTGGAGTCTTAAAACCTTATGAATATGAACTTGTTTGCATTATTTGAGGTCTGAAAGCTCTGCATCTTTTTTGATATTTCAGCCATTTCTCATTTTCTGTAAATAAATGCTCTAAATGACAATATTTTTATTAGGAATTTGGAAGAAATGTCTATAGTTTATAAAATAAAACAACAATGTTCATTTAACTCAAGCATATAACTATAAATAGCAAAATCTGAAAAACTGATTCAGAAATGGAAATGGACTCTTAATCTTTTTCCAGAGCTGTATAAAACAGAAAAAGAAGAAATGCCAGTTATGAGCCTTATGAGCCTTTGAGGATTAAAGTTCGGTGAAAGAATTTCAACATATAATTTCAAAGACTTTGTATATCCAAGCGTCTACAATACACAATCAAAAAATACAGAAAATCAGGAGGAATCTCTGTGCACAAGAGAATAGGCCAACAGTCAGTGTTGGGTGCTGGTGATCAACAGGCAAAACTGCAATTTACGTTAAGGAACATTTCCTGAAATTGTTCCACAATTATTGAACATAGTTTTTTGTATATTTACATATAGGAACGTTAAAGCAACTTCACCAGTTTTTAAATAAAAATGTTCAGAAAATTTGAACATACTTGAAAATTTGAAGGATACTTGAAATATGAAACGTTCTAAAAACTTTTACTGTAATGTCTACTAACCAAAAATTGTTAGGGGGGATTTTTTTTTAAGAATTTGTAACGTAAACGTAAATGTTATTAGGGGTGTGACGAGATCTCGTGGTACGATATCTCGCGAGATTAAACGTGATGATATTTCTCGACAAGCTTAAACCTGTCTCGCGGGAAGAAAAAAAATAGCTTAGTGTGGACTTTTTAAGAGGGATCTGGCAACCCAGTAGCGATACAGTGGGAAGCTGAGGAGTGAGAGCAGCTCTCAGCAGAAGAGGAAAATTCGGGTATTTGTATAGAACAGAGGTCACTAATGGGCGGACAGCGGTCCGGGTCCAGACCCAAACGCTGTCCAATGCGGACCCAAACCTACTGAGAAGGATTTCATTGTATTCACTTGTGGCGCAGTAAACTCACAGACCAATCACGTGTGGGGTAAGATCAACAAACGCTCTCTTCAGCCAATCAGATCTGTGCAGACGCGGTAAGGAAAAAATAAATAAACAAACACACCGCTCCTCACGCGGGATCTAACCCGTGTTGTCAGGGTCGCGGTCGTGAAAAAACGCTTTTATAAGGAGTTAGGGAGCCCGAAAACGGGCGGAAAAACGAGAACTGGACCATACTGAATTCTAATTAAATAACTTACTCCTGGTATAGAAGATGCTTCTGCTACTTTTAAGTTGTATGTCTGGCTGCATTTTGGCTCCAGCGGAAACAATAAACGGTAATAGAGTGACCAACAAGACTCAAACCATATGTAAATTCTGTCTTTGTTTGCACTTCAAGCATAGTCTTAATATGACTGGTTATTGTTATGAATAGTTAAATTACAAAAGATTTTGTAGAAAAAAACACAAACTCTAGTCTTAATATGACTGGTTGTGGTTTGCACTTATTGTTTGATCTATATAAGACCTAGAAAAGTTTTTTTTTTTTTAACCTTTTTTTATTTCTATTTCCTATCAAATCAATGTGTGAGAGAAAACAGTCTGTTAATTGTGCGTTATATGATTTTGTCAAATAAAACTAAATTTTTGACATTTTCTTTAAAATTCTATTTTTAAATCTCGTCTCGTTCTCGTGAGATTAGTGTCTCGTCACACCCCTAAATGTTATCAATGCCTCGATTTGAACAGAGACTGTCCACCGCGATGTCGGTCTCCCCACTTTCCCTAAGGCCGTGCACATAACCCTCCCCCACCTCCTCCTTGCAGCCAAATGGCGCCGTTCACCCTCCGATAAAATCCGGTGAGGAAGCGATACTTACACAAGATAGCTAACCTGTGGGCGGCCCTGAGTCAAGGTGGGCGAGGCCATGTAGTCACTGATTGACGTCGACATTTTACAAATCGTATTTATGAGGCTTTTACTTTTACTAGCTACTGCAGACAAGGGAGGCTGAGAAACAGTTTAATATGCAGCCTGTA
The DNA here is from genome assembly GCF_023375975.1 of Astyanax mexicanus. Taxonomy (NCBI): domain Eukaryota; kingdom Metazoa; phylum Chordata; class Actinopteri; order Characiformes; family Acestrorhamphidae; genus Astyanax; species Astyanax mexicanus. Next base: position 28,220,758 of record NC_064423.1, on the reverse strand, counting down.
TGTACTATACTATACTAAACTAAACTAATACTATAGACCTATCCTATTTCACAAACAACAAAAAAAAAGTGGATTTTGGCAGAAGAAGACCTTTAAGAACACAAGGTGAATAGGGGTCATGATCTCCTCAATGACCTTGAGATGAGCTGTACTTAGCATGTATAAGGCCATAGGCACTGAATTTAACATTCATCTTCTAACAGAGTTTGTTCCATATTCAAATGCCGTATGCTCTCCTGTGCAGTCTGAGCGAATCCTCCTTGAGCCTGAAAAAAGCCAGTGTTGGAAGCCACGTGAAAGGCAAACAGAGCACTAGTGAGGGTTGCTGTGTTCCCCCAAGGCTGCTGGAAGCCCCGATCGTTTCTGAACACCAGCGGTGGGAGTGGAAGTGCCTGAGAAACCTATTAAGCATTGTTGGTCTTGGGAGACTTCCTGTGATGTTTATGTGTAGTGAGCTCTGCCTGAGATTTCCCTTCTTTTCCGTTCTTTACCGTCTCCCCTCCCCTCTGGGCCCTAGTTGCAAACGCTACAGCGAGGGAAACTCCTTTATTTTGGCAAGCGCTCAGTTCAAACTGCCTAGGTAGACCGAGATGTAGGAAGAGAGAGAGAGAGAGAGAGAGGGGAAGGAAAAGCTCAAAATAACCGACAACATGCAGAAAATCCTTGGCGCATGCAAATTTTACTGCACGTCTACTTTTACATCACACAGCCTGCTAGGCACCTGGCCTGCCGTCCTCTCTCACTCTCTCTTTCTCTCGCTCGCCCCTCTGCTCTGAATTTGATTATAGCAGCTCATAACTACACATAAGAACACCCGAGACACGATGTTCCCCACTATCTGTCTGTCTCTGGGCTGAACTTAGCACAGCTGATTTATTACACGCCTGCCATGTTGGTGCCAATTGGAAGTGGCAGAAGAGCCTGCTGCTGAATCTTAATTATAGGAGCTGATTGCACGGCTTACTCACTCCAGAATAAGAGCCGCCCGCACCACGTCCACAGAGATCTGGCCAGAGAGAGACAGATGGACGCCCAGTCCCTCGTTAAGAGTATTCACTCAGAAACATTCACCAGTCATTGCTTCAGGCTAGAGGAGAGGACAACAACTTAAGCAGAGGTTCAGCTTTAATCTTATTTACAGTTATAATCTAGTTTTCATCTTAGACCAAATTCAGCAGACATTCAGCCAAAAAAATGACATTTTGGTGGCAGAAATATCTTTGGTGCAAAACCACCAAAGCAAATAAAACTGATTGGACCAATTAACGTGCAATCTGCTTTTTTCACTGTTAAAAATATACTTTCTATGAAAACCTTTCATAGGCTGTTTAGTTCGAAACAGTGGAAGTGTTTAGAGCAACCTTTCAGAAAACTTTTCAGGTTTTTAGAAGAATTTTTTTAATAAAGGCTCTTTTAAAGCGCCTCTAGCTTTCTTGAAGGTCCATTAAAGTACCTTTTAAAAGTTTACAATTTTAAAACCACTAAAGGTCATACTTACTTTTACTTTTTAAATTTTCCCCCCAATTTTTTTGCTATGCAGATTAGCACACTCACTCAGCTGGACTTGCCCTATCACTAGCAATGCCCCCCAACACTAGGAGGGTGTAGTCTAGACTAGCCACCACCTCTTTTCTAACTGCTGCTGATGAAGCGTTAGAGTCTCCAGCTACTCTGCTCTGATACTGTACATACATTAGACGATACTTGGCTCTACTTGACTTATTTTGCTTTTACATTTGGTACCTGGTTACCTGGAACTGTGTCGTTTTTTCAGTACCTACTAACAAACCAAGTGCTGACTGGTCAAAAAGAATTTTCACTCTACATTGTTAAAAGTAGTTTCTTTAGAGGCTTTTTGAGATTCTTTAGTATAATACAGTGTAAAGTTTCTAAAAGGTTCCACAAAGCACTTTTAAGGGTTCCTCCCAAGCCATGTACCAGGTAAAAAAAAACATGTGATACCATATAGTGGAAAAGCAGTGTGTTTCATCTGATCAGAAAAAACTGTAGAGTTTGGTACAAGTTCATCTACAGCAAGTATGGGTTCTTTTATAACTCAGTTTCTCTATTTAATGAACAGAAGGAGCTCAAAATAATGCAGGTCCTGCAGACTAATTCCAAGCTCAGACTACACGACATCTTTGTCCCTCACAATGTTCACTACTTCAGATTAAGCAGTTATTTTCGTTTTGCGTCGTTCTCGGGGGACTGCAAACACTATACGTTAGTCACCGACCAATCATCGTCTGCGTCCTTGCGTGAATTCGTAGGTCATCGCGGGGGAGAAGCATAGAATCTGAGAATCACGGCTACAGAAGCCCTTTGCGTGATGGAAGCGCTTTTGTGCTGAAAAAAAAACTTTAAAAAAGCGGAAAAGCGACTGTGGGCTCATTCCTGGGTGACCCAAATGGACATTACATGCTTTTTGTACTCCAGAGAGAACTTAAGGTATGGTAAAGATGTAGCTATGCAGGGTTCAGTGAATGTAAACAGAATATTTCATGGATGAAGTAGATTATTAGATGATTATTAGATTATTCTTCTTTTTCTCTGGTCCAGTGAAGGAGCTATGTCCTGCTTTCTTTTCCCGTGTTTACATCTGTGCGCCACAGAACGCTCCGTCTTTCTATTGGTCAGCGTCAGGGAGCAGGTTGCGGAGCATGTCAAACCAGGCGATAAAATACAAAAAATTCTAACATGCTAGTCTTTCCGTCGGACGCTCCGACGGCGTCGCTTACGTCAAATTCCTGATCTTTGACTGTGTCACACTACACGGAGCTTTGTCGCTCGCGACAATGAAATTCGGATCCATTGCACGCAATGTGTCGGCACCGACAAAATCGGGTCAAAATTGGGCTAAAATCGTGTAGTCTGATTCGGGCATAACTGTCCCTTTAAGCCACAGCTCTTATAGTATAAACCTGCCTTTTTGCAGACGTTGCAGAATTACGTTTGAATAAGTCAATGTAGATGGAAAAAAACACTTTTCCAGATTTTTCATTGAAATACAGGGGGATCGGTGCTCATTATAGCTCCACATTATACTGCAATCAGCCAGCAGAGTCACTAGACTTGTAGTTCCTGCCAATCACTTCCCTTTTTAAGTGTACCTTCACCTTCTTATGATATAGCTGAATAACTTTTGAAAAATGTTCATCTGACAAAGGAGGTGAAAAAAAATCAGTTTAGAAGAGTTTTGTCATTGAAATATGAAATATATATATGGGAATGGGAGGAGCTACACATCATACTGCAACCAACCAGCACAGGCACTAGACCTGTGGTTGCTTCCGTTTTGAGAGTCATTGCACTGTCCATGTTTTCCACAGCCCTGGGCCAAACCAACTGAAGCCAACTCGAATGCTAAACTCTAAATGCCATATTATAAACTGATAGCAGAGCAAGGATATGCACACTGATGAAGATAAAGGAACGTGGATGACACTCCCATTGCGTGACAAGATCATCATAAGAATTTATTTGCACTAAATGGAAAATCGATGCTTTAATGGAAAGAATGTCCTCCAGTACAGTGAGCCCAACAGGTCAGGAGAGTTGATAGACTGGGAATAGCTGTTACAGGTCTAAAGAATCTCCTCCAGATCAGGTTAAACGGATTTGAACATTGGTCAGAGAGCATGTGGGGGTCACACATGTATAATGTAACATCTTCTCAGGGCAATATTACTCGCGCCGAGCCATAATGGAAAACGGCGTTGGGCAAAATGATTCCTTTAGGTGCATAATGGCAGCGTTATTGTGTAGTGTGCCAATAGGGCACTTTCACGGCTTCCAAGGCAGTGCTTTACTTGGTCGCTCCGGAGAATACTGATTCACGTTAGTGCTCAGAAGAGAGGAAATACATCGGTAGAAGAAACTCGGCGGAATAATCTGACCATCATCGTACAGTATTACTGCTCTCTGAGGCTCTATTCACACAAACTAATGACAGTCTGCAGATATGAAGAGAAACATCCATCTGTTTGCACAGTTAGTGATTCCAGTAGCCGATGATTAACAGAACCAAAAGACAGTGGGACCTGCTAAACTCTTCTTAGAGCAGGGGCAGAGAACATCAATTTGAGGCTTAAGCACACCTGAATCCTCTCACATGTTAATCGCCAGGATTAATTGATGTGTTAGACAGTGGTTGGGGAACTGAGGGCCAGAGTCCAGTACAGTTTCCTGATTACCCTGATCTGAGAGTGTTAGCAAGTGCAAGGAAAGTCTGTCACAATGTGCTTGGAATATAACAAACAGAGATCATCAGAAAGTAAGCTGAACAGACAGATTCCGCTCAGTAAACAACAGTAAACAGGTGTGTTGGCAATACTTCGCCAACACAGTTACAAACAAACTGAGGGGTAATACACTGTATACACTTACTTGATGAAAAACAAATGTAAACCATTTTAAAAACCAAGGTGACTGCATTTTAATTAATGTTTTTGACAGGTGGGTGTCAGAGTCCTCAGAGAGAGCATCTCTACTAGTGCATCATAAAAGATAAGAAAAGAATACAATTAAAAGGTTCAGTAATTCTGAAAGGTTCATTAAATGTGAAACTCATATTATATAGATGTATTACACACAGAGTTAACTATTTTAAGCACTTATTTATTTTATTGTAGATGATTAGGGCTTACAGCCAGTCACAGAAAGTTAGATAATTATATTGTCAGCAGAGTGAGGCATGAAGTGCTGTAAGATTTTCTGGGAAAACACTGCACTGACTTTGGACTTGATATAACACAGTGGACCAACACCAGCTGATGACATGTCTCTCCAAACCATCACTGATCATCAGTTAATTTTGCATTTCATTTGGAAATCAAGGGAGCAGAGTCTGGAGGAAGAGTGGAGAGGCACACAGTCCAAGCTGAGCTTGAGGTCTAGTGTGAAGTTCCACCAAACAGTAATGGTTTGGAGAGCCATGTCATCTGCTGGTGTTGGTCCACTGGGTTATATCAAGTCTAAAGTCAGTGCAGTGTTTTCCTGTAAAATCGTACAGTGGCTTTAGTCAATAATACTTGTGACTTTGAATACGCTTAACCCCTTTACATACTATGAGGTTTAATTGTATAAGTACCAAAGAATGGAATCTCTTAAAAGTGTATTTCCAAGCCAAGAACCCTTAAAATTTTAAGAGCGTTTCTATCTTAAAATTCTCTTTAGTGCTCAGAGATTTGTGGCCCAGCAATAAATCCAGCCCAGTGTCTGACACTAAGCAGCATTAGCATCTTATCTGTTTGTACAGGAGGAAGAAGGAGAAGGAGAAGAAGGAGAAGAAGGAGAAGGAGAAGGAGAAGAAGAAGAAGAAGAAGGCACTGTTTTCAGTGACAGAACTGCAGGGCTTTGTCCTGGATGGTTGTTCAGTACAACATGTTACATTATATATGATGATGTATGTTAATGAACTGTAAATGAGTTTCCACATGCGGTTCCCTCACATTTTCCTCATCTGGTGTTTTTAAAATAGATTGAACAGATGCTGCTATCAACCTCTGCAAGCGATGAGAATCAGAGGAGCCCTTCCCCAGCGAAATGTGAAAAATATGCTGCACTTCTTATCACACTGAGCATCTACACTTGTAAGGTGGATTAATCAAATCTACTACAGAGTCTTCTACAGGCTCCTCCAGCATGGATCAGTGCCAGCGCAATGGACATTAGATTGGGTTTAGTGTCGGTGCCGATTCAGAACGGCAGCCTCGGCTGTACGTGATAAATTATGATCCGTGCTGCAAATGTTTGGATGGAAAGGAGCCTCCCCCCCAGTGCATATGGCTCTCAATAATTACACAGCAGCTTTGCAGGCTTAGCTTGAGACACAAGTGTGTGTGGGCAATCGTGAGAGCCCATTTTACACCTCACTAGCTTTCGATGAACTTATAAAGCTTCGGCGCCAAGGCCCTCCCTCAGCAAAACGCAGTATAACCACTCTGATCCTCAGCAGAACGTTATATAAATTCATGAGGTTTTCTTCTCTCTATCTTTTGGATAATGACTGTGTGTCAGGAAAGTTACGGGGGAGGGCGGGCAGTGGTGGTGGATGGCAGCCCTTTTACAGTACACCACCACCACCAACACATGGTTAACGCATACAAGTTCATTCTGAATGACTCCATGCAGTTTATAATGCATACATTAAATTGACAGTTCAGCACAGTTTCAGTCTCCTCTGTAAACATGTTTGGTGTCTGAGCTTTGCTTTAATAGTCCTGTGCTACATGGCTAATGTAGCTAGAAAATCAAATCAAATTTTAAATACTTGAATACTTGAGTGACATCCCATTCTTAATTCATAGGGTTTAGTATGATATTGGCCCACTTTTTGCAGCTATAATAGCTTTAACTCTTCTAAAAAGGCTTTCCACAAGGTTTAGGAGTGTGTTTAACTGCAATTTTTTGACCATTCCTCCAGAAGCGCATTTGTGAGATTTGTAAGACTCTGATGTTGAACATGAAGGTCTGGCTCACAATCTGAACTCTAATTCATCATCAAAATTCTTCCATCAGTTTGAAGTCTTGTCTCAGTCCAGCCCAGTCAAGTTCTTCCACACCAAACTCACTCATCAATGTCTTTATGGATCTTGCTTTGTGTCAAGCTGAAATATAGGAAATGGAAAGGGGTCATCCTCAAACTGTTCCTGCAATGCTGGAAGCATTGTCCAATGCACAACATAATCCCCACTGCACCAAACTTAACACTTGGCACAATACAGTCAGACAAGTACTTTTCTCCTGGCAACTGTAAAACCCAGACTAGACAATCTGTTTCCTAGACGAAATTTTTTTAGTTCCTCACCCCAGAGAACACGTCTCCACTGCTCTAGGCTCAATCCTATTTTACCCCTTGGCTCTACCTGGGCACTTACCACCAACCCCTTGTTTTCAAGTGTACCCCTTCTCCTTGGAACAAAGGGAGTGAGTGAATTGGAAAAACCCTTTAAACACCCGATACGTCAGTAACCTAGCTAGATGCTGGTTAACTAGTTAACTTTAGGGCATTGTATGTCTACAGAAAGGAGGGAGGTGGTGTAGAAATGAATTATTATTGTCCATTTCTTAATTCCTAGCTTTTATTTTATTTTTCCGTTCTGCCATAAATGCTGCAGCTTCTACCATCTTTTAAAGTGATGGTAGAAGCTGTTGCATCTTTTAAAGTGTAACGGGAAAGTTAGCTAGCTAGCTAGCTACTGAGACAAACTACTAGCAATCTTTTTTTATGCTTGTTATGAAGAATTCAACCACAAAACACTGAAACTACACATTAACCTGTAGTAAAATAGTGCTAAGCTTTAGTTTTCTTATCAGTGATTCTCTTGTCCCTTCATTCTAAGTGTGCCTCTGAAAAATCTCTGTATGAAGGGATAACAAGCCCTATCCCTTACCCCTACGCCTCCAGCCAAACAAGAACTGGGACACACCTATATAGGGGTAGGGCCAAGGGGTAAAATGGGATTGGGCCCCTTTAGAGTCCAGTGTTGACATGCTTTGAACCACTGTAAAAATACTTTTGGTAATAGAGTGTAACTGATTGGCACAACTAGTTTTGACTTATATCTTTAATAATTTGTTGGATGATCTAAAACATGTAAAAGGAGTATTTAGCAGGAATTGGTGCTCCTTGCAAATTGACTTCTAAAAAATGGTTAAGAAGAAATTGGAAATGGGACAAACATTCTTTCATAGAATTATAAGTCACTTTTTACCTACAGTAGACCAACAGCTCCAATTTAAACTAAAGAAGCTAGCCTCACGCACTAAACATGTCTGCCTTGTTTGCCTACCTACCTTTGTGTCAACTGTGCAAATTAAATGTTTTATTAAACTTTAATTCCAAGTGTCACAGGTCCCTGACACCTGTCTCTTCCTGATCATACTGTGGCGTGGAAGAGGAAGGAAGACCCGTGAGACTCATGCTGAATGCTCAACAGCTCCTTTTATTGAACCGGCTTGCCACTCACTTATAGTCTTTAACAAGACTAGGAGAGCTAAAACCATTAACCCACAGAGCTCAACTAGCCCAAAGGCCACCAACCCAGCTGTGTGTCTCCCAGATGGCAGATCCAGAGTGGTGCCCACCCTCTCTGCATAACCCCTCCCAAGGGAGATGCCCCACCCCTGTCATCCTCGCACACAGGAGAACAGAAACATGCCTGCAGGCGGCCACACACACAACCCAGAGCCGCCACAATACACCTTCTATCAGCCAGGAGTGGGGTTAGACACTATGTGTCGCCATGTGGTCAACAGACTCTGGGCTTATCATTAGAATCCGATGAGACAATTCCAGTATGTCAAAAGCTAATTATCGAGGCTATTTGGCTCATGATGCAAAACATCCCCAGGCAGAGACATTAAAATGGGGCAAAGCAGCCTCAGCTTATTGCTCTCTCAGGTGAGCAAATTGTATCTTGTGAGGCAGGGTGGGCTGGATGGGGGGGAATGTGATGACCTTATTTCGTTTATTGAACATCATGCAGCTGCAATCAGCTCCATATGGCTTTCCTGCAGATTATGTGGATTATGGATGAGTGACCTCTTCAGAAACACACCTTTAGAGTGGATGCAAAATAGAGCTGGATGGGGTAGATTACTGGCTAGATTACACTCCTAAAGGTTAAGGATTTGTCCATTTACATTTTTCTCTTAAGCAAATAAAAATAAATGAATAAATATATTTATTTTAATTAATTGATAAATAAAAGGTTTGGCTGAACACTGGACAGTGTGCTCATGACATTAGTGATGTGAATTATTGGAATTCAAGCGAGATCTGATAGGTGGTCCAGCATGGATTAGAGACATTCCATTTCCGAAAATGACTCATTCATTTTTAATGTAACTTCATGTATGGCTAAGGGTTTCTATGATATATTTTTGCGATACATTTATTCAGTCATTAAGAATATTTTTTGACCCACGTGTGCATTCGAGGGGTAGTGATACAAAAAGTAAAAAAAAAAAAAAACTTAAATACAAAAAGTCCTAAATATCTTAAATTGTAAATGAAATAATGAATTGCTTAGATATATCATAGAAACCCTCATCCTTACATGAAGTTACATAGAAAATGAATGTGCATCACTTTGATCCATGTTGAGCATTAGAGGGGTAGTGATACAAAAAGGGGTTTTATTCAAAATAGAAGACAGGAAAAAATAAAATAAGGATGTGTGATGATCAAAAACAAGTTGATTATGGAATACCTTTAATACTAAATAATTAAATTAATTTATTGCAAAGATATAAAAAAATTAAATCTCATGTAGTTAGCTATTTAAATATACCATATCATCGCTGTCTAATGAAAAACAAGTATCTTAAGTTTTTGTTGATTTATAGTTTACTACACAATTTGAACAGACAAACTGTCCCTTACACTGTGCCAAAATTTCTTGATGAATGGACCAATAGAAATACTTCAAATTGACCCGAAATAAACTCTTTTTACATTGACTTCCATTGAAAGTTTTGAAGTTTTTACTTTCTTCTGTAAAGTTGCTTTTTTGGAGATACTGTTTTTTCATTGGACAGCAACAATGTGTGTTACACATGAAAACTGATACTATATCATATCATTTTACTTTGCTAGATTTCATCAAATCTAGGGCTGCAGCTCTCGATTATTTAGTAATCGATTACACTATTGAAAAGCGTGTTGTGCCACATTAAAAGTAGTCAGCACAAAATACCATGCTCTGAGTTTTAAAATTAAATAATTAAACGTTTTCTCGAGGCACAGAAAATTACTTGATTAAGTTTTTCAATCGAGTAACTCAAATTACTCAAGTAATCGTTTCACCCCTGATCATACTGTATAATAGTATATATAGCAATGTCCTTAAAGTTTTTAGTTTCAGTACCCACCAAAGATATTTTACAATTTAAGACACACTGTTTTTACATTTAGTGGTAATTAGACCATCAGAGATATGTGAAATGACTTGAATTGAAATCTCTGTACATTAATATGCATTAAATTTAAGAACGCTTACAAAATACAAGGTTTTAATATGGCAATGATGATTAAAACAGCACAGGAAATAATGGAAATGGCTGCGAAGGAAAAGATAATATGCCTATAAATGAGCTGCAGAGGAAAGAAACTCCATGCTCTGATAGAAAGGAACAAAAGCCTGTCTCCTGCTCTTTAGAGATGCACTTGTCTGCTGCAAAATGTTTAATTAAGGCCATTACAAGTGTCACGTTGCTGTACATCTGTAGAATGCAAATAGTTTTTTTGGCTCAACCACCCAAGTAAACGTGCCTTTAAACAACACAATAGGTGATTTTTTTGGTGTGTTTTTTTTGAAGTGGTGTGTGTCTCTCTGTGGTGTTATTGATATCCCAGTAGCTGCTGGTAATCTCTAGCTGTCAACGTGTGTTCAAGCTAATCTGTCCAGCTGCCAGCATTCAGGCAGTAGATGAAACAGTAGCTGTGAATTGGAGGATTACCCCTCTCTATAGGCCTTGATTACATGTCATGGTATTCTTAACACATCACATTTCCACACAAGGTTAGCTTCAGTCTCGGCTCTCAGAGCGGCCTATTCAGCGGGAGAAGCTGGAAAAGACAGCCAATTTACCCAAAATACCCACAACTACTGACCTGGTACAGAGAGTAACGGAGGAAACACGAGGGCACGTTCATTTCACAACACCTGCCATAAAGCTTACACCATCTTTCTACATTTTCTACATTAAACCATTTAAACTACAGGTTCTTTTCTAACAATAAAGATGCTTCACAAGATTCGTTAAGAGATGCTATAGAAATAGCACTCACTTTCTGTTCTGTATAGAACTGTGGATCATTTTGGAGACGGTATTAATTAGGAAACCAGCTAGTAGTTAAAATACTGTATTAATTGTGAATGATACATTCTTGAAACACTCATCATAGCCTCTGTTTACGGCTTACATCACAACTTTCAACAAAAAGAGCCAATCACCTTGTTGCTCTTGCTGTGACAAAGGGTAAAGCTCCCAATGATATGGAGATCTGCACATGCGCAGTAGCCATAACAAACCAAAAAAATAATTAACAAATGTAATTGTTTGTGCAAAATTTATTCAAATGCCATAAACTGTTTCTGAAACAGGAATTTGACCTTCAGTTTCCAGTAATTTGGTCACTCCCAATTCATAGAAATCGCAGCTTAGTCTTGTGGGATCAAACATACAGATTACTGCCCATCAGCATAGCTAAGATAGGTGCTTATTAAACAGACTTGCCTATAAGGACTTTAGACATATTAATCATTCGTTCTCATTAAAACCTGTTTACATAGCTGTTCCTTTTTTTTTTTTTTTTCACATTGATCAATATTTTTTTCAGCAGTTTTCTTATCTAGGATTTGTTCAATTTATGAGGACAGTGGGATCCATCATTATAAGAGGAAAGCTGTAAACGATTTAAAAACACATGACTCTGACGTTTCATAAGAACTTTTCTCAAGAACAGCTTAAAAAAAATTCTTAAGGTATTGGTTTGGTTACTGAGGTTACATGTTCGTAAAAGAGAGGTGCAAAGACTCCTTTAACTGGTAAAGGTTATTCATTTCAAGAAAAGGTTCCTCACACATCTCTTTTACAAGCAAGGTTCTCCACAGAACCAAAAGTGTGTATTCTAAAGCATCGCTCAAATATCTTACTGCATACCTTTGCACCACATTCATTCCTAAGGGAAAAAAAGTTTAATAAATCTTTTTTGATGCTGAAACCTTAAAGCAGATCCAAAAGCTTTTTCCAAGATTAGACCAAACCATGTTGTCAATACCTTAAAATCTATGGGAAACACAGAACAAATAATACTAAAAAAAAAAATGTAGGAAAAGAATAACACAATACACTTGGCAATCCGCAACAATAATTAGTGCAGTAATTAACAATTTCTTAGGATTTTTTTTTTTTTATCCACAGCCAAGCACCACCTCAGCATCCAGTCAGAATCCCCACCCTCCTCCGAGCTACGCAAATCACTCAATCAAACCTCACACCGCTGAGGAGGTGGGCCTGGTTACTGGGCGGTTTAATGGCCGGTGTGTCACAGAGTTGTCGCTGGCAGCGATTAAAGCCCCTCTGCATCGTGGCACAGCCGGCACTGATGGAGCTTCAGTGGCGTCACAGGCTCGACTTCCACAAACACCTGTCGGGCGGTGGGCGTGCGCTCCGTATTTTGGTCATTATTTCATTACTCATGCTGCGCTCATATTCTGTCTCGCCTCGGGTCATTCAGGCTTTCTTGTGTGCTCGCGCCAGCGAATAGGTGTGACATGAAAAATGGATGAAAGAGCATTAGCTGTTATTAAAATGCTGCGGCGGTGTGTGTGCGCGTGCGATTGTGTGTGTGAGTGTGTGTTTGTGGCGAGGAGAGCATTATTTTTACAGCGCTTCAGGTGGATGTGAGTCATAAATGAGAAATGAAGGGCTCTGAAGCATGAACTTCGAGTTTGGATGATCTGTCTTTGTGTGGTGGTAAAGAATTGCCTGTAGTGTGCATGTGTGTGTGTCTTCTTTATTAAATGAGATTGTGTTTCATTGTAAGCAAAACTAATGCAGAAACGACAATTCCCTCATTAGCATTATTGCAGGATGAGATTGAAACAAATATACTGAAGTATTCAAATCATATATTTTCCAGTTACCAAGTTAAAAAGTGAGTTGCTCCTTCCTTCCAGTATACCTTTGGGATGTGTTGGGGTGGTCTAGTAAACCGACTTCTTAAGACGAGAAGTCTTGGAGAGAGTTACTCCAGCAAAAGCGGGAAGAACTATTTTGTCCCAATACTTTTGTCCATATAGTGTACAGTACCAGTCAAGTTTGGACACAATGTTTTTCCCTACAATGTAAATGAATACTGAAATCATCCAGACTTTAAAGGAACACATATGGAATCATGTAGTAACACTTAAAGTGATAACAAACCAACCACAAAATATCCTGTGTGCTCTTATTTTGAGTGCTGTTAACTGATGAAATTATCCTGTTATTTCATTGCTGTGGAGGTCCTGATGAGAGCCAGTTTCACCATAACTTTTTTGATGGTCGTTGCAACTGCACTTGAGGTCCCTTTAAAGTTTTATTTGTGTGAGTAAATTGCTTACAGTAAGCCTAGATCACCATTTTTTTTTAACTCGGTTAGCAGCAGCAGTAAGCAGCAGCAGTACTAGCCACGGTTAACAGCAGCCTAACCCATGGTTAGCGGCAGCACTAGCCACGGTTGGCAGCAGCGCTAGCTGTGGTTAGTAGCAGCCCAACCCATGGTTAACAGCAGCGCTAGCCGCGATTAGCAGTGGTTAGCAGCGCTAAGCACTAGTAAACGCCGCCCGACAGCGCTACACTGAGTAACCCTGAGGGTGCTATCAGCTAGTAGTTCATCCCACCTAGCTTGTTTTAACATGGTAAACACGCAGGCCACAGTCCGACATACTCACCTCTGAACGAGCTAGTGCGAGTTAGCAGCTAATGTTAATGTTACTACTGCTCCAGCCTCGGTACTGAAGAAACAATAACCCTCTTTTATAACGTTGTACTTCGGCGGAGTGGCTTTACTGCTCCTTACAACACGACTGGTAAAATTTATACATTAGGCGCACCCGATTATAAGGTGCACTGGCGATTTTTGGAAAAATTAAAGAATTTTAAGTGCGAAAAATACGGTACTATTATGTTGACCTACCCTTTACAGCTATAACAGCTACAAAACTATTCTGGGAAGGTTTTCCACAAGGTTTAGGAGTGTGTTTATTGGAATTTTTTGACAATTCTTCCAGAAGTATATTTGTGTGTTTTCAAACACTTATAACATAAAAAAGGTCTGACATGGTCTGGTGACATCTACGCACTATGCAACTCAACATCCACTGACCCCGCTCTGTCATTTTATGTGGTCTACCACACTGTCTTATATGAATGTACCTATATAGAGGTACTCTAGTCAGATTTTTTTGGTCATACTTTGATGGCTACCTGACCATTAAGCTTCACTGATTTTTGAAGCCACCATTCTGCCTCGTACAAACACGCCTCATGCTTTTCTTCCCCTGCTGGTCACAGTGCTGTTTATCTCTACATGCTACAGATTGCATAACTGAATCAGAACAATGTGTTGAAGGTCCATGAGTCGCCAGTCCTCTCTATTTCTCCTTTTCCTGCATAACACTTTTCACAACCTCACACAACAAGAACCATTCCACCTTCACCTTAAACCACCACATCTCCATCCACTGCTGCAGCTCTGCACCTCCGAGAACACTCTCAGCCGAGTTGACCGGCCAGAAATTCCCGCTGTTTAATATCAGCAATAAACACAATTTTACACCAGGCGCACCACCGGGGCTTTTTTAATCAGCTGAGCTCTTTTTTAAATGAATTTTTCATGCTAGAAACCTTGACAACTGTTATTATGTTTGTGATAAAAAATGAAATAGACGCCTAATGTCTTTCATCAAGAAGCAAGAACTTATAAGAGCATGTCTCAAGGGCACCATTTAGTCATGAAATTGGTGAAATGAAATGATAATGTTTTGTGCTAGATGGAAATATAGTCTTGACACATGCTTGTTTTGTGTGATGAATTGTTTATGGCCAAATAAATAAAATGAGATGTTAAGATCTGTCAGACAATTTCAGAGCATAAAAAATTATATAAGTCATGTCAGGTAAGTAATGAGAACAAGCATTCCTTTACATTTCAACACACATTATTCCCATTATTTATATTTCTTCAGTATTCCCTGTATAGTACAATATTTTGTTCAGGTGTATCCCAATATTAAAACATTCTATATTATTATTTCTGAACATATTAATCAAACACTTGAAAAAAAATATATTTGAAAATGATTCAATTTTGTATATGTGATCACAGACTGTAATTAGTGGGATTATAGTAGGAATCTGATCATCTGAAATAAGAGCATTCAGAAACATTCAAAATTAGTGTGAACATGAGGGGATTCTAAAACATTAACACTGATGAGAATATTCAAGACCAGTAAATGAAGTAGGACATTCTAGAACAGTGCGGACACTGTAATATTTAAAGGACTATGGATGTGATGGAATATTGTAAAAAGGTCAATGAATGAGAACATTCCAGAAGAGTACTGGAAAGTGACATTGTAGAACAGTGTGGACAGTGAAAAATATTCTTCGTATGGATGGAGGGCATAATCTAGAGTATTCAATTCTCCTCATTCAATTCATTCTAGAGCAGTGTGAATGGTGGAGAATACTTCTGGAACAATGTCAACATGAAAACTTACTATAACAGTATGAATATGAGGGGCATTCTTAACAGTAATGAATGATAGCATCATTCTAGAACTGTGAATTTGATGGGGCATTTTAGAACAGAGTGAACATAAAGAAAAGAAATCTAGAACAGAGTGAATCTAAAGGTGCATTCTAGAACAGAGTAGATGAGGGAAAATTCTAGAACAGTGTAAATGGACGGAGCTGTCATGTCTGGTGCTGAAAGTGCTCCTATGTCCCCCAAACCCAGCTCTATCTGCGATTTTCAAGCTTCCAACTACAATACCCAGAACGCACCACACCATGACATCACGCTCACACGCGATCACATGACGCACAACATGACACCCCCTGGAAGTCCTGAGTACTGATTTCCCTCACTATATAAGGACCATGCTCACACTCACAGCTCGCTGAGTATCTGTTTGGTTTATCCTGCAATACAAAGCGTTTCTCTAGCCCTACGTTGTTTTTCCGTGTATGATCTTGTTTTTGTGTTTCCTCGACTTTTGCCTACTCCCCATGTATTGTATTTCCGTGTGAACTCTGGACTGTCTTCCGTTTATGGTCTTGTTTCTCTCTGCTGCGTCTCACTGGTTCTGAACCTTTTTGCATTGACTACCCCTGTAACATCTGATCTTTTTAATAAAACTTGTTACTTGTATCCACACCAGTCTGGTTCCTTTCTGGCCCTGACAGGAACATTCAAGAACAGTAGATAGAAAGAAGTAGAAGGAAAATTCTAGGACAGTGTGAATTTGATAGGGCATTCTAGAACAGAGTAGATTAAGGAAAATTCTAGAACAGTGTAAATGGATGGAAGATGGCATTCAAAAACAGAGTGAATTTGATGGGGCATTTAATGTGAATGGGGATTCACATTGTTAAATGCATTCAAGAACAGTATGGATGTGAGGAAACATTCTAGAACAGAGTGAATTTAATGGGGCATTCTAGAACAGAGTGAATTCGATGGAACATTCTAGAACAGAGTGAATTTGATAGGGCATTCTAGAACAGAGTGAATTTGATGGGTCATTGTAGAACAGAGTGAATTTGATGGGTCATTGTAGAACAGTGTGAATTTGATGGGTCATTGTAGAACAGAGTGAATTTGATGGGTCATTGTAGAACAGAGTGAATTTGATGGGTCATTGTAGAACAGAGTGAATTTGATGGGTCATTGTAGAACAGAGTGAATTTGATGGGGCATTCTAGAACAGAGTGAATTTGATAGGGCATTCTAGAACAGAGTGAATTTAATGGGGCATTCTAGAACAGAGTGAATTCGATGGAACATTCTAGAACAGAGTGAATTTGATAGAGCATTCTAGAACAGAGTGAATTTGATGGGTCATTCTAGAACAGAGTGAATTTGATGGGTCATTCTAGAACAGAGTGAATTTGATGGGTCATTCTAGAACAGAGTGAATTTGATGGGTCATTGTAGAACAGAGTGAATTTGATGGGTCATTGTAGAACAGAGTGAATTTGATGGGTCATTGTAGAACAGAGTGAATTTGATGGGTCATTGTAGAACAGAGTGAATTTGATGGGTCATTGTAGAACAGAGTGAATTTGATGGGGCATTCTAGAACAGAGTGAATTTGATGGGTCATTGTAGAACAGAGTGAATTTGATAGGGCATTCTAGAACAGAGTGAATTTGATAGGGCATTCTAGAACAGAGTGAATTTGATGGGTCATTCTAGAACAGAGTGAATTTGATGGGTCATTCTAGAACAGAGTGAATTTGATAGGGCATTCTAGAACAGAGTGAATTTGATGGGGCATTCTAGAACAGAGTGAATTTGATGGGGCATTCTAGAACAGAGTGAATTTGATGGGTCATTCTAGAACAGAGTGAATTTGATGGGTCATTCTAGAACAGAGTGAATTTGATGGGTCATTCTAGAACAGAGTGAATTTGATGGGTCATTCTAGAACAGAGTGAATTTGATGGGTCATTCTAGAACAGAGTGAATGGATTGTGTGTATTAAAACACGGTAAATGGGGTGGACATTCTAGAACAGTCTATATGGATGAAAGCATTCTCAAACAATGTGAATGGAGGAGAGCATTCCAGAAAATGTGAGAGTGAGGGAACATTCTATAACAGTGTGAAAGGTGGAGAAAGCTAGGATGTGTCTAAAATGACGAACAGAACTACAGATTTTATTTAACCTTAGTGATTAGTCATATAGTGAACGTATAGTATAGTGTAAGCTCAGTGGCAATGGCTAAGACTAAACTGAAACAGTTATTGTAACAGAAATAATAATAATAATAATAATAATAATAATAATAATAATAATAATAACATATATTATATATAATAACAGTATTTTATAATATTCAGTACAAACCCATTAAAACCTGACTGAAGTTCCGGGAAGTGAGTCATTACTACCCACCTCTGAACGTTTCAGACAGATCAATTGTTAGGCCGGGCTGCATTAATTGTAGGCTTGTGAGATGACGCCTACAGGCAGAAATTCAAAACAGAACGTGTTAAGCTGCGCTGAAGTTGTAAATTAAGAGCTCTGATGGGAATTCCATTGGTGACTATGACACTTCTGACACTAATGATTTTCAAAGGAAGTGCAAGTATATCAAATCTCAGCAAATGTGAGACTGTGTGACCATTAAAATCATCACTCAAAACAAGTGTGCATATTATAGCACACTGTTACTCACTTTTCTTGTTTAGCCTTTTATAGCTGACATCTTTTATCTCTCTCTTCTTCTTCTTCTTCTTCTTCTGTTTGCATCTGTAGTGCCTTTAATATACAACCAGCAATCAAGCGTAACATTCTGATTAGTGAACCAGACACAGCAGTGCTGCTGGAGTTTTTAAACACTGTGTCCACTCACAGTTCACTCTATTACACACTCCTAGAGGCAGAGAAGGTATAGGGAAGCTACTGTTGTCCAGCTCAGAAAACGTGATTAGCTCTGCTGTGTTCACAAAGGACACAGAGTTGAACTGTATAACCAGTCGTTCTGATCGGTCCTCTCCCCTGCTTAATGTTCTATTTTGAGGACACAAGCAAGAGAAAGCCCTTGACCGCTGCTTCAACAGAGAGCAGACAGTTTCTTTGATGAAGCCCAAGCAAAAGGAGTTTAGAGGAATTGCTTAAGAGAACCAAGTGACTCTTTTGATTGGAGAGTAGACTGTGTGCCTGTGCTGATTACTGTCAAGAGAATTGCAGAATAAATCAAATTTGGGAGAGCGGCTCATTATTGCTGGTTGCTTTCATAGACGAGAATTCCATCAGAACTGTCGATTGATTGCAGTTCCAGACATCACTTTTTTGCATGTAGGTTTGCAAAAGCTTCAGGATTTTAAAAGGGTAAAGAGATGAATGGGAGTTTTTATTAGGATGTAATAATAAAAAGGGAAATAAATGTAATATGTTGAAGCAGTCAGGTTACAAAATCAACCAAACACCTCCACACACAGCAACAGGAGCATTTCAGGAAGAACCACTTCTAAGCTTAATAACTGTGCTCAAGGAACACATGGAGCAAGCCCTTCTGGATAAAAAAAAAGAAGACCAGTGAGAAAACAACCTTAGAGTATGATTCATTTGCAGTGCCAAATCTCCATGTGCATCTGTTTAGGATGTGATTCCCGGCTTTAATTTCTTAAGTGGTTCTAAGGAAGTTCAGAGCACTAGACTAGACCATCTGAGTTTGAGGATTTAACTAGATGATACAAGTTTGACGAACTTGACTAAGCTACAAGCTGGTTGAAAGCTTAGTCATGCTGGGCATGAATTGAGAGAGAGGTATCGCTGCAAAAGTGTAAATCAAGAGAACCAAGAAAGTATGAATACAAGAGGATAAGTAAGAATGATGAGTAAATACTCTAGAGCAGAGGTCACTAATAGGCGGACCGCGGTCCGGATCCGGACTTAGACGTTGTCCAATCCGGTAAAAAATGTCCAAACCAATAAACTACCGAGAAGGATTTAATTCTGACTGCATTTATTTAAAGCGGCGGAACGTTTATTATCTTTATGGTCAGCATGCTTTATTGCTCCACCTGATCAGAACTCCTCAGCAAGAAAAAAAAAACCTCTATCGCAAGAGTGCTCTCTTTGCTCCCAAAACAACCCTACCTCAAAACTAAGGCAACCCCCAGGAGACAAAAAGCATTGGCAACTTCCCCCATCAGTTTTACTCACAACATAATAAAGTCTGATACAGTAATAATTTGAAATAAAATAAAAGTGCTGTTTTAAAAAAAAAAGCTGATATTTTGGTAAAACATTTCTCCATATATTGTATGATTTGTCATTCATGTAATTATAATGACAGGCAGGCCTAAATCTAATATAAATAAAATTAAATAAAATAAATGTAACATTTTGAAACCAAGTTAACATACAGATTTACATTAATAGTCTCGATAAGTTCAGGGTGTTTCCATTTATTTTATGATAGGTTGATAATGTAATTATTGTGACAGGCCTATTTAAAACAATACATATTGTTGAAATATACTAGTATATGTAATTTGTTTTCTCTTTCAGTTGTTGATGACATAAAACACTGACAGAACTACTATAGGCTTCTTCAGTATACAGTATATAATACTAAATCATAACACAAGTTAAAAATGGCGACGGTCCAGACCTTGGCCTGGCGAAATTTTCACTCACTGGACCGTACTGAATTCTAATTAAATACCCCTGCTCTAGAGCAATGTGTCTAAAGGGGGGTGATATAACAGTGTAGAATTGGGTAAATGGGGAAAACATTCTAGAACATGATGACAGGGAGGACAGAGAGAGAACATTATAGAACAGTTCTATAGACTGATCAGTAAGAAAGGTATTCTAGAACAATGACTGTTCTAGACTGTAACTCGTGAAAACCAAGGAAGAATGAATAAGGAAGGTCAATTAAAAACAGTAAGAATTGTGGGTATTTATTAGGGGTGTCACGATCTCGATATTTTATCGAAATCGAATCGAAATGAGGTCACGATCTCGAGTATCGAAGTCAAAAAGAGGATCGACGATCCCTCCCGCGCGCGCTACGCAAATAGCGCAGCGCGCTACGCAAATGGCGCGGCACCAACACAGCGCATCCTATTCATTTAAATAGAGATAGCCACTGCATGAGCGCAGTCGGCGGGAGTGTGATCACTGTTTTTATCTGTCCAACGGGGGAGGGGGGGGCGGGGGTTGGGCGCGCAGGTTTTGTATCTGTATCTAACGGAGGGGTGGGTGCGCGCAGGTGAGAGCGTGTGAACTCGCTGAAATGCGTGTGTCAGTGTGACTTGAGAACACTGACTATAGATCACAGTGAGGTGGATTAAAAATCTTAAACTTATAATTGACTACACCTGTTGCTTTCCATTGAATTAAAAAAACATCTTTCTCTCAGATAAAGTAAACACAAGCGTGTTTCTGACTAAAATAAAAGCTTTTCAGGAGAGATATAAGTTATGTGTAAATATTTATAAGACAATACCCACATCACTTATCTAACCAGCCTGTACTGATTTCTGCCCCCCAATAATGCTTTCAATAACCTCTTGTAACCCCTGGGAGCCAGGGGTTACACTCTAATAGCCTTTAATAGTCTTCAGTAGCCTTTAAAAGACTTACCTGGCGGCCGTGGTGTGTCCACTAAACTCCGTAGTTATAAACATCCTGAGGTTAGCAGCGCGCTAACTGACCTGTTTATAATGTAATCCGAGCAGTGCCTCCGTGTCGGCTGTTCTAAACTGCTGCTGTTAGCTGCTTGGGCTGAAAGATGAACTGTAGTGAGCTGTATTATCCGGTTAGTGGGGTTAAAACCTTTATTTGTTTACAGAAACAGTAAAAACGGACTGGCTGAGCTCTGTAGCCCGTGGCTGGGCTGTACTGAAGTAGTGACTGAGTGAAGAGAGCGGGGCTTGTGCTGCTGCTGCTAGTGGTTGGATGAAGAACTGCAGCTTCATGTAATGAGCAGTTTCACCAGCCATCCACACACAGCTCTGATAAACTGCTTGTTTTAATAGTGCACACTGTTGCTACCAAAAAAAGTCACTAGATGGCATTACCATATATATCTTAATAAATAATAATAATAATATTTATAATATTTATAATAATAATAATAATAATAATAATAATAAATATATTATTTAAATTTTATGAGGCATAAAATAATAACAAGAAAAAAAAACAAGAAAATCGAGAATCGAATCGAATCGTGACCCTCAAATCGAAAATGAAATCGAATCGAGGATTTAGAGAATCGTGACACCCCTAGTATTTATTCTGTAAATGTAAATGTAATGTATATTCTCAGAAACTTTCTAGAACAGAGACTGGAGATCCTAAACTAAAATCCTAAACTGTTCATACGAGTAGAACCTGTAGAAAAGGTAAATGGCAAGGATATTCTAGAACAAAGTGAATGTAATGTGAATATTTGATACATGAATATTTGATATCACATAGATATGACGGTCAAAATCATAAGTTTGAATACAGTGGTAATTTGGTAGAGTTTTGTAGATCAGCTTTTACAATCTGATTGATTGAAATCCTTGTACAGCAACATTTCTCTGCCTAGTGGGCAAGATCAACTGGTCTAAAACTGCGACAATGTATGGCAGTGTTTATTGGTTTATTGTTTTCCTTCATTTGAATGCTTCGGCTGCCCTTTCCATTGTGGGCGCATTTCACGGTCAGGTTTTGTTATGTCAGCAATGATCCGTATCATTTTGCCTTTACCTGACAGTGTGCTGAAGAAGGGCATCAGCTGGACTTAACGTGAGTGGGGAGTAAGTGTATATAGAGTCGGTGTAAAATGTCTGAGTCATCACCCTCACCATGACCGAGTGTGAATTACCTTACCAACACAATGCATCTAATCTCTCGGCTTTAATATCGCGCCAAGAGCCAATCCAACTGCAAACCTACTCTATTACTCCTCACCACAGAGCAGATCTCAGTAAGGACAGCAGGTTCTGCTAAAAATAGGCCCCTATTGTCCCATCTCTTGGTGGTCACAGCTCTCCCGCTCAGGTACAGATCACGATATAAAGAGATACAGACTTAATGATGCCTCATACGACACAGATGGACATTCAGGACAATAGAGGCGGAGAGGTCACTGAGTCTAATCTACTGACACAATCTCTCCTAATATCAATTTCAGATTAATGCCAAAAGAATGACATATGAGGAGATTAAGTCTTGGGTGGGTGGGGTGGAGTTTGAGTGTTACTTGTAAATGAAAGCCTGAAAGTCCTAAAAATATATATATTTTAACATAAATGGGCTAGTGGGGATAAGTCCACCAAACCTTTCAAAGAAAAAAATAAAATAAGAAATAAGTAGAAGCAGATTATTTCAGATTATTTTACTTCTGTAGATCCCATGAAAGTCCATTCAATGGATTATTCACAGGCACGCTCTTTGCAATGTCTAAATAACAGCACACTGATTTGTGGGATATGTGGTGGGGCCTCCAGTATTAAATGTAATGTAATATAATGATTTCTGCCAAAGTTGCTTCTATGTTTAAATAGACAGTTGAAGCCACCAGATTCCACCAGTCACACCAGCCATTATAATAACTTACTGCACTGTCCACAGTGGGTGGTAATGCTATGATGAGTTCTCAGTACACACATAGCATATATGTGGATGAAGGAATGTTAAATGTCAACTGGACCAAGCTTAACATTAAAGTCAAATAAAAGTATTCACTATGCTGGTCAAAAGAGTATTGCATGACCTGGATGGCCTTTCTAATACTTTGACCATCAAAAAAAATCAATTAAAAATGTAGAAATCATAGCTGGACTTCTCAGGAATCACAAAACAAATATTTTAATCAAAGCATTACATGAAGAATGGTTGCACAGCTTCATTGGGTCCTATACTCCAGGGTAGTTCATATAGGACATTGATATGTGGTTGATATGGTGTGTCCAGCTGGCCACAATAGTATAAGTGGTTAATGTGGTATCTCAGGTGCTTGCTAGTATGTTACTAATACTAATATAAGACTCTGCAATGCACAGCGATGATAAATGCATTCTATAGCACCCTCATAACTGGGAAAATCATTTGTCGTACCATTCCATGTCTAAGTGAACCTATTAGACATTATAGTTTCTTTTTTCATTTGCTGTGTTGCTAAATCAGGACCAGGTAGCGAATGGCATCTCATAAATTTAGCAGCTTTAGCAAGTTAGCTGCTGCCTTCATCCTACATTGCTACCAACCTCATTCCACAGGACTACTACTGTGTTGGCGCGCTGGCCACCAACCTACTGTGTAAGAAAGGCCCAGCCAGCCAGATCCAAACAGATCCAAATAAAGCCTTTTCACCAAACAATGTTGTGCCCCCAAGAATGGTTAGCTAACTGTGGTGAAAAACAGAGCCCACCCTGGTCTGTAAGCATTCTGTGCAAAACAAAGTCTATGTGGAAAAGCCACCAGAACGTTTACAACCTGTGATCAGAACCGTTTGGTGCTGCAGTGGAAAAGCAGCCATAGTTACAGCAGCAAATCAGGAAATTAGGGAATTTCCCCATATCTGCAGTAAACTGCTGAGGTAATAGACTGTTCTCCTTTCACTTCCCACGCCTTACTGCCACCCCTTCTCTTTCCCTCATTAATTCCAACAAAAGGTGGCATTAGTAATAACCTTTGAGACCGGTGCTGGTGTCAGGAACAATTAAGCACAGGTAGAGTGTCTCTGTATAAACCCTGGCTAATCTTTACTTTATCTTGCTGTGCTTTTTTTAATCTCTGTGAGAGAGAAATGGCGGGACAGCAGCTGACTCATCCCTTTAAAAGAGGCAGCAGTGGGAGGAGGCGATGGACATCACACCGTCTCCGTTTCCCAGAGGGCATTGCTTTTCTATTTGGCAGCTCCCAAGCCTAACGTGGCTTTAATTTAGAGTTGAAGCTGCCTCAGCATCAGTCCTTTAAAGACTGCTGTCTTATAAAGTTGGTCTGACTTTTGACTTTCTGTTTGAGGACATTCGTGACTTCCAAAAACTTCAAACGGCCTTGATGAGCTGTCCCAAAGCATGGTGCTGTCCAACAGTGGAACTCTGGAATGTTCTCTGGAATGATGGTGCTGCAGTCAAGTACTTTTCAGATGAGTTGGGGACTTTGGGTTGGGGTAAGGTGACATAGGGTGGTGATCATCAAATATGCTAGCCACACTAATTTCTGAAAGCAATCAAAACCTCTCAACAAAATGTTGCTCCAAACAGAGACAGGTCGTCTATAAATATGGATAAGCTCTCTCTTAATATTGATTCAAGAAAAAAAAAAGTAGGTGCCTTAATGATTGTGTATATAGTGGACCTTCCAACACACCTAAAACTTGATTTATTTTAATTACAATATTTATTTTTAGCCATTTATTAATTTTTTAGTAACTTCTGTCAAATATACAGTGAATACTATGAAAGTAATATGTGACGTTGTTTTAGGAACAAATACAGGCCTTCGCTTATAAAAGCCTAAAGAGAACCTAAGAATTTCAAACTGTTTTTACCTTAGCACAGTTAAACAAGGAGACAAAACATTCCATTTACACTTACTTACACCTAAATCCCATCCACAATAACGAGTCAGACCTGTCAAAACCAGAAAA
Organism: Astyanax mexicanus; assembly: GCF_023375975.1. Taxonomy (NCBI): domain Eukaryota; kingdom Metazoa; phylum Chordata; class Actinopteri; order Characiformes; family Acestrorhamphidae; genus Astyanax; species Astyanax mexicanus. The sequence continues at coordinate 28,195,864 of NC_064423.1, read as the reverse complement.
CTCAGTTGCAAAATATGGTGGTGTTGATACTAGAGAGCAGCTCATCACCTCCAGACTCTGCTATTTGTGGTGCTACAGGAAACAGGCCTCAGATTTCCCCACAGGGGAGCTCGGCATGCAACAAAGTAAAAAGCGAAGGGAAAAATGGGGATTTGCACCAATGCTAAAATATAACCCTAAAAGTAGCTTTTTACCAGTGATTGTCTTCATTCCCAACCCCCTAAAAACAACCTGAAAAAGACTGAAGCTAAGTTAAACTGGAGCTGAACAAAAAAAAATGGAATCTACCAGCTTACACCTAGGCAAAGACCTGGGGAAAATATGGTTAAAAAGCTAAAAGATAACCGGCTACAATTTCTTTAGCTTGCTAACAGCACATTGTGCTGAGAGACACAACAAGAGCGCAGTAGTACCCAGTAAGATTTGAAAGTGACTACAGTGTTTTTTCTATTATAGTGTTTAAAACTACGCTGTAATACGCTGCCTGGCCAAAAATAGTCATCACCTGGATTCAACTAAGCAAATGATGTGGGGTTGATGCTGCAGTTGGTCTGCAGGTCTAGGTTCAGCAACAGTATGTGCTGAAAGAATGATGGCCGGCTGATTACCTGAATATACTGAATATAGACCAGGTTATTCCATTAATGGATTTTTTCTTCCCTGATGGCACGGGCATATTCCAAGATGGCAATGCCAGGATTCATGGGGCTGGAATTGTGAAAGAGTGATTCAGGGAGCATGAGATCATCATTTTCACACATGGATTGTTCACCACAGAGTCCAGATCTTAACCTCATTGAGAATCTTTGGGATGTGCTGGATGGAGAAGACTTTGTGCAGCGGTCAGACTCTACCATCATCAATGCTGCAATATCTTGGGGAAAAATTAATACAACACTGGATTGAAATAAGTCTTGTGATATTGAAACCATGCCACTGCAAATGTGTGCCACCAAATATCAGAGTGTGTGACCTTTTTTTGTGGCGATTTTATTTTTTTGGCCAGGCAGTGTATGTTGGTTCAATGAGTCCAATGAGCCCAAAAGCAGAAATAACTGTTTTATTATAAGCTAAAATAACAATAGTAAACATGCATAATTTGAGCATTTCAGGCTATGAACTATTCATTTACTCAATTAAAGGATTAAGCATACTCAATATTTGTTTATTAAACAACTTAAAATACATCAGAAGCTGTATTAAATACATTCTCTGACCCCTTCTTATAGAAAGCCAGTAGAGTATATTGTTGTCCTGAGCCTTACAATGTCAAATCAGTGCGCAGCAATGTTACTAGCTAGCAACAAATTTCCTTAATTCAGTGTATGCAGAACAAGGCAATTTTTGAAAACGCACTGCAGTGTTTCCTATAAGGAAAATGGCTTATAGCCAGAGAAACATATTAGGGTACACTGAAAACAAAATGACAACATGTCCTCTGAGGTCCATATTTCTTTCACTTCTGAAAGCAAAGCTACACCCTTGACCTGGAGATATCAGAGTAAATGACATTTCCCTGCCTATTCCATGTATGAATCCCTTTCCTGCTACGCTATGGACACGTATGAATCTCCCTCTTTCCTTCCCTCCACTGTCAGTGTCTGTCACTTCTCTCCCATCTCATGTGTTTACCTGTCCGTCCTTTCCTGATATAGAGCCTCCAGTCTGCTGGCATTCCTACACAAGCATACATAATGGATCATGTCACCCATGTACACTCGAGTAAGCAAAAACATGCATCCATCTCCGAGTGGAGGCATCAGGCATTACACACTGCTGCTATAAATCACAGCCTGCCTTCAGGAATACCGAATGAGTGCATATTAAATGTGCGGACTGTCCCTTAGACCTGTCGCTGAGTAGGATTTGTTTTTATGATGTGTGTGACTGTGGAAAGAACTGCCCATTCTTTTATCCTCAATTAATTCAACACCCTTTACAGATCACTGTCAAATTTAATTTAAAATGAAATATTATTTAGTTCTAAATTTAGATTAGCTACATTACATTTAGATACAGTTTAAAATGCTATGCTTAATAAAGGTCCCAGATAGCAAGTACATGTTCATACATCACTGATTTTTGACCACAATCATCAATTTGGTTGAGGTTTTTAAAATCAGTACCTTGTAAACATTTATGGTTTCTATTTACAGCTCTGGAAAAAATTAAGAGACCACTTCAGTTTCTGAATCATTTTTTTCTGATTTTGCTATTTATAGGTAAATGTTTGAGTAACAAACATTGTTGTTTTATTCTAAAAACTACGGACAACCATTTTCCCAAATTCCAAATAAAAATATTGTAAATTAGAGCATTTATTTGCAGAAAATGAGAAATGGCTGAAATAACAAAAAAGAAAAAAACCTTTAAGATCTCAGATAATGCAAAGAAAACATGTTCAGAAATAAATATTTGGTGGAATAACCCTGGTTTTTAATCACAGTTTTCATGCACCTTCGAATGTTCTCCTCCACCAGTCTTACACACTGCTTTTGAATAACTTTATGCCACTTCTGGTGCAAAAATTCAAGCAGCTCAGCTTCGTTTGATGGCTTGTGATCATCCATCTTCCTCTTGATTATATTCCAGAGGTTTTCAATCGGGAAAATTAAAGAAACTAATCAGTTTTTTTCCAGAGCTGTATATGTCTTACAAGCATAAATGTGTTTACATGGATTAGCAGATTTTCAACCATTTTGACCATCAAATGGCAGCTTAGCCCATTTGAAAACTGCCACCAGCAAAACCTGGTCTTGAGCTGTTTTTTTTTTGGGAAAAGGAGGAAACCTTATTTAGTTTCTTCATATTGACAAATCTGTGGTAATGACAGGCGGTGCACTCTACCCTGTAAACAGTTGATGAGTTTAGTGATACTGTTGAACTCTTAGATTTTCTGTGTTTTGCGTCCTTGCTTGACATTCAATGCGGAGAGTGATTGAGAATTCCAGTAATTGCAGCTGAAAGCAGCAGACTGTTTTCATTGGTAGTTAAAGTGCAGGGACGAAAACGCTATTTACTGAACCGTGAATATCTTCCACCACCATGCTAGACGGCTGCATTCAGTTAATAATCACTTTCCTCCTTGATCTTGATTTGTTCTCACTGATTTGAAGAACTCGTGGAGGTGTGGAGAGAAAGCCTGACGCTTTAGTGGACAGACTGTATACAAGCTAAAGCTCACGCATGAGTGCACTCAATTACAGCCTAGCTCTGCAACTGTAAAGAAGGGGAAAAACCCTGAGATTATGCTTATAGGGCCCTAGTCAGAAAAGACGCAGTTTACTAATTTATCTCACGTATACATCCTGTAAGTTCATCTAAACCCTATTTGTTCAGAAGTGTGTGGCTCAGAATCATTTAAGCAAGTTGATATAGAATTTATGTAGCTGAATACAATTTAAAGTTAATATACTTTATAGTGTATAGGGAAAAAAGATCACTTAAAAATAATAAGTTTCTTTTTAATTTTACCAAATTGAAAACCTCTGGAATATAATCAAGAGGAAGATGTATGATCTGAACTGCTTGAATTTTTGCACCAGGAGTGGCATAAGGTTATGGAAAAGCAGTGTGCAAGACTGGTGGAGGAGAACATGCCAAGATACATGAAAACTGTGACTAAAAACCAGGGTTATTCCACCAAATATATTGGTTTTGAACTCTTAAAACCTTATGAATATGAACCTGTTTTCTTTGCATTATTTGAGGTCTGAAAGCTCTGCATCTTTTTTGTTATTTCAGCCATTGCTCATTTTCTGCAAATAAATGCTGTTAATGACAATATATTTATTTGGAATTTGAGAGAAATTTTGTCTGTAGTTTATAGAATAAAACAACAATGTTCATTTTACTCAAACATCTACCTATAAATAGCAAAATTAGATAAACTGATTCAGAAACTGAAGGGGTCTGTACATTTTTTCCAGAGCTGTATATGCCCTACACAAAATACACACACAGTGATCAATTAACTTGCTAGAAGTTTTAAAACCTTAAATAGATCATTTCTAATAAAAATTCTAAAGATGAATAGAAAAATATATGAATGGAATCTTTATCCCCGGCTCTTTTATTAACATTTTGCAATTGAACAGAATAATAAAAAACATTATATATGTTTTTGGCCTTGTGGCTCTAAGAACTGTAATTATCAGAGCTCACGGGGCTGTGATTTATTTCACATCTTAACCAGCAACAACCGCTAAAGCTAATCAAAATTCATAACTGTGGAATACTGTATAATCACTGCTGTACCTGCGCTAATCCTGCTCACATTCAAAAGCATTCAGAGCGACGACCTTATTAGGCAAGCGGGCTAAATGCTGCTTACAAGAAACACACACACACACACACACACACACACACACACACGCACGCACGCAGCTGAACGGCAAGGTTTTAGGCCTCGTTGCAGATGTTCATTAAAGCCATTTGGTGATAGATTTCTTTAAAACAGAGGAAACTGTATGCACACTCTGCGGCCCCTCGCCAGAGACAGACAAACAGTAATTACTTTAATGAGCATGTTAATGAGAGAGGGATCAGCAAAGAGAAAGAGAGAAAGAAAGAGATAGAGAGAGAGAGAGAGAGAGAGAGAGAGAGGGAGGAGGAAGACAGTCAGTAAAACAGAGAAAGGAAGATGCAGAGAGGAGAAACAGAAGAGACATGAAGGATATAGATATACTGTGCGAGAAAGAGAAACAGAGAGATACATGGAGCGCTAGAAACAGAGGACAGACAGAGAGAACTGGAGGAGATGAGAAAAGATTAAGTGAAGATATAAAGAGAAAAAAATAAAGAAAGGGACAAAAAGGAGGAGAAAGAGAAAAGATATAGAAAAATAGGAGAAAGAGAGAGAGAGACAGAGATAGAAAGAGGGAAGAGAAAGGCATAAGACATTAGGTACAGAGAGAGAAAAGAGAGATGAGAGACAGAAACAGATATTGAGAGAGATAAACAAAAAGAGATAGTTGGAGATCTAGAAAGAAAGGGAAGATAAGAAAAGTGAGAGAAAATGTGCATATAAATAAAGAGAACAGCAAAAACATTACAGATAAACATAAAAAGGTGAGGTGGAAAAGACAGAAGAGAATAAAAGAAAGAAGAGTGGGGTAAAGGGGTGGGAGAGGGAGAGACAGGCAGAAAGTGAGAAGAATGGAAAAGGAGAAATAGAGAGAAAGAAGAAAGCGAGATGAGAGCCAAGCAAAAGGGAGAGAAAGAGGAGTAAAGTAAAAGATAGAGAGGAGAAACAGAGAATAGAGATAAAAAGGGAGGGGACAGAGGACAAAGAGGAGACAAAGAAAGAAATATTAGAGATACCAAGAAAGAGAGGAGAAAGAAGAGGGTGCAGAAAGAGAAAGATAGGAGAACATGATAGAGAAAACGTATTTAATATAGAGAGAATGAGACAGGAGGACAAGATATAGAGGTACAGACAAAAAAAAGGAGAAAAAGAAAAGACAAAAAAGTAAAAAAGAGAATACATATAGAGGGAATATGAGAGGAGAAAGAGAAAAAAGCAAATAATGGAGGTGGAATGAAAGATAAAGAGGAGATACATCAGACAATTGCTTTAATTCCTCTAAACGTGACTTACTCTCAACCAAACTCTTACCCTGATCCTAAACCTTGGATTGGTTTTAACCAGGCAATGAAAGTGTGAAAAATCTAAATGTGGGATCAGATGTATTAACAAAGACTTTTTGTCATTATGAGACTTCATACCTTTAGATTAGGTGGACACTTTCATGGAGCTTGTGCGTTCAGGGGATACTTTTTATACTATGTTTTTTTTTTTTTATATCATTTTAGTTTGTGCCTTGGGTTTGGGGTTGCAGTGTGTTTGTATAAAAAAGAAACCCTTAATAAAGAAATGCTTGAAAAAATAAAGATGTATTAATCACGTTCAATCAGTGTCAAAGTTTCACAAACAGTATGAGTTTATGACTTTAATTCTTTTAAATTACGACAGAGCACAACATTTTGTGAAATATTTCTCATTAATCTAAAGTAGAGTCTTGTTAAATTCACTCTGTATTAAAGAGCTCTGAAATTCCTCTCAATAATGTTAACTTCATTTGTCATACCGTATTTTTCGGGCTATAAGGCGCACTTAAAATACATATTTTTTCCAAAAAATCGTCATTGCGCCTTATAATGCAGTGCGCCTTGTGTATGGATTTTGCTTGTGTTTACTGACCTCGATTTTTATGTGGTACACGGCGCTCTGTTGTGCAGAATTCCTCACCCACGCCAGAAAAAGATCCCCCTCTTGGGCTAGCGCGCGGTTACCTTTGACTGCCGTACTGCCTCTCGGCTGTGGCTCAGGGTAGCTAGTTTCCACTGTAGCTCCGTGGCCAGAACAAGGTGCCGGTAAACTTTCCTTTCCACCCGTTCTGGGGTAATAGCACAAACCGTTTCTTTTTAGCGCCCACTTCTAAGTAAAGTTAACCTCTTAACACGCGCTGGCCCACCGGCGGGCCAGAAATATTTAATATTTCATAACTGGCTGTGTTTCTGAATAGTTATGAACAGTTACAGGTTCAATATAGACATCCAATATACCATTTTAAAGCTTAGAATCTCTGCTTTTGAGCTATTTAGCCTATTTAGCGAAATATCCTTTCAGAAAATAAACATTTAGGGCGAAATATGCCTTGGTTATGATTTTAATAATTCATAACTCTCATATTTGCGTTTATCGTTCGTCCATATTTCATCGAATGCGGTCATGTCATACACCATTCGAACCGTCTGGCTCTCCGGATTCCAGAACTGTGCTTTTACTGTAGGATGTATGTTTCATGAATTAGAGCTGCGTCAGAGCGCATGTTTCCAGTAATAAAAGGCTCTCCTTTTGTCCGGGGTTAACCTCCGGTCACTGCCGCCACCCCCCGAACACACACCCGCGCTCAGCCACAGGTCCTACCTTCAAAACGCGTCCAGACTAAAGAGAATCCATCAATCCAGTCTCCTGTAATCCACAGTTATATCCAAACAGCGCTGGAAATCACTTCATCCAGAAATGAAACTTATCCAATCTTTATCTCTGTTTTAAAACCGTTTTATTCACCGAATTCGGCACAACACGCTATTATAGTCAGAAGCCTCGCGGAGTAATGCGGTACTTGCTGTGCTTCAACATAATATTATGGTCTGTCGGAGCGTTGTGGCTACCGTTGTCAGGAGCCTCGCGGAGTAATACGTACTTGCTGTGCTTCAACATAATATTATGGTCTGTCGGAGCGTTGCGGCTACCGTTGTCAGGAGCCTCGCGGAGTAATACGTACTTGCTGTGCTTCAACATAATATTATGGTCTGTCGGAGCGTTGCGGCTACCGTTGTCAGAAGCCTCGCGGAGTAATACGTACTTGCTGTGCTTCAACATAATATTATGGTCTGTCGGAGCGTTGCGGCTACCGTTGTCAGGAGCCTCGCGGAGTAATACGTACTTGCTGTGCTTCAACATAATATTATGGTCTGTCGGAGCGTTGGCTACCGTTGTCAGGAGCCTCGCGGAGTAATACGTACTTGCTGTGCTTCAACATAATATTATGGTCTGTCGGAGCGTTGCGGCTACCGTTGTCAGGAGCGTCGCGGAGTAATACGTAAGTTACTTGCTGTGCTTGTTGATTTATTGCTCAGAGATGTTGTTATTTTTCACAGATATTGTGAAGGATTTATTGCTCAGAGTTATTGTTACTGATATAAATAAAGTTTCATTTAGTGCGCCTTATAATCCAGTGCGCCTTGTGTATGGACTAACACTAAAAATAGACCGTTCACTCATCGTGCGCCTTATAATACGGTGCGCCTTATAGTCCGAAAAATACGGTACTTATCTGATCTGTTTGCTTTCAGCATTCTGACAGAGTGTTCAAATATGTGGGTTACTCAACTAAGGCCCAATCACATTTCTCTTTTGTACCCCTACCCCTCGGGTTTGAGAGTTACAAGGGGCACGGGTGAAATCCTCACCCTAAGAATTAGGACAATCCTTTAAGCACCTGATACAGATATATAACAGTGGAGCACTGAAGTTCAACAACCTTGCTACTAGTTCAATTTATGGTATCATAGACATATCTTTAGAAATGGGCAGGTGGTGACTTTTATTTTATTTTATTTATTTTTCCATTCCACCTTCAATGCAGCAGCCTCTGTTGCACCATTTAAGGTAGAAAGGGAGAGTTAGCTAGCGACAAACTATGAGACAAACTATTAGAACATTTTAATTGTGTTTATGATGAAAACGGCCATGAAAGTGTCATAATATATTGATTATCGCAATTTTAAAAAGGAAAATTCTCTTTGGTCGTTTGTGCCGCCATCTTGCCAGTGATTCTCAGCCCTCTGTCTGAATGTAAAGAGTCTTGTAGCCCAAACACTCCCTCTACCCCTCCAGTCCAACAAGAATCGGGACACCCCTACCCATTGGCATGAACGCGCAAAACAGAGGGGTATGGCTAAGTTGTGGGGACAAGGGGTTTAATGGGGTTACATCAAGTTTCTGCATCAAAGCTGGTCTATTAAACCAAATAAATAGGAAAAGATTAATTAAATTAATTAAATGTACCACCCCAGTTCCAAAAAAAGGTAAGACACTGATTAAATTGTAAATAATTGTAAATAAAACTGAATGCAATGATTTCCAAATTAACTTTGGTCCAGAAAAGACTGAGGCATTTCTGGATGGTGTTGATGTATGGCTTCTTCCTACACTGATAGTAGGTTTTGTCCCTCTCAATCTTTCGATATTCCGTATAGTAGATGGTGGGATATCCAAAGTCTTAGCAGTTTTACATTTTTCCAAATTGTTCCTCAGATGTGATGGATGCAGTTTTATGCCGATTGGTCAACCTATGTCCATCGTTGCTCTTGAGACATTCTGCCGCTCTAAAATGCTCTTTCTCATGTGAGTAAGTTGCGTTTTTATATTAGTACCACTTACATTTCCATCCTTTCGTTGCTGCCAAATAATTCCACATACTGTAAAATCACTCCATGCTTTTATTCCAGTGTTTAGTTTTCAGCGATTGCTACGGTTTTTAAAGAGTAATGTAGGGATGCAGGCATCTAGAGCCCGAGAGCATGCCCCCCAGTCACCCCCTGAACCACCCCCACCTCCGGCTCTGTCCCCTTCTCCCCCTGGCTCCCGGTGGTGTTCTGTATTTAGAGAAATCAGCTTTTTTTTAAGGGAGATGTGGGGTGATGACCTCGTGTCTGCTGCGGCTCCCAGGGGCCGCCTTTGAAATGTGCAGCTGATTCTGAGCGCAGTTCAGTGGGGCTCGGACTCCATCTGTGCTGGGACCTCCCAGAGGGTTTCTCCACTGTGTTTCTGAGCAGGGTCGAGCAGCTTAATCTACATTCTGCGAAAGCCTGCCAAATGACTCACTGGCTCCTACCTACAGACCACGAGTTACATTTATACACTGGCAGTTAGAAAGAACTGCGCAAACATCGTTTTTTTTTTTTTGTGTGTGTGTGTAACCGTCACATCCTCAAAAAACAAGAATAAAATACTGGCATATTGTCACAGCTGGAGTTTTGTGGAAGGCAGTATTGTTTAAGGTCCATGATCAAACCTCCAAAACCACCTGTCATCTCAAAGACACACAGTAAACTACTAACAATGACAAGAAACCTTTTCAAGGTTTAAATTTCATGTTTTTCTGCATAAATTTGTCAAAAATGTGATCTTATCTTTATCTTAGCCAAGGGTATTGACAAATACAATGTGCCTAAAATAGTAACAGAAAAAAAAATTTCATGTCTTCATTGAAAACAACCATAAAAACTTCCTCAAAGACCTCAAAAAGCTAACTAAAGTGTTAGCATACCTGGAGTTAGTATTGCTAGTATTGGAGGTGTAGACTAGAACTAATTTGATAGATTAAAAAAAAAAAACAATTTCACGCCAAAAAGAGCTTTCAGAGGATCAACAATAAAAAAATGTTGCTTTACATAAACTTGGAAAGATTTACAAAGTGATTTTAAAGACTTTACAAATTCACCAGTCTACAATAAGGCAAATCATCTACAAATAGACACAATTGGGGACTGTAGCTACTCTGCCAATAAGTGAGCGCCTAGTCAAATTGACCCCAAGATTAACCCCAACGAAGACTCAGTGAGATACAGAAACAACCCAAAATTTGTATAAGTCATACAACAGTCAGTTACCCCTAATAATAATATGAGGGACACTAAAAGCTAAGCGATGTGTGCAGGACAACTTGTGGCTATGTATAATGCTACACAAGCCTATATTGTTGGAGGCTATACACCTCCATATGGCAGTTTTCAACAGAATAATGCTCACCCACATATAGCAAGGGATTCTCAGGAACTGGAGTGTTCCTTAACACTTGAAACTCTTTAGGAACATGAAGTTTGAAAGGAGAAATATGTCCAAAGCTCAACATCCTCCCAATCTTCTGCCCTATACATATTCTTCTCTATGTCTTGCTACAAAACAGTGCAAAACTCCCGCACTACAAAAAGGTTCTGCAAAGGCTAGTTTTGGGTAGTGGACCTCTTGGTGAGAGATAGCTGACTACTAGACATGTCTCTACGATATTCAAGACATTTGAGAGAGGGTACCTCAAGGTAGAAGGTTGTTACAAAAAAAAATAAAAACGGCCTACCATTTAGGTCTGCCAGCCACCATTGCCTTCATTTGCAGTGGTCTCATGAACGAGAAACATGGACTGCTACATTCTGGTTATTGGAACTGGAAGTTCTGTTTGGGATCCAACAAAGACTGGTTTTATGAGGTATTAGAGATGACCTCTTCAACCCGGACTCTGCTGTAGAGTGACAAACAGCCCTAACTCCTGGTGTGATGATCTGGAGAGATGTCGCATATGATAGTCGGTCACAAATAGTAGTGATAAGGGGAACAACTAACAGCTAACAGCATTATGTGCAAACTCCTGCGACTACCTTATTCTTCATGTGGTATGGATTCCAACTTGCATGTTTTAGCAGAATAATGCTTGCCCATGCACAGCAAGGGTTTTCCAGGAATGTCCAGAATAAAGCAATTTCTTATTCTCCTAAAGTGAAATACCCATGCATGCACACATGTGTACTTGAAGGATCAGCCTATATATTTAGTGGTCCAGTACCACCTCAGATATACTGGTTTCATGCACTCACTGCTGAGCATTGCATTTTCAAGGTCATCTGGTGCACCACCACAGAGTTCTTCCACAGTTTGAAAACCACAGAGCAAGAGAAACCCACACATGCTTCACTGCTGTCCACAGACCACTCATACTGGGTGGAATTTAATATTTTTTGCTTGTTTGTTTTGTTTTACTATCTATTATGTATGTTGATACAGGAATGGATGAATGGATTCCTGTGCTATGTTCTGAAGTGAACAGAACAGACAGATCCCTCAATTAAAACATCAAAATACATATTTTTCCACCAGGCAGTTTTATTCTTCTTGTCAAAACAGCAGCCATATAGTAGTAGCTCTGAGTTTAAAAGATTATAAAAATCTATATAGCAATAATACAATGTTTAGTCAAACCATTTTTGAGGATATATTAAGCAGTTTTTTTAAAGATTCAAGGCCACATTCACATTACAAGCCTCATGTGGCAAGCCACAGTATAAGCCTCATTCTTCGCATCTGGCAGGGCATCCAAGACCACCACCAACTACAGGATACCTCCACCTGGTTGTAACCGTGATGCCTCCCTTACAGATGCGCTGAACAACTTCTACGCAAGGTTCAAAACAGAGAACTACACAACAGGAAGGAAGACCACACCTCCAAACGACCAGGTACTGTGCCAGACTTTAGCTGATGTTTGGAGACACAGAGTCAACCCATGGAAACCCCCAGGACCAGACAGCATGCCTGGCAGAGTGCTCAGAGGATGTGCAGATCAGCTTGCAGATGTTCTCACAGACAGTTTCAACATTTCTCTGGTCACTGCTGTCATGCCAACATGCTTGTTTTCAAAATAAAAAAAAAACTCTTTATGGGATGTTTTATTGTTTGTTGCGAAGATAAACTTGACATTAATAGTTTTTCATTCACATTAAGCGTTAAACAAAAATATTGACCTTTATGCTTCAGGACTTAATTTAATATATTTTAATTAATTTATCATTGCATAACTGAATTCTCTAAGATGAAACATATTTTTGTATAGTTACAGTTTCTTAAACAACACTTAAATAATGTGCTGTGGTTGGTGTTCTTAGGCTACGTTCAGACTACCAACTTAAATCCCATTAAGTATATTTAGATTGTATTGAGATTTTTGATTGTCTGGACACCTAGAAACTTGACAAATTCAAATTTTTGCAAATTCGGAGGTGGTTTGAAATGTGAAATGCAGGTAATGAGTAATGTTTGGACATTAAAATCTGATCTGATCACTTCCAAATAACAGTGCGAACAGTCATCTCAACAGATTTGACCAAAATCTGAATTGCCTTATGTGTTGTGAACGGACGTCTTTGCCAGCCCAAATCCAATTTCTGGCATATATAGGTTGTATCCAGATTGATTTAAAATGTTTGCAAATCGGATCAGACCAACTCATATTTGGAGGTGCTTTAGAATGTGATAGCAATCGGATTTGAACAGATGCATCCCAGTATAGATGTCATCTTAACAAATTTGATCTGAGAAACAAATATGATTGGCTGCAGTCTGAATACAGCCTAATCTGAATCTTGTGAGAGACACACTGTGCTCACTAAAACCAGCACGTCTTAAGATCCTTATTGCATGAAGTTGGATTTGACTTCATGCGGCCAGCCTGTAAAATATGCAATATCCCTCGCCTCAGGGGTGCATTCCAATTGCAGTATGCTGTGGTCGATGTCTGAAAATTTAACAAGGCTGGTGGTCCCTCTGGATTTCATCTCCCACTCAAGGGGTCTGGAGACACAGTCCCACTGGAAGAAGCTGGCAAGATTGCAGAAGAACAGGCAATTTAGACTAATTTTGGATTAATGCTTAAAGAGAATCTTCTACAACTCAGGTTCACTTCCTTATTCAAAGCAAGACATGCATATTTATAGTGTAATAGTGAACCTGGGTGATTAGATCTTGGTTGACAACTGTAGAGAACTGAGTTGGAGTCAATAGAGCAGACATTCTTTTTTTTAAATGGCCTGTGAATGCAATGCAAATCTAATGGATATTTTCAGAATATAGTGACCTCACTGTTAACCATCTTCAACAAGGGTTAACACACACATGCTTTCCACGGCTAGCAGCAGAAAGTAGGAAGGAATTTACGACCCAATGGAAAATGGAAAAATACAATAATGTGCATTCACATGCTCAAGGCCAATGCTGTGTTGCACGTCCATCTCTAAAGCACGTGTATCGCTAACCAGAAGTGCTTTAGCAGGAGGAGGTGGATGTAGTACGTGCATCAATCATTCATCTGCGAGAGAACGTGTTCGTACTGACTGCCGAGCTTGATTCGGCTGACCTTGCCTTACCTTTATATAGGCCAGATACAGGGAGGAGAAGCACAACTCCACATCAATCCATCAAAGCCAAGGCTGCTTTCTGCTCCACCCTTAACCCCATTCCCTCACACGCCATTCAAAAGAGCAATCTAACCCTACAGGAATGCCTTAGAATTTCAGCCAGCTTATCAGTCTACTAGTACACAAAGGTCTGAATTTGAAATTTGGATGAATAGCCCCTGGCACTTCTGCCTTGCATCATCAAGTCCCTTTCATTGTAACATACATTAAAATGGGCGATTTTTCCTCATACAATAGAAGCTTTAATTGCCCACCCACATCAGGTTTATAAATACGCCTTGGAGGTTGAAGGTGCTCATGACAGCAGGCCTGATATGAAGTGAATCACCAAGGATTCCGAAAATAATGCATGCTAGCAGATGTCAGAGAAGTTGTGTAGAAACTCAGTGAGGTATGTTTTAGTGAAGACATGAGATCATGATGTGAGAATTCTTTTTCAAAAACAAAAAAGGAGCAATTTTTTTTACATCCAAATCCAGGTCTAAACCGGAAATGTACTTTTGAAAGAAACTGATCATTTCCAAATGGATAACTGACATGATATCAAACCTCTAACCCATTCACCCTCACCATCTATGGCAGAATTTTTGATAGTGTTTTTAAACAGAGAAGTGACAGGAAATTCAGTTGTAATGGCACTGCATCAAAGTGTCCCATGAAAAGTTCTAATTTAATTGTTTGCTTCTCTCAAAGTAGCAGAACATTGGTGGAGAGTCTTATCCATCGTCCAACCTCATATAAAGAGAAAAAAACTACATAAACACCCTCCAAAGTGGGAGCCTATGGTCAGGCACCAAAAAAAATGTATAACAAACTGACCAAGTTTCAACAGAAATGCTTTAAAGTAAGAAACAATGAACATTTTACACTGTATTTCTATTCGCTTTTTTTTAAGCTGTAATTTTTCAAATAAATTACATTAGCTCTATCCCAGCTAACAGAGAACGCTACGAGAATGTTTAAAACAGTTTTCAGGGAGGTTAAACAGAACAAGAACATTATTAGAATACTATGTTGATGTCGCAGTAATGCACCATACAACATACTATAATAGCATAACCACAGTCTTATGAGATGTGGAATACTCAGAAACAACACTTAAAAAAACAAAAAAACGGTAGATTTAGGAAAAAAAAAAACGATTCTACACGTTAAAGTATTTTACTGTATTCATAGTAAAGCAATGCCTCTATAGTACATACAAACATTAGGACTTAAAGAACTGTCTGAGTGCATTATAGATGACTTGCTTACATGTTTACAGCATATTGTACACTATATATAGAAACTTTTTTGTTGACGAGTCAGCTAAATCACAGTTAGCTTGATGAATCACTACATTGACCTATAATTGATAATTGTGTAAAAGTTTAGAAACATTTGTTTCGGAAGTTATTTACTGTTTCTGGAAGTAGTTAAAAAAATCTCATGCAACCACCATCTCCATGTGGTCCAATAGCAGCTAATAGAAAAAGCATCTGTCAGATGGTTTGCAAAAAGTCAATTAATGCCTGATTAGATCTAGATTAGTTTTACCGAGAGAGGTTCTGTAGTGATTATCTCAACATCTATTATTTTATTCCAGCATGAAATAGCAACATTCAATTTTTCTGACTTTTACTGGCAGAGTAAATGGTTGGTCCCATCCTAACACACAACATCCTCTATTACATGTCATGTTTTAAAATAAAGCTTCTTAAATGGTTTGTAGTCTAATTATTAAGTAAGAGCAGATTAAATTTGTATATGGTTAGTATAGTATTACCACATGTCAGAACTAACAACCATTTCTTCTGATTTTTTATATTTTTATCCCACTTTTCTCCCCAGTTTAGCTATGTAGACAATCCTATCCACACTCTTTAGCTCTTTTTCCTAGAACTGCACATCCAAACCAATAATTGTTTAGGAAGTTTCATTTTTGTTTCAGTTTGTTAATAGGGATGGATATTCTGAAAAAGGTGATGGATGACGCACTGTTGTCGATCTCTCTCTTCATCTCTGTCGTTCTTGGTAGCAGCTGGGCTGACTTCACAGCTGTGAACTGTACCATCACACACAGACCCCAGCTGTTTGTGCTTCTCTCTTCCTTCTTTCCAACACAGGAACGCTGCCCGTGTTTGTGTAATTTTTTTTTGCGCTAATGGGCCCAATCATGCAAAAACACGTCCAGAAACTGAGAAAAAACAACGAGCTGCAAAGCTGACAACACGTCAGCGGATAGATACTGTGTGGTTTCACTGTTTGAGGAAGAAAACGACTAAAGAAGTTTATGGTTATGTTGTCTACAACATTTCTGTAGTGCATGCAAACATTTGGGCAACAGATGAGCTCTCCAAAAAAATATGAACTACCTACAGTAGGTGTCAAAAGTGGTGAAAACCACGGTCCAGAACAAAGAACCAAAATTTGGTCCAGCTTTCCATCTTTCTTCTCAATTAGAGAAAGCTAAAGCATGCTATCATCACCAATTAAACAATAGAACATAAAAAAGATTATGCTGGTGATTTCTGTACCTACTGTAACTGTAGATTAACCCTTATACATAAATTGAAACTGGGATGAGGGATTTATGATCATTCTGTTGCCCCAGGTTCACTGATGGCTAGAAATTAACATATCTGCTGTCAACATCTTGATGCCAAATATGACACACATCTTTAGATGTATTGTGCATTTTATAGACTTGGTCTAATAACGGTAAAACGTTAAATGCAACTGCAAATCGAAACAAGTCTACCATGAATGAGGATAGCATGAATGGAAAATCAAAAAAATATATAGTTAATCGTAATGTTTTTTCTTGCATTTACTTTAACATTAATTTGTTTTATATGGTCAACTTAATTTCATTTGTTATTATAAATACATTTTCGCATTTCAACTATCATTCAACAATACCTGATAGAATTTGAAACCTTTGTCAAACACTACAACACATTAACTTTCACAAACTGTGGTCAGACAAATCTGTATTCCATTTTTGTTTTAGAAGAAATTGATGCATTGTGCTCTAGACCAAAGATGAAAAGCACAATCTGGATGGTTATCAGCAAAAAGTCCAAAATCCAGGTCTGACCAACACTTCTGTGAGGTGCAGAATAAATGCAGAAAAGTATATTGAGACATTAGAGCAGCATTCACTGCCTTAAGTACCACATCTTTCACATGGAGGTCCACACAGACTTGAACAAGATAGCGCAAAACCATGTGCTGCACACATTACAAAGACATGGCTGTGGAAGAGGAGGGTCCTGGTACTGCACTTGCTTGCAGTCTTGACCTGCCCCCAGAAAAAAAATATGGGAGCATTATGTAATCAAAAACACAGTAATGTTGCACATCTTAAGGTGTGTTTGCAGGGTAAAAAAAACATTTTACTGCTTGGTTTCCTCAGTGACAAAATGTATTTTGTGAGAAGGAATGGCAGCATTACAATGTTGTAAATCCTTTACCATTCCAACACTGCATAAATAGATGTATAGTCTAATCAACTTCATTTCACTTGTTAATATACATCAAATATTTACACAAATATGTTAATAAAAAGTATTTCAAAAAACACATGAGAATCTTTAAATTAAAGGCAGTTGTACTCTCTCACCATGGTCCACTGTTTCAGGCTGTACAGTCGGGTGGCCGTGCTTCACTTTTTAAGTGTTGGCCCAGTGTTTTAATTACTGACAGATGTGCTATAAATCTGATAATTTAGGAAATGTCGATAGTGCATTAGAATGCTGTTCCGTGCGCCAGTGTGCAGTTACAGTAGTGGTTTAGGTAATAGGACTCCTGATAGTTGCAGTTCGCTATACAACACAGAGCACACGCACTGCTGGAAATATCCAGATGTTGTGTTTATTGACACATCTGCACTGTAGTTTTTGGTATTACCCAAGGAAACTTTTGCATATTCTTTACATGAACAGAGAATAGACACTGTAAAAAAGGAATACATTGCTTATTGGTAGACACAAGCAAAAATAAAAGAATACCCCTGGAGAGGGTACCATATACACACCCATACCAAGCGTAGTTTGTGAAGTAGTATGACTAATCCTCTAGACCAGCTTGACAAATGACAGCTTGGTCATCAACTAGCATGACCAAGGAAAACTAAGCTGGCAGACTAGCAAGACCAACCTAGTCCTAGAACAAGCTTGCCCACCATTATAAATAGCTTAACCATGTAATTGAGAAATAAATTAAGAATAAAGAAATAAAGACCAGTTTTTTGTTTAGTATATTGTCAAGCTTGCAACCGACGTCCACACAGTAGAGGCGGATCCAAATTTGCCAACTCATTTGGTAGACCTGCTAATGCTAATGCTTAAACAGCAAATGTGCAATTAATGTATTTTACTAAGAAACAATTTCCATTTCCATTAAAGTGCATTGCCAAAGACAGTCGGTTCTAACCAAGGCTGTCAATCACCTTCTTCCTAGATTTAACCCCGCCTTCCTACGACATAGCATAACATAATTTTGGAAAATAATTTCTCAAGGGAAATAGCGAAACATACAAACTTTAGCACAAAAAAGCATTAAGAATTTTTCTTCACTTTCCCTAACATTAATTTACAATTTTTTGTGATAACTATGTGTTTACATCTTGTCATTGTGGAAAAAAACTGGAAAATAAACATTGTTAACTGTAAAATAGTTTATAAAGCAATGTCTCAACAAAAATATTAATTAACACTAGTTAAGACATTTTTAAACTTTAGTAAATTTCTAAAATTCTTAGGAATATTATAAATAATTAATGATTTGAGACAGCAAAAAATTAAAAATGATTAACAATGTCTTTGCCAGCCTGTGCAGAGAGAGTGATGCAAATGCGAGTAATTTACATACAAACATAAAAAAAAACAAAAAAAACTTAACAATAAAGATGGTCTGATACAAAGACACACACGAACAACCTGACTGACGTGATAAATTCACAAGAATCAACAACTCAACACAGACACAAAAGGGCTATATATACACACAGAAGGGGGCAAGAAACAGGAAACACCTGGCGATAGGTAACAAGGGGGTGGAGCTACAGATAGTCACGAGGGGAACACAGGGCGGGGGCGGAGTGTTAGAGAAACATAGAGCCATGTGTAGGAGAGCACTTGGGGAAAGAACACAGACGCTGAGGAGAAAGGTAACGGACAGACAGGATAGACACAGAACAGGACAGAAACAGGACAAGAACATGACAGTCTTAACTAGTGTCAATTAATAATTAGTTGAGACATTTTGTTGTAAGTACTGTTAAATTAAGCTAACCTTATATTGTATTAAGTATATAAAAATATTTAAAAAATAGATTGTATTCATGCTTCAAGACAGAGTACCACTACTTTTAAAAACATGGATGTTTTTAATAATTTTATAATGCACATATTTTTTGCAACACAGGTCCCCCTGTGTATTTGGTGTAGAACAGCTCTGCCGAACACATTGTACACTGATGACCCTGTGAAAGCTAAGCCACCAGCTCAAATGACCTCATATTTAGGGAGAGAATGCTCAGTTCTGGTCACTAAAGCATCACATTCAGACCGGCTGGGTATTTGGGATTTCGTCTTGCACAAAGTGTGTCAGACTTCACCATAAGGCCTCGGAGGACTGTGGGTGTGTGGACACTGTGTGTTGAAAGCTCCACTATAAAACATCAGCGTCTCACGCTTCACACCGCTGCTGCCGAAGACGTTTCTCTGGATTGAAGTGGGAATTCTGCTCCCAAGGCATATCCCACTGTCAGCCAGTGGCTAAAAGTGTTACATTCCAGGGAGTAAAACTGAGGGCCGACACGTATTTGAATGAAGGTCCGTTTGTGGCTGTTAAACACAGAATAAAGAGGCTTTTGCTTGGCGGTGCAGCTGAAAAGAGCCACTATCGGAGTATTGGCTTGGGGTGGATTATTGGCGGGATATAGTTGCTGTTTTTCTGTTTGTTCACGTTGTGGAGCAGCGCGGCAGAGGGCAAACAAAACGTCCCCTATTGACTTACCACCAGGCCAAAGGCTGGGGAAATAAATGATTCTAGGAAAAATGTATTTTTATAGAAAAATGTACTAAGAAATGTTAAGTAACCTTTACCTTATTTTTGGGTTTCATAGCTGTTTAATTTAGGTAATATAATTTGTGCATAATATGGAGTAAATTATACTCAAATACAGTAAGTGCAAATTGTTCCCTCAATTTTTTTAAGTAAGCAATGTTGTAGGCCATAAGAGCAAAGTACAATTTTCTTTACTGTAAAGTGTGACTAAGAACGCTGCCAGAGAACTGTAATTAGTAAGTAAGTAACTCTGTGCTATATTAATTGTCCTGTAGAATTAGAATGTTTACTTAATATGTAAGGTGTTTTTGGTTAACTATGTGAAGTGCATGTTACAATGTATTTAAAGTAAGAGTTGTTATTCACTCGGGTGGGATTAGGTTTTTGTTTTTTTTTTACTCCCAGAAAAGTGTTACTTTAACTGTACACTACAGACATGTCACGATACAAATATACCCTCAAAATTAGTTGATTAAGGCAGTTTATTCCAAAAGGAAGAATTTTCCGGTAGGTTCTGATATTTCGCGCAACACTGCATGCATCACTGTTTAGTGTTTTTCCTGCTCCCAACATACCTGATCTACAGGGGTTGGACAATGAAACTGAAACACCTGGATTTACACCACATTAATTTATTGTCCTGACGGACAGTTCTGGTGGAAACAGGAGAGTTGAGGTGCACATTGAATTCTGTCTTGATTTGGGCAGCTGTGGTTTTATGTTTTTTGGATACAATCCGGGTTAGCATCCAAACATCCCTTTCAGAACACTGGTGATGCCTCAGACTTCTCAGACAGCACACCTGGCCTTCCTCTCCTTTTATCAACCGGCACAATCATGGTCAATGTAGGCACATTCTGTGATCTGTTATTGCATGTTTAGGAACCATATGATAACCAGATGCCAGCTTTACTCATTTTAGATTCATCGTTTATTTAAACATTTTTTTTTACCACTGGACAATTGTTCAGATTTTACCTTTTCAGTGTAGACACCTTAAAAGCTTTATAACACTTTGAAGCTCCACTATTATAAGGACATGGCGTAAATTGTTAAAAACAAAAACTTCCATTCTAACTTAAATCCAGCTTTGGTTCTGTGCTTCAGTGTCCAACAAGATTACCCACTCATCACTGGAGCAGTGGACCAGGGTTAGGATGTATTGGTCTAATCGTCTCTCCTGTTTCACCTCCATGACAGGCCGGGTTTTACCTGCCTTCCATCAGCAGTCACTGGGCCACAAACACATTGCCCTCCGCTTCACCCATCCGTGGCCAGTTCGCCGGGCATGGCCGTGATTGACGTCTCTCAGGGTGTTCTCTGTCTCCTTTCCTGTCTCCTTACGGCTTAATGGAACCATCAGTCCAGCCGTATGTGGGCCAGACAATGGCCTGGTGAAGGGCTGTCTGAAGACCCCCCGCTCAAGGGCAGCCCAGACAACCCTGTCTCAGCCTTCTCCACGGGACAGAGCACACTGTAGCTCACCGATATGCCAAAACTCATCCGGATCACTCTTGACCAAACCAGGATAGACAGAGAGGGATGTTTTCATTACGCACGTTGGCTCAGGACCACTTGAACAGCAAGGTGATCTTGGAAGTGTGGAAACTTGTTGCAGTCAATTACTGTAAATGTATTCTATAAACCTCCATTACAATTGGTGTATATTTACAGGATTTCGCTGCCTTATTCAAAATAACTTGAATGAGAAATATGTCACAACCATTGGAAAATTTACAGTCTGTCTATTGAGCTTCCTCTTCTGGGGTGCCTTTGTACTTACCTTGTTTAACCTTGGTTTGAGACAAAATAAAAAATTTTACAACTTGAGTTCAAGGCTACTTTTTGGTGCTGAAGAAAAAAAGTTTATTCACTACCATCTACATTTCACAGGGCACACAAGCACTCAAAATGACAAAAAGGAGAGTTTATTCCAAAAGGTAGAATTTGCTGTGCAGGTTCTGGTAGGAAGGCAGAATGTGGCACAACACCACATCACTGTTTAGTGTTTGTTCCTGCTTTAATGTGGTATTTTTTACCTTATTGCCGTCATGGTCAAATTACGTCATCCAACATGGCGGCTACACCAGTGTAAACTTATTCTGTGTTAAAGTAAATCTGAAGCTGAGAGCTTTTTTTCTTCCTGTCGTACCCTGAGCAGCTTCCTGCTGAGCTGTGCCCGGGCTAGCGCTAGCGTTTACCTTGTTAAAGGAGTCGGAGGTGTTGTGTGAGGAAGCTGCCTATTCAAATATCCATCAGCACCTTTAGCCCAGGCCCCGCCGCTGCGGCGTGAGCGCCCACGATGCTGCCATCAGCAAATTGTCCATGTCAGGGGGATATTAATATTTCCTTTGTGCTTATTGTCCATTACGGCAGTAGTGGGAGATGTGCTGGGTTGCATTTGGCCCCGATGCCCGATCTTACCAGTGGTCAAATAAAATGTTTTTCGTGCTCAATCATGATACAATGATGGATCCTTTTTAGGTGTCAGATCTGTGCGAGTGGGGCAGCAGTCAGTGGCAGTGCCAAACAACATCAGAATTTAGATAGAACATATCAAGATCAGACAGCCTGGTGATGATTTAGTGATTTGTACTCCGTTGTAATCCCATATGTCCCAAATATGTTTAGTCTGTTGCCATTGCATCTATTTTCATAGCTGTCAGGTCCTCTAGTCATTGACCCTTGCCATCAGTGTGTAGTCCTTCCCTCAGGCTAACTTAGGTAAACTTGTAGAATATACTGCTCCGAAAAATAATAAGAGACCACCTAAAAATGATGAATTTCTTTGATTTTACCAACTGAACTGCTTGATTTTTGCACCAGGCGTAGCAAACATTATCCAAAAGCAGTGTGTAAGACTGGTGGAGACAAACATGCCCTACATGAAAACTGTGATTAAAAACCAGGGTTATTCCACCAAATATTGATTTCCAAGCAGAAGGGCCAGCATGCAAATCATCAGGTAAGTGCAAAAGTCTTCAGCTTTCATGGGACAAGTTCAGACAAAGTATATTTTACTTGTGGGATGCACTGGGTTTTTTTTGCTCTTTATTCCAATCATAGCAATCATTTAAACCAGCAATTTAACCTAAACCATCGGAAACAATCAATTTTTTTTTTTATTCACATAAAAACGTATTTAATTACACTGCATTAGTATTAATAAAGGGTTGATTAATACAAAAATACAGATTTCTCTTTAAAAAACTATGAAACACACCAGGTCAGCTGACCATGCATAGAGCACTGCTGGTAAATAAAGCCGCCGGGCTGCTCTGTGTGGTGGTGCTATGCTCCAGTGCTATTAGGATGTGTGTAAAGGTGATATGACCTGATGGCAGGACCTTGGCAGAGGCCGGCGGCGTGGCAACCTGCCGTGTCCTTCTGCCCCAAACACGTCTAGCATGCTCGGTTGACAGACAGTGTGTCAAAAATGCCTGGTGGTTGCACCGCCTGCATACTGAGCATGTAGACGTACACAGATGAGTTCACTGGGAGCTTTAGAGCAGAACTGAACCTGTGTGTCGTTTTTGCCCTTTGGTCATTCAGGGCTATCAAATTTCATTTAAAATACACTTTATGTTTATATATTTCAAATAATAATGTGGACAAATTCAGTTACTGCATGTTCACATATATTTAACTGTGCATTCACAGTTTGTATTAACCCTTTTGGTGCTATATAGAATATATTTTTAAAAAGGTCGACCTACAAAAATCACTATAACATCCAGCTATCAATGCCAAAGCAACGGCATAGCAACCCCTTTTCAACACCACAGCAATCATCCTAATAATGGCAAAAACCCTAATATCACACTTTCAAGCCTTCCCTTTGCAGAGACTCAATTTCCCATAATCCATTTCTCTCCGTAATATGCTCACAATCCACCGCTCACAAACAGCTCAAATGTTAACATTCACTATTAGATTCTGTTCACCCTCATTACCTGTATGAATAAATAACTTGTTCGCTTTGTTCCGCTCAGTACTATGCAAAGTATTGCCAACTCAGCTTTGTTGTTTCAGAACAAGTGTTGTCTTATCTGTTAGCCATCCTGTGTATGATTTCTGTTTATTTCTGGTTTATGCTCTTTGTTGGTTTGCTCACCTGGTTTTGACCCTCTGCTTGTCTCGCCCATGTCTGGTTTGTCTGGCTAGGGTTTCCTTCTGTTTTGGCTACTTGATTGTTTTATTGAGCTTCATTAAACCATCTGTTATTTTTTACATCTGTGAGCTTAGCAACTGAAAACAACATACTGTCTATTCTTTAAAAAAGGAAAGTTTCTAGTTGCTTACACAAGCTTCAATATGATTTAAACATGTTACCAATAATGAATTAATTCTTAATAAATCTGTAATAAAAATGAATTACAATATATATGCTATTACAGTTGCATGAGTAAAAAGCCAATATATCCTGCAGCTATAAAAGAAGACTTGTGAAATATAAAGCAAATATGAGAATCAATAGAAGAAAGAATGAAATTTAAAAAACTGAAATAAAGAAAAATGAAAGAAAACAATAAATAAAATATCTGAATATAAAGTAAATGCTCATGTACCAAAATCTAATAAGAATATGATTAAAGTATGCTGCATAAAAAACACTCTAACACACTCGTCATATTCCACCAGGCCCTTGCTCTGATATCAGGGCTGCCACACAACAAACTCAGCTTCTAATTTGGACCGTCCTCCCTCAAATCAAATATTTGTTGTCCATTTCTACCCTGAGGGCAGATGAGGAAACGAAATGTCATGCACCCACAATACCCTGGAGCAAGAGGGAAATAATTTGCACCCGAAATAGAGCGTCCGTCCTGCAGCCGTGGACGGAGCTGGTTTTAGCACAGTGACCACCCTAATTATGATGTAGGGGGTCACAGGGGACGAGAGGGCAGCCATGTAGAGGAATGCTGACCTGTGTGTGGGACTGGCAGAGAGCTGGAGATTTATGGGCGGCCCAGGAGGGCGTCAGGAAAGGGAAACGCTATATCTCAGGGTCGTCACAAAGCGTGGCGCTGACTCCAGTCACTTAGAAGAGGGGCTAGAATGTCGTCTGTCCAACTGAATAAGGTTTTTTTTAGGATTTACAGTAGGACAGAAGGAGTAAAAGTATGTGTGGCCTGTGCCGATGCGTCAATCTGACGGTGAAAAGGCAACTACATCAGTTTTGAAACGGCAGAACTGACCAATTACAATTGCTCAGTTTATATAAAATTCTAATAAATGCTCCAAAACAAAAAAAAATATTAGTTTCTATAACCTATACTTCTTTATCCATATTTTACACTTGTGTAATTATTTCCTCTTTTTTTATTTTAGTTATTGCCACTGCAATGTTATAGATGGGAGTCAGACCGCTTTGAAATTAGGAAGAGTCTTTAATATAAGGGGCAAAAACAGAGAGCATGGTCATAATACAAGCAACGGTCAGAACCAGACAGACACTAAAAACACCAAGACATCAGAGGCCAAGAAACAAAACGAAACAAAAAAACTGAGGCAGAAACAGAATCCAAACAACTAGTAAACACAATGCATACAGAGAAAAAGGGTAAGCAAAATTATGACGCCAAACAAATTAATAAAAAGTGGTGAAACATGGGAAATACAAAGAGATAATAAACACCTAGCATGTCACTGAAGAACAGTGGCAATACTTTGCTATAAATAATACAAATAAACAGCTATTTACACTATACAGTTTATAAGTAACAGGCGAAAAAAACAATCTTAGAATTTCAAGTTTGACTGAAAAGGTGTTGAGCAGGTGAGATTGAAAGGTTCATTGTGGAAATGGTAGTATGGAGTAGAGAAAATAGATTATAAAGTACAGAGTTAATATAAAGTGCAACATCTGTGCATTCTGACAAGACAAGAACTTGTTCAAGGGACCACAACCTTGCTGAAAATGTCTGGTTTTTAACCACTGAGCCACCAGCAAAACCAGATACCGTGTAAACTACAAAGTCGTTAACAAAGAGTTTTTGGACATGTTTTGAAATTGTGTAAAAAATTGGAATGTTTTACTTTAACTCTGTCAATGTAGGTTATTATAAAACCTAAATAAAGGGCATCTGCTTCATCAGTTCATTTAGTTGATGCATTGGAGGCAGTGAAAATGTGACAGCAAAATATGAGAATCTGGGCCACTTTGACCAGGGTCAAACTGTGAGGTCTTGACCACTGGGTCAAAAAATCTCTAAAACAACGGGCTGGTCTTGTGGGGCATTTCTGTTACGCAGTGATCAGCATCAACCAAAATTGCACCAAAGAAAGACATATTTTACTCATATTTTACTGATGACACAGAATACCTTCAAAGGTCTTGTAGAGCCTGTCCCTTGATTAGCTTGAACTGGTATGGCGGCACAAGGGGCATAAACACAAAATTAGCGTTAATTACTGATATTCATTAGCTCATTACTCATCGCCTGTGCCACTGATTTTATGAATCTGGCTCAGTGTGTCTTCTTTAGCGGTGAATGAAAGCTAATGTCAAGGTACTTAATGGAATGAATAGAAGCTGCTAAAGACATGATCTCTAGTATGCTATTGAAAGAAGGCTAACAATAGCCCTGAATTAAAAGAAATTAGAAGCAATTATTGATTTCCTTGCACACTGCAATCCACTCACTCAGTGGCAGATAGCATGTTTGAGCGCAACCTGCCACTAGCAGGCCCAACGTAATCATTAGTCCTTTCGGCCTTTGCCTCTCATTTTAAGACTGACATTTGGCAAAGCAAAAACATTCACTCACTCGTCAATTCTGTTCCCTGAGCAGTGCTGAGCGCAGGGGGTGGGAAGAAAGAGAGAGCGAGAGGGTGAGAGAGGGCGAGAGAGATGTCTATCCTGCGGAGAGGTGTAGCGGACGTCTCAAAGAGCACCTGGCAATTGTGGCGAATGAGAAATCGATAGGGTTGTTCTATATTAATTACTGGCCGGCGGCAGGCTGGGGGAAGGACGAGCACAATCAAGCCGCTCACACTGCGAGGAAATCTGCACCCTAAACACCAAACTCATTATCACCGGTGAGACCCGATCAATGAACGGATGGCTGATCTGTGGGCCATTTTTGAGACTAGCTATCTCTTTTTCTCTTTCTCCCTCTCTCTCTCTCTCTTCTCCACCCACACAGACTAAAGCAGTGATTCTCAGTAGTCCTCAAGATGGTTTCTGCTCAGACTTTAACACTGTTTCTGAATCATCATCATTATAACTGCAAAAACACCACTGTAAAGGAAATCCGGTGTGAAATGGACAGGGGATGTAGTAAAAGATGATAAGTATGAGCATTTTTTCAAACAGCTCACCTCTGTTTTACTTCCAACATTCTGAAATACAGTGCTTTTACCAGGCTTACAATGCTAGTGATAGGGGCATAGCCAATCGCATTCAAAGAAATTGATATTTTTACACTTTTAATAAGCGTAAAGTAGTTCCAATTCTGAGGGCTCTGACATTTAAAACAAGTGTCACAATAATTACATCACCTTACTGTACAATAAATGGAGAAAACCTCAATAATATTTGATAATCGTGATATTGTCTATTGTCTATTGTCTATTGTTATTGTGACAGGTCTATGGGGCACTGAGAACTTGAACTGAAAGTGCACCGGTAGTTTATTTAAGCAATAATACATGAGAGAGAGTGCTATGACGTGTAATACTGGCACTGCTGTGGTCTTATACCACAGTTCCACTATCCCTGTTTATTGAAAGTTTTTGTGTTAAACAGGACGAGAAAATACGATCGGTTCAGTTAAAAACACTCTGTGAGTTAAAATAGTTCCATTGCTGCTCTGTTTGTAGCTGCACTGTAAACACTGCCATTTCAGTCGAAATTGTGGAAATCTAAGCGTACTGTAAATAAACAGAAGTGCTTTACTCACCCAAATAAATAGTTTTCAGGAGAGAAATCTGTGTAGATTAATGTCCAGTGCCTGTTTGACTGGAAAAAAAAAAGTTTTATAAGGAATTAAAGCTTTGTTTACTTCGGCGCCCCCCAGCGACAAGACCTGCGGATTTACAAGGGTCCACCTTACATTCAGCTTAAAATACTCCATATTAACTGAAAAAAAATATATACACTCAAGCTTTTATTTTAATAATAACAACTCTTAACCTGATATTGTTGGCTGATTACGTGTGTAATAACGAGTATTTTCGGATCACTGAGCTTATTTGTGTGGACCGCGCCACCTATTGGAGACATGACGTTTCTTCACTGTGCCTCTATGGAATCCACCGGCTCCCAGTGGTGTATATAATGACATCATACATGGTTTGTATTTGGCTTGTAAGCACTGCATCGTTGCTAGGTTACCTGTATGTGGCAGAGTAATACAGTAAGAGCTTCGATTACAGTGCATTACAGGCTATTGTCACTCATAAAACACCTCTCAGTCAATCTTGCTGTTGCTGAAAATATCTCTATAATATTCATACATTTCCACTGAATTAATTTTGCAAGGGTGGCGCTACTGTAATGTTTGAATTTTGCTCCTGAGCTCCCCCTACTGTTGGGGAGTGTATTTTACTTACCACTGCAGAAAGTACAAATCTTGCTTTGCCTATTGCATCAGTGACAGCTGTACATATAGACATATAGACACATCTGGTTTGCATCTGAATTGAACGAAGCATGTAGACTGAGGTGGTGGAGTAATTTAACAGGATTTTACATAAATATGACT
Organism: Astyanax mexicanus; assembly: GCF_023375975.1. NCBI lineage: Eukaryota > Metazoa > Chordata > Actinopteri > Characiformes > Acestrorhamphidae > Astyanax > Astyanax mexicanus. The sequence goes on along the minus strand of NC_064423.1, from coordinate 28,167,566 downwards.
TACATATACATTATGCACTTCTGGTCAGGAGTGGAAATGACAGATGCCGTTATCCCTATTAGAGTCAGTATACACTATACATGATGCTGAAGTTGCTTTTGTGCGATAACATTGCTGCACAATGTGGCTTTAATATAACATGTTTATATTCCCTGTCATGGACTATTACTTTTTGTCTGGTAAACTGTTAAAACTAAAATGTTCACTACAAAAACACTGATTCATCAACATGTCAACCTCAAACAGGGTTAATATTTATTTTGTGTATAAGTTTTAAATCTCCTAGCCTTGTATTCTAGCTTGCACTTACTTCCACTTAAATATTAGTCTCCACTTTTATTACATTTTTAAATTAAATACACTTGGGTACAGTTGGAAAGTCAGACGTTTTAGAGTTTTGTGTGACCTAGCTCTTTAATTTAGCTCTTTTATTTACTCAAAACTGTTGCTTCACATTCATTACGTAGATTCTATATGCTACTTTTTTATTTTTAGTCTATAACTGGTAACATTTAGGAAGCATCTGCATGTGGTAGATGTGTGTTCTTGCCTGGTGTTCAGTCTCACAACAAGCAGTAAATTCCTGAAAAAACACCCATTTAACCCTTATCTAACCCTTGATTCCCCTCGGGGACCAATAAAGTCTGTCTGTCTGTCTGTCTAAATGTCTGTCTGTCTAAATGTCTGTCTGTCTAAATGTCTGTCTGTCTAAATGTCTGTCTGTCTAAATGTCTGTCTGTCTAAATGTCTGTCTAAATGTCTGTCTGTCTAAATGTCTGTCTGTCTAAATGTCTGTCTGTCTAAATGTCTGTCTGTCTAAATGTCTCTCTAAATGTTACAGTTAAATATGCAGGTGGCAGCTGTTTTCATAGGGCACCCCAAGATTGCATTGCATTCTACAGTTTTACAACGTAACATCATTAAACAGTTATTTACTGAATGAATTTACTCTACAAATACAGCAATTAATTACAGAGTACTTTATAACTAGATAGTGGACAGAAATGCAACAGAGAGTGTGTTTAAAGCATCTCAATCAGGTGAAAGCTAAGGTAACATTGAGTAGTCTTATCACATCATTACACATCCCTGTTGGTAATCTCTTAAAATGTCTCGTCTTGCAGACCATATGTTATCCAAATCTACCCCGTGATCTCCAGAGCTTCAAGCCTTTGAACATTTTTTTGTGCAGGATGGAAATGAGCGAGTGATGAAATCATCTGAAGGAATTAGTGAAACTGATCCCTGAACAAATGTTACATGGATAAAAGGTCACGTAGGTGTGTTTCAGTGCTGTCACTGTGCGCAGTGATGGCATGTGTGTGTGTGTGTGTGTGTGTGAGGGTGTGTGTGGTGTTTGAAACGTATTGAGACACAGATTTCTGTTCTTCATTATTTCTCAGTGGATCTACAAATGTAGCATGATATTATTACAAGGAGCAAAAATGAACTTCAGTGAAAATCAAATGAATCAAATGAAATATTAAATCAACGTTTGCGCTCAGTTCAGCTTTCATCTCAAATCAATTTAAAACTGGTGAGTTTAGTAAAAGAGTTTTAATTTTATCATGACAATATAAGTAAAATATAAAAAATACATTTCTGTGGGAATATGAGGCAAATGTACTTAGATTTGAAAAAGTTGCATATAATATGATTAAAGTAACTGGACGGGGACTAGCATTATGTCCCATTACTTTTTTTATGACTCATGGAAACTAAAGAACACTGCAAATAGATGCAGCAGGATGTGTGTGCCCAAACTGTATAAATGATGTAGTGGAAATATAATTGTGTTGTGCATAAATTGTGCCCTAACCAAGGAACATTTCAGAATTGTGTTCACTCATTTAAACCAGTCTGTAAGCTTCCACATTATTTGATCATATAATAATTATATTATTGTCATAAATAACATCTTTTTACTGTTTGAACGCCTTTTGCCTGCATCATTTACCTTGTGCAAGGGTGCTTGTGAATGTATATTTTTACATATGCTGATTTGCATGGTGGTCAGGAAAGGGGGTGTGCTCAGTTACATTTCTGGTGCGCTACTGACTGAATACAACCTAGGCAGATGTCAACAGCAAGATGTTCATTGGCAATTTGCTCACTTCAAGACGTGCAAAGTGTACTTTTCCCATCGTTACGATAGCAAAGACACACTGACACACCCTAAATCAAGCTGCATGCTGTGCATGGTCCACTGTGTTTGAAGCACAGTGTTCAGTATGACAGAAGCTTAATTCATAAACTAGTATATTTTCCCATTTTGTAAAATTGTCACTGGCTGAAAACCAATTTATTTTTAAATTATACCAAATGAAAAAAAAAAGAAATAATAAGTTTTAACATTCATTACATGTTCTATCTATGTGGTCATCATACCTGTCAAGTTTTAGATTTAAAAATAAGGGATATTTTCCTACGTCCGATTAAAGCCGTCCCACCAGCCCAACGAAGTTCAGTATCCCTTACATTTTAAGACAGGTTTACAAGAAATCTAAGATAACCACATGTGAACCACTTACACACTACAATTAGATTATCAGAATCTGATAGGCCTACCTTTGTTGACACTGAAATTTTGTGGACATTCCTACATATGTCATTCTTTTAATACAGCCAAATTAATAACCCTTTTCTAGATATTTAAAAAAGTTAAGATTTCATGTCTTTTTTGGCATAAATGCACTGTTTTATATGATATATGTTTTATTTATTTAATGGATTTAAAATTGAACAAAGGGTGCACAAATTCTGCAAATTGACTGTTGGTGACCTAGAAAATAGTATCATGAGCTTTTACTAAAAAGACATGGACCAGATATATTCCATCAGTAAAAATTAGTTCTAATGGGGTCTACATAATTAATACTTTTTAATTAATACTTCTTTCTGATCATTTCAGTTCATTTCGGTTTTAATTTTTAAAAGGTTTAATCTGTCTGTTTTTATTCGGAGACGAGTATTTTTACGCAGCTATCAGAAAAATCTCCTCACAGTTTACATGATTAGCCTTCCCTTACCTTTCTTTTAGAAAAATCTCCGTATATCCATGTTTTAACATCAGCTGCTCCGACTAGCTGCCTGAACTCACAGCGGGGGGCGGGGCGTCTTCCCCACACTGACCCTCATTTGCGCTCCGCAAAACCAGCAAGCTGATTGGCTGTTTCTCCTGAAAGGTGGGACTTTCTCCTTGAACCGGTACCACGATTGGTTAAGAGACACAGAGCGGTCAGTGCCCTGTCTCCTCAATAATAAAGTTTTTAAATTTTTATTATAATACGGGAAATTTACGGGAAAATACTATTACGGGAGGACGGCGGGAAAGAGGAGTAAAATACGGTAGTTTCCCGGCCAAAACGGGAGACTTGACAGGTATGGTGGTCATAAAACTGAACTGACCATCCTGTTCCTCAGAAAAAAGGTCAAAAACATCTGCAAGTATCATCTAAATCTTAAATACTACAGTCTGAAAGATGGAGCTGGTGGAACTAACCCAAAGACCCACACAGTTTCGATGACTGAACACAAACGGACTATATATTCTTAAGCTAATGCACAAGCTTTAATTCTGAGGTTTTCATAGATCCGCTCACAAAATATGAATAAATATTATGTAAGCCTACATTTTTTATAAATGTAACTTTTATAACTAAAGCACAGTCACAGTTATAACCAGTTTCATAGGTTCTGCAATATATGCTAAATCAAATGGTTGCAAAACAATTAAAACCTAGCCATCAGTGTAGAACAATTGGGCCAAAATCTACACATTATAGTAAATATATGTTCATTCTTGTTATTAAGTAGAGTAGAATAGCTGCCTTGTCTGTTTATCTGGTTGTAAGGGAATATTTATAGAACTTGCTTTTTATTCTCTGTGAATGACCAACACATGCAAACAGTAGTGCCTCTATTAAGCACGATCAAAGAGAATGGTGTTCCCCCTAACGGGTATTTTTATCCTTCATGTTCAGATGCATACTTTATAGGTTCTCTCAAGTGACATCTTACTCTTAATGATGCCTCACTAGCAGAGCGTTCAAGTAACAAGACTCTGCTGAGTTTCGGTTTCCCTCTCCCCTGTGCAGGAATCACCACTGGCTATAACCATTAGTTCCCACAATTAGAAACGTACAAAGATACGTTCGTGTTTAGTTCTCATACAGGACATATAAATAATAAATGACAGTTCGCAGTTTGTATCTCTTGATGTAACCACAGCAGTATTTTAACTCTTTAATTCAATAGAACACAATTTGGATTTTTTTTCCTTTTTAAAGATTTCACAGGGTTTAAAATATACACCTTTAAAAAGGAATGCAAGATAACACTGGTAAAATCTGAACACAAACCACAAATAAAAAATAATTATAACCTGTTTGTTTGTGTTTTGTACGATCTCAGCAACATATTGGCTATTTTATGGCATCGACAATGTTCGTGGCATCACAGACTTAAATCAGTTTCTTCCTATGAAGAACTTTCAAAAAATAAAGTATTTTAACTGGTGTAATCTTTTCAAACAGTTCTTTCATATTTGTAACCCTATAAAAGTTATTTCTGGTGGTTAAAGGTGCAGAGTAGTCTACTAAGATTAGATTTTTGTGTTTAATAGTTTAACTCCAACCTGTGACTCATTGATGTGCCTCAGGTGAGAGGCAGAGCTTAGCTACAGCACAGAGGAACAATTAAAATGCAGCTCTAGAAAAAAGAAAAAAAAAGAGCCCTTCAATTTCTAAATCAGTTTCTCTGATTTTGCTACTTATAGGTATATGTTTGAGTAAAAGTAACATTGTTGTTTTATTCTATAAACTACAGACACCATTTCTCTCAAATTTCAAATAAAAATATTTTCATTTAAAGAAATTATTTGCAGAAAATTAGAAATGTCTGAAATAACAAAAAGACGCAGAGCTTTCAGACCTCAAATAATACAAAGAAAACAAGTTCATATTCATAAAGTTTTAAGAGTTCAGAAATCAATATTTGGTGGAATAACCCTGGTTTTTAATCACAGTTTTTATGCATCTTGGCATGTTCTCCTCCACCAGTCTTACTTTTACCTCTTTTTCACCAGAGACGGAGCTGGCGCCTCAGAACCTTTCAAGAACCGGCCCGTGTTTCCACTGCTCTAAGGAGTCACTCACTACGTATGCGAATGTGGGCGTAAACAGACGTCGGGCCACTCCTGGTGCAAAAATTCAAGCAGTTCAGCTTGGTTTGATGGCTTGTGATCATCCATCTTCCTCTTGATTATATTCGAGGTTTTCAATTTGGTAAAATCAAACAAACTCATAATGTTTTTAATGGTCTCTTACTTTTTTAGAGCTGTATATACAGTTACATAATTCTATTTAATTAAAACCTTTGCAAATAATAATATGCTGAAAATTATAGGTTAGCATTTGAACATCCCACTAAAAACAATCAACATGTGTACACTGCTTTATGGATTAGTACTAAAAGGTGCACTATAAAAAGGTACAAGGTCATGTAGTGTTTTTATTAGTCTAAAATACCTCTGCTGATTTGTACTGATTGTACAATTAGGTTGAGTTACGTTGAAAACTTTCTTTCGTAAGATACAGTGCATTAAAAGTGCTCTATCACGAAGTTGAGCAGACATTAATAGGTTAATAAATCTCACATTATTCTCATTAAAAACCTTCATTCATTTCAGCTTGAATCTGAGAACTCAGGCATATGGCTGATGCTTTCTTGCGAAGAGTTTGATTAAATTATGGGTCTTATTTTGTTAAACTACTACTTGACCTAGAAGGCAAAGACCTGGTTTCTCCCAGGAACAAGAAGACCCTTTCAACACTTTCAAAATCCAGCTATTATCCAGAACACGTTACGTGAACTGAAGTGGATTTACACCACTGATGTATTGATCCATGGACTACAGCCATTTCCATGGTTACCCATCATCCATTTCCATGGTTACTCTAGGCCGAGCTCTAAGAAACAGACAGTCTTTATAGACCAATAAATGTGATCAAAACAACCCAAACAAGAGTTCAATATTGATAAAACATCCAATCATACCTCCACTTATGAAAAAAACAAGCCAACAATAACTTTTTAAATAAATTAAAATAGCTTAAATGTATTTTTGTCTTGCTTTACACCCAAAAATAAATTGCGAAAATACAACTGAAAAACATTTATTGAACATTTTTAATATCACAGCCAAAATCAACAAAGCACAATACTTTTACCTCTGCACTGCTAAAATTATCAGGAATTTACTTCAGCAGTTCTATTCTAGTCACTCATTTAGCTACCAAACCACAAACAAACAAACAGCAGTGCTATTCTCTTACAAATGTACATTAGTAGTGCATTTTTAGGTTAGTAAGGCTATTTTAAATCATGTTTACCTTAGCAGTGCACTTTTATTCATAAATGTGGCTCAGCAGAGCTATTTTAAACTTAGATGTAGCTCAGTTGTACCAATCTAATAATTTTTTTCTAATCATATATTTACTTCAGTCATACTATTCTAGTCACACCTTTATTTACCTCAGCAGTGCTATTTAAATCATATATTTACCTCATCAGTGTCATTCTAACTGTGACTTTGATTATGCAGTGCAATTTTAGTAATAGGTCACATGTAGACAAAAAGACAACAAACATGTTAAAAAAGTAAGAGCATTTTCCATTTTAGATAAATATTTTTGGTTGCCAAATATTTTGTTGATTCCTAGTGTTGAGAAAAAGAGATTTTTGGTCATACCTGGTCATAATACACTACAACAGACTCTATGTCTATAGAACGGCAGCATTTTGCAGGGTTAAAAGCTGTCTCTGAGTGTCGAAGAAGAACAGCAAAGTGCTCACGAGAACATATGGCTGTTTTAAGTAGATAGTAACATTAAGTAAAGCTCAAAAGCACCCATTACGAGCAGTGCTAACGATGTAGCAGCAGAACCAGACTGGTGCTAAGTGCTGTTTCCAGGCCTCTTCCAGATGGGGGGTGATGGAGTGTACTGGGCCAACTAGTCTCAATTTCCAGGCAACTACTTTGATTAAGTAATTAGCGCCGCTGGTTGAGGTTTGTGGAACGAGCAAATGTGTTGCAAACACAAGTCGGCCATTCAAACTCATGTACTGGTCCAACTGGCGTCCATTCTCGAGCAACTGCTTCGCTTGGATAGACACTAATGTGGAGGTGGAATCTCTGGGATGGGCGGCTGTGTTTCAAACAGAAATTGGCCACTTTCTTCCAGTGGATTGAGTGACTGCAGAGACGAGTTGAACTGGGATTTGCTGCTTTCTGCTTTCAGACGTCCTCCAGTGAACTGCAGAGTGACATTGTATCAAACACAGATGTCACCAGGTCTCACGGGGTAAGAAAAAAAAGTGTGAGTGGGGCAAAGAGGAAGAGGGGGAGATGGAAAGCAATGACTAAAAACGTTGCAGAACCACAAATAGCAAGGGAAAGGAAAGCCACGGCCATCCTCAATACAGAGTGGTTCTATTCTAGGCTAGCTAGTTAGCACTAACAAAACCTGTGCACATGAAATTGTATTAAATCCCACTAACAAATTAGGGCCAATTCAGCCAGTAGAATGCTTATCTATTTCAGCTAGAATCCCATCTAGACTATTAGATCAGCGTAGCTTAGCTACCAGTTTAGTGCGTATTTTACCAGTACTGAAAACCTAAATCCCTATCAAATTTCAGCTTTTAAAAACAAATTCCCTTACATGCTTTGAATTTTCTACAGGTAGAATGTGCGCTAACTTGTCAGCGGGGTATACCTAATTATATTTGACAAGCAATTTTAATAAAAAGCTAATATGCAACTTGTAAGTCTAAGTTTTGTCGATTTGTGTTGCCATGTGTGTAAGCCCAGGTTGTAAAAGGCACAAAAAACTGAATTATCACTAATAACAAATGCTATTAGAAACTGTGAGTCTGTGCATGCAAAGACCTGTTAGGTAGCACATATATTAGCTAAGTTAAGCTAAGCTAAACCAAGCTAAGGTGGCAAAGACATTGTTAGTGCTATGTAAATCAGATGTTTTCCTAATAGGTAGAATGATAAATTACTATCTACATACACACCAGATAGCTATGAGCACCTCATTTATTGACTTTTAATTGTATTTTGTCTTCTAAAGTAATACAGATAATTTTATCTTTTATCAATGACCATAAGCAAAGCCAGAAAGTAGCTAAAAAAACAGTGTCTTCATGTGCCTGAAACCCTGGAATATTGAGGATGCTGCACTAGCCCCCATGCCACATCCAGCACTGGAGGTGCTTGCTCAATTCTGGAGATGACAGATGTAGTGGATTCAGTGCAGAGGCAGCCTTCAGCCTTCAACCGGATCACACCCCTCCCATGCCTGCATATGGCCACCCAGCGCCGCCAGCTGCTCTCCACACTCTGCCTAAGTCACTTCATACAGAGGAAATACTGCACAAATCAGCTTCATAAACCCTCATCACCCCCAAACCAAAACCTGACAACAAGCCCCGCCTTCAGTCTAGCTGCAGACCAATAGCATTTACTCAACCAAAACAAGGCCAGATGCTGCTGTGGTGCGTAGTGACGGAAGCTTAATTTGGCCTCTAATGGGGTTTGCCTTTGACTCTATGAAAGTGTAAATAAATCAGAAATGAAATAGAGTAGCTTCAATAGCTAAACCCATATTTAATTGCCTAGTTATTATTATAGCTGACCGTGCTTCACAGCAGGTGATAATAACAAGCAACAGTCCTACCTTTTATAGCAGTAGGTATAAACAGATTTCAGAGAAGAAAAAAGAAAGATTGCTTATGCTAGAAGCTAGCAATGCTTAGCAAAGTAGAGCAGGTTGATTACAAAAAATTGAGTGTTGTTTTATGGCCTGTTGGAGCCATAAAGTAATGTGGCAAATAGAGGCATACAGGCATGTAAAGGTTGTATGGCCAAGGTGAATTTTAATTCTGTGTGTTTAAATTGGAAATAAAGGAATAAGGATGCAAGAAACGTTGTTTGTTCTACAGTCATATAAAAAGGTTTGGGCACCCCTATTAATCTTAATCATTTTTAGTTCTAAATATTTGGGTGTTTGCAACAGCCACTTCAGTTTGATATATCTAATAACTGATGGACACAGTAATATTTCAGGATTGAAATGAGGTTTATTGTATTAACAGAAAATGTGCAATATGCAATAAACCAACATTTGACCGGTGCAAAAGTATGGGCACCCTTATCATTTTATTGATTTGAATACTCCTAACTACTTTTTACTGACTTACTGAAGCCCAAAATTGGTTTGGTAACCTCATTGAGCTTTGAACTTCAGAGCCAGGTGTATCCAATCATGAGAAAAGGTGGCCAATTTAAGGTGGCCAATTGCAAGTTGTTCTCCTATTTGAATCTCCTCTGAAGAGTGGCATCATGGGCTCATCAAAACAACTCTCAAATGATCTAAAAACAAAGACTGTTCAACAAAGCTGTTCAGGGGAAGGATGCAAAAAGTTGTCTCAGAGATTTAACCTGTCAGTTTCCACTGTGAGGAACATAGTAAGGAAATGGAAGACCACAGGGACAGTTCTTGTTAAGCCCAGAAGTGGCAGGCCAAGAAAAATATCAGAAAGGCAGAGAAGAAGAATGGTGAGAACAGTCAAGGACAATCCACAGACCACCTCCAAAGAGCTGCAGCATCATCTTGCTGCAGATGGTGTCACTGTGCATCGGTCAACAATACAGCACACTTTGCACAAGGAGAAGCTGTATGGGAGAGTGATGCAAAAGCACACCTCAGGCGACTCTGTTTGTGGCGTGCTTGCCGAAATGGCTTCTTTTGCATCACTCTCTCATACAGCTTCTCCTTGTGCAAAGTGCGCTATATTGTTGACCGATGCACAGTGACACCATCTGCAGCAAGATGATGCTGCAGCTCTTTAGAGGTGGTCTGTGGATTGACAGGTTAAGTCTCTGAGACAACTTTTTGTATCCTTCCCCTGAACAACTATGTTGAACAATCTTTGTTTTTATATCATTTGAGAGTTGTTTTGATGAGCCGATGATGCCACTCTTCAGAGGAGGTTCAAATAGGAGAACAACTTGCAATTGGCCACCTTAAATACCTTTTCTCATGATTGGATACACCTGGCTATGAAGTTCAAAGCTCAATGAGGTTACCAAACCAATTTTGTGCTTCAGTAAATCAGTAAAAAGTAGTTAGGAGTATTCAAATCAATAAAATGATAAGGGTGCCCTTATACATTTGCACCGGTCAAATTTTGGTTTAATGCATATTACACATTTTCTGTTAGTACAATAAACCTCATTTCAATCCTGAAATATTACTGTGTCCATCAGTTATTAGATATCAATGGCTGTTGCAAACCCCCAAATATTTAGAACAAAAAATGATTAAGATTAATAGGGGTGCTCAAACTTTTTCATATGACTGTATATCATCAGTGGTGGACTCTGTTCGTTAGAAGGTAAGGGGATATGAAATAAAAAGGGTACCTACTGCACCTACTGACACAGGGCCTGTACATTCTAGGGGGTGTAGATTAGGTTTAGGAATTGGAATGGAGTGTTTTGTATTAACAAATACAGTTTATTCCATTGTGGTCTATAGGCATTTCTAGGGCATATCACCTTATACTTAAAATACTGGAGTACACTTCTCTATTAGAAAAGCACCTCACCAGCCATTTTACCTGTAGAAAACCATATGGAACACTGGATCTCATTTTCTCTACAGGAAAGAGTGTCCTTCAGGACACTCTCTAGTAGGGGTGGCACAGAAGGCTCTTCATACTATCACCCTTTTTTTCTACTGGCAGGGCAAAAGGTCTAGAGGACCTTTTTTTCAAACCCCTCCTTTGTGTCCACCAGTGCTAACCTTAAGACAATGCTAACAATAAAAACCTGGGACGTAAAAAGTGAGACAAAAACTTTGCTCAGATACACCATAAAACATCAGTAAATGATCATTAACCTATTTGTGGATAAAGCTTTTAACTAACTGTCTTTTGGGGTTTGACTAAAACACAAACACCAGATATTCATACTGTTTATGCTCATCAGAGTGTTTTACTCATCATTAGTTTGACTTTTCTAAGTAAAGACATTCTCATAAAAATACACCATGATTATTTTTTTTAACCTGCCTTTCTACCCAATTTAGCTATGCTAAAAGATCCCACCCACTTAGCTGTACTCTCCCTATCACGAGTGATTAGAGATGGCACGGTGGCTTAGTGACGGGCTTACTGACTGGGTTCAAGTCCCTATCTGGGTGGAATTTCCTTGTTCTCCCCATGTCTGCGTGGGTTTCCTCTGAGAACTCTGGGTTTTCTCCCACGTGTAAATTGGACACGTGAAATTTCCCTGTGTGTGTGTTTGTGTGTGGGTGAATGTGTGTATAACTGTTTGTCCAGATATGAATTGGTACTCTGTGCTGGCACGATGCAGTCCTCCAGGTGGCCGGTTGTTTCCGGTTGAGAGTATGATGTGTGCGATTGGCTGCCATTTCTGACTGGTGTGTGTGAATGAGTGCTGAGTGTAAATGGTTGATTGTAAAGCATCTTGGGTGTCTAGAAAGGTGATATACAACTGTAACTTCATGCATCCATCCATGTACTAAATTTAAAAAAAATCTGTGCATGAGGTCAAGTTTACCCATATCAGCTTTCTACGAGCAGCCCTCCAGCACAAATAACACAATGACATAAGTGCGTCTTTTGGAGACATTTGCAAGGACATGAGCTATTAAAAACACAAATCACAAATCTAAAGGACTCTCTTCGCAACAAGAGAGGATACCCAAAGGGGAAATGACTCAAACCTGTCCCTTATCTGCATGCCCCTGCTGACTCTCGTCTGCGTGGCCGTGGCCGGGCCTTAATGAACAGAAGTCCTTTTTCATTCCTCCTCGCACTTTATCATTCTCGCCACACGCCTGACTTTAACACAGGGGTCAGCGACTCCCCGCAGAATCGGCCCTTTCTCCCTCTAAACTTCTTCAGATGGGAAATTAAAGGCGGCTTCAGAGTGGCTCGAAAAAAAAAGCCCAACATGCAGCGGCGTTAATTTATTCATATATTCCACATGCGTTCATTATTTTTCCTCACTCCTCTCTTTGGCTTGCAAGGTCACTTGAGAAGAGAAGAGGTTAAAGAGAAGAGAAATCTAATTTGTGCTTTACCAAGACTTGCTGACGGCTGACGGCTTCAACAGCAGGAATGAAGGCCTGAGGAAATCTCACATTTGTCATCAGCATTGTTTTTAACAACTTATTAGCAGTCTGGAGTTATTACCTTTGTTTTGCTGCACTGTTTAAATAGAATTACGTAATTATACCATGAATTATGCAATGCATTACATTTACATTTGAAGTGAGAACTATGTCTGCAAGAGAGTGTACACTTCAGACAAGGGCTGTTTGTTCCAGTGTCATTAAATGTGATAAAATGATAAATAGGAAGAAAGAGGGTACCAAAAATAACTACTTATTATACACTGACATGCCAAATGTCAAGGGAATCGGGACTAGTGTTGTTTCACACGACTTTTGCCATGTCCCAGGGTGCCTCCTGGGGATTTGAATTTTCTGAATTCTAGAGAGTTGCTTCTCTGGTTGCACAATTTTAACCAGACATCACCGGTCACAATTATTACAACCTACTGTGCTGTCCACAGTGGGAGGTAATGCCTTCTATGGCAAATTCCCAGATCAAAATTGACACTGTGAATTGTGTCAATGCTAAATTTCTGCACAACTTCAGAAACTGAACTTTCCATGCATCTTGCATCCACTAGCAGGCCTTGCTCCAAATCCAACAGTTCCCATTGCCTTCTCATGAGCACTTTATATATTACCTATAAATAATAGTATCAAATTGAGCACAGTTTTAGCTCTGTGGAAGTGCACAAAGGAGTTCAGTTTTATTTGGATAAATGGCTGATTTTCTTAGTTTAGATAATGAGAGACTCAGAAACTCAGTTTAAACACAGTGACTGTAGTGACTGTGCTACACGCTCCCCTGGCTATGGACACAAGAAGGGTTTCTCCTGATTGATGTTAGCATTAGCTGCAACGACTCTAAGGTGTGAGCTCTAACAGCTACTCATCACCATCAACACCAGATGTGGTGCAAACGACTACCCATGAGCTCAGGGAGCTGCTCGGGGAAAAACAAAGGAAAACAAAGCATTTTCACTTTCCACGGTGTGGAACAGGGTGCTAACAGGAACAGCGGAGCAGAGAGAGACAGGCTAATTTATCAGACACTGGTGAAGTGCTGTTAAAACTCACTTGTTTCAGTCTGTTGACTCACTGCCCTGTTAAAAAATAGGCATGGCCAGCTCAGGCTGGTCAAGCTGGAGGACTAGCTTAGATATGAACCAGCATAGGGTATAATTACTTTGAGGCTTTGGGGGGGGGGTTTAGCTACAAGCTACAATCATGATCAACAAAACCAAGCTTAATGAACTAGCATGAGCACAATGGTTAGGCAGCATGACCAAAATCCAATGTAACACACGCTATTCTGGTCAAGAGCTGGCTAATGGCAAACCAGTAAACTTACTAAAATAAGTATGTTTTTGTATGACCGGCCTTGCAACCATCTTAACCATCAGAAGAATCTACATTGGACATTATTACAGAGAATTCAAAGTCATAAGAGCCGGCTATATTTTTCCAGTCTTCAGCTGTCCAGAGCTGGCAGGTTAGCTAAAAATCAAACACTGCAGCCTCAGCCTTCTGTTCTTGGCAGATAAAAGTGGGATTCAAAGTAAACTTCTGTTCTTGCAGCCCACTCACCTCAAGTAGTGCTGGGCAATTATGGCCTAAAAAATTTTTTTTTTTCAATTATAATCGACCCCCCTACTAAAAATCGAACTACAGATGACAAAGAAATGGATCAAAAAAATAAAAAAATATTATATACTCACACACTAAATGACACTGAATTATACTTCAGAACACGGTTTGTGACTGAAAATTGAGAAATTATGCACTAAACGAGTCACTAAAGAAACTTTTTTACCGTTTTTAGAAACGGTAAAATTTATTTCTAGCTATATATACAGTTGTGGTCAAAAGTTTACATACACTTGTAAAAAAACATAATGTTATGGCTGTCTTGAGTTTTCAATAAGTTCTACAACTCTTATTTTTCTGTGATAGAGTGATCGGAACACATACATGTTTGTCACAAAAAACAGTCATAAAATTTGGTTCTTTCATAAATTTATTATGGGTCTGCTGAAAATGTCACCAAATCTGCTGGGTCAAAAATATACATACAGCAACAAAATTTGTCAATTTTGGTGATGTAGCGAGTTGTGTCAATCAAATTAGCTTCATGTCATGGCCTCTTCACTTCTTGTAAGTGATTCTGATTGACTACAGCTGTTGACTTCTCATGAGCCCATTTAAATAGGGCTCATTTGACCCAGTGATTAGACTCAGCTACAAAAGCTACAATGGGAAAGTCAAAGGAACTCAGTGTGGATCTGAAAAAGCGAATTATTGACTTGAACAAGTCAGGGAAGTCACTTGGAGCCATTTCAAAGCAGCTACAGGTCCCAAGAGCAACTGTGCAGACAATTATACGCAAGTATAAAGTGCATGGAACAGTTGTGTCACTGCCACGATCAGGAAGAAAACGCAAGCTATCACATGCTGCCGAGAGGAGATTGGTCAGGATGGTCAAGAGTCAACCAAGAATCACCAAGAAGCAGGTCTGCAAGGATTTGGAAGCTGATGGAACACAGGTGTCAGTCTCCACAGTCAAGCGTGTTTTACATCGCCATGGACTGAGAGGCTGCCGTGCAAGAAAGAAGCCCTTGCTCCAGAAAAGGCACCTTAAGACTCGGCTGAAGTTTGCTGCTGATCACATGGACAAAGATAAAACCTTCTGGAGGAAAGTTCTCTGGTCAGACGAAACAAAAATTGAGCTGTTTGGCCACAACACCCAGCAATATGTTTGGAGGAGAAAAGGTGAGGCCTTTAATCCCAGGAACACCATGCCTACTGTCAAGCATGGTGGTGGTAGTATTATGCTCTGGGGATGTTTTGCTGCCAGTGGAACTGGTTCTTTGCAGAAAGTAAATGGGATAATGAAGAAGGAGGATTACCTCCAAATTCTGCAGGAAAACTTAAAACCATCAGCCCGAAGGTTGGGTCTTGGGCGCAGTTGGGTGTTCCAACAAGACAATGACCCAAAACACACATCAAAAGTGGTAAAGGAATGGCTAAACCAGGCTAGAATTAAGGTTTTAGAATGGCCTTCCCAAAGTCCTGACTTAAACCCCATTGAGAACATGTGGACAGTGCTAAAGAAACGGGTTCATGCAAGAAAACCATCACATTTAGCTGAACTGCACCAATTCTGTCAAGAAGAGTGGTCAAACATTCGACCTGAAGCTTGCCAGGAGCTTGTGGATGGCTACCAAAAGCGCCTAGTTGCCGTGAAAATGGCCAAGGGACATGTAACCAAATACTAATGTTGCTGTATGTATATTTTTGACCCAGCAGATTTGGTGACATTTTCAGCAGACCCATAATAAATTTATGAAAGAACCAAATTTTATGACTGTTTTTTGTGACAAACATGTATGTGTTCCGATCACTCTATCACAGAAAAATAAGAGTTGTAGAACTTATTGAAAACTCAAGACAGCCATAACATTATGTTTTTTTACAAGTGTATGTAAACTTTTGACCACAACTGTATATGCTTTATCCCATCGGGTGTTTGTGTGAAAAGTGCTGGAACAGTGCTGAAACTGTGTTCAGAATGGTTAGAAAATAGGCGCGCGTTGGTCTGTGAGAGGCACCAGTGACCAAAGTAAGATGGATACACACTTAAGAAACGAGTAGCGTTTTTAGATATTTTAGATTCAAAAGATAAAATGTCTAAATGGAAAAAAATTGCCATTACTCCATTTTGAAAACTGCATTAAAACTGTAATTTGAATTATCTGAATGAATCGTAAAAATCGCCCAGCACTAACCTCAAAACACAGTCAAACTGAGAGGTTACCTGTTTCTACTTAAAAGGTTACATTCAGCTTTTCAACATTTTTTTGCACAACAAGCATCTGACACAGTCAGACTCAATAGTAATACTCCCCAAGCTGTCAGCTGTAGTACATTGATGCTCAATGTTTGGCATGTGAACTCATGTCTGTCCATCGAAATGATGCAAAACAAGTACAATATCCCATTATGTTTGTGTGTGTGTGTGTATACTAATGTGTGTTAATGAGGAGTGAAGCAAGCAGCAAGTGAGAGTTTTAAAGTGCTGGAATTTGCCCTCCAAACAAACGCAGCGATGGAGAAGTAGAAGCTCAGTCACAGTGCCTGGCCTCCGCGGCTTATTAACATACAAGACAGGAGATGTAAAGTGACTATGTCCCCGACGGTGTAAATATTTTAATTCTAAATGAGCACAGTGGCAGATGGCGGTGGTGGAGAGTTGGTACCGGGACGCCGTGGTCGTCTTTGATTATTTAAGTGGTTGGCATGAACTACCAGTCTCTGCTCTTCATCCTTATTACCTCCACGCTGTCGACCAACCTAAAGCGCTTCTATGCGCAGCTCATAAACAAAAGCCTGGCAGCGCATTTATATTGGTACAGTGCGTCAATGTACCGGAACTGAAGCCATTTATTTACTATGGGAAGCAGTATGAATTCCCATCCTAAGCAAGCATGTGGTGCATGATGGGTTTTGTAGTATTGAAATTTTCATAGGACTGAGGTTTATGAAAATGTATTTGAACAATTAGATACCTAGGAGTTTAGGCTACAGCTCAACATGTAGACCAACATTCCTGTTCTTATACAAGAATAGGCAATTATTTTTGCTCCTGGGCTCCCCTTACACAGTTACAGAGTGCAATGCACTTTAACTCCCCTCGTGGACAGCTGCACACATGCATTTCTTGACGAGCTAAGAATGTGAACTGATGTAGTACTGATGTATTTTTCACTTTAGTTTTGTTACATGAGAGAGTTAACACTACATCAGAACCTCAGAAAACCCTGTGCAGACCAGCAAGCTTTGTCAGATATGGTTAGCTGAGTGTTTCTGGCAGTAGCAGAATACAGTGTGAGTAGCTGCTGTTATATAACAGTGTTAAAATTTTATATCAGAGTTATTTGTATGAAAAGGCACAGAAGTGTTAACCTAGGATGGAAGTGGAATAATGCCTATTTCAGCTCCTTATTGACCCCACACACTGACATGCCACAGGTCACAGGAAAATAACTATTTTTATTATTATTATTATTATTGTAACCCATTGGATGGGGTTAAATGAATGATTATTCCTGCTTGATTATTAATGTTGCTCCGCCATGAGTGTGCTGGTCAGGTTTCAGCCTAATTTACAAGATAACACTTCATAACTTATACAGGTGTAGGCTTTCCCTGGAGATATCACCTGGGTGTTACCACTACACTTCCAGTCAGTCAGGCCGATTTTAGTGGATCTACTTATCCAGAGACAGATTACACAATATAAAGAAAAACAGCTCCTACAGTCATAAGTTATGCTCATAATAAAACAAAACTGAAGAATAGGGGTGTGACCAGACACTAATATCACGAGACGAGACACGATACTGGGTTCACGATAACGAGACGATATTTAAAAAATGTCAAAAATTAAAAATGGCTTGGAAACTAGAGTTTTATTTGACAAAATCATATAACGCAAACTTAACAGACTGGTTTCTCTTACACATTGATTCTATAAGACATAGAAATAAGAAAAAGAATTAAAAAAAAAAAAAAAAAACTAGGTCTTATATAGTGCAAACAATAAGTGCAAACCACAACCAGGTATATTAAGACTAGGGTTTGTGTTTTTTTTTCTCTTAAATCTCTTGTAATGTAACTATGCATAACCATAACCAGTCATATTAAGACTATGCTTGAAGTGCAAAAAGAGACAGAACATTTTTTTAAAATACAGTACAGAGCTAAGGGATTAGTACAACTGCCTACAATGCACAGGGGCGCTGCACTAAAGGGGGCGCCAAATGAAAGCCCCAAATAAATTTTCTCGCAGGGGAAACAGCCAATCAGCTTGCTGGTTCTGTCATTACTAGCTCGGTGGATCTCCTCCACCCCCAACCCCCCCGCTCCCGGGGGCGCTAATACTAGTTGCACTCCTGCTGTGTTGCCAGATCCCGCTTAAAAAGTCCACACTAAACTATTTTTGTTCCCCCGCGAGACAGGTTAAAGCTTGACAAGAAATATCGTCACTTTTTAATATCGCGAGGTCTCGTGCCACGAGATCTCGTCACACCCCTACTGAAAAGTCAAATTGCAATGTTATTTTGAAGGAAGATAATGTTTATCAGGAACATAAAATAATTAATCAATAATTTAAAGCAGAAATGCAGTGTCATCTTCATAGACAAGTCTACTTTTTCTGTGTCTTTTTGAATAAAACCTGCATTGTGTTTGGTGATGTAAGGCTTGGATGGAGCTGCTCAGCCATGGGAACTCATTCTAGGAAGCTCTCTTCACTTTACTGTTCCTGAGCTGATCTAAAGGCCACATAAAGTTTGGAGGTCTGTAGTGACTGACTCTGTAGAAAGCTGGTGACCTCTTTACACCATGTGCCTCAGCATCCACTGACCCCACTCTCTGTTACATTTATTCCAGTCACTTACATCACTGACAGTTGGCTGTGGAATATTCAGTAGTGAGAAAATGTCACGACAGGACTTGGGAGGCATTCTATCACTGTACCACACTGGAATATACTGAGCTCCTGAGAGCACTGCCTAAGGGTGGGTGATATGGCCCTAACTAAGATATTAAAATATACAAAAAAATTATCAGATTTGTAATAGAAGTCAATGATCCATGAGGTCATGATACTAATAATGCACTTCATATATCTCCTTATATACAGGACTGAAGTAAAATGAATAACACTGGATAGATATAATCCAGTAGATATATAATAGGAAATCTCCCTATCTTTTAGTCATATTTGTAGAAGCAGTCTGGTGATACTTTTGGCAAAAAAAGTATATTTCTCTGTAGAAATATACAGAGGGAAAACTAATTTCCTCTTATGAGGACAATAAAGAATCTATATATCTATATTTGTTGTTACGTGTCACAGTCCAGATGACCTGATGTCATCATGTGGGGTGCACTTTCATACAATGTCTGATCACCTATGACAGCCCAATGTTACATTAATAAGGCATTGCAACCAGTGGCCCTACATATTCTGGTGCACTATTTCAACAAGACCATGCCCGTCCACATACTGCTGCCAAATCTAGAGTTTGCATTAAAGACACAGATGCCATGCCATGACCAGCTACACTGCTAGACTCATCTCCCCTAATTGAAAATGTGTGATTTTTTATGTACTTTTAACAATCCACCACGACTGCAAAATCTGCAGGAACTGTGTGAGAATATTCAAGCTGCATGAGATGGAGTACCACAAGAAACCATTAGGAACATGCCTTACATAATAGTTCTGTAAATATAGCTGAATAAATGTTGCCCAGAGTAGTCTAAATTTTCGTAATGCATTGTTTCTGATAACGATTCATCTTCTTTTCAAATACTATTGCAATCCAACACGTCCTTCTGGATGTAACTGTATTCATGTATATTAAAGGTTGGAAGCAGTTGATATGACAACAGCGATATCCTAGGATGGATGCCTGAGACTTGGCTTTAACAGCATGCTTTGCATGTCAAAAAAAAAAACTGTGCTCCACCAAGGAAAAGGGATGCAGCCTCATCCTTGACAGATCAGTGTGATGGATTGATCCAGTAGAAGAAAATGCCTGACCTGTATTCTAAACACACTGGCCTTTCACCCAATTCCAGCGTAGCATTACTGCCTGTCATAACTGCTTCATTTACATTACATTCACTTCTGCATGCGTTTTTTTTTTTCAGGCGGACACTTATCTAAAGTGACTTAGAAGTGAGGCAAATACAATGCAACTGTACAGCTACGACAAGAGCAACTTTAACGCAGGAGATTCCATTCAGGAATAGTGCAAGACAGCGTAAAGAGATAAAAGAGAAATCTAGAGGCAAACTGCTACAAAAGTGCATGTGTAATAGCCGACAGACATGATGCAACTCAACAGTATAGCGTGAAAACTACTGTACATGCTGATACACACGCAGCTAGATGTGCAAAAAGATAAGGTGCAATTCAACAATATAGATCAAATAAAATAAAATAAAAATCCCTAATTGCGCAATACAAGCCCTGTGCTCTACTGCGACACCCAGGCCTGGGGGACTCTGTGTCTTAATTCAGGAGCTTTTTTGCTATTTTTTTTTTAACCTGGGACTGAATTAACAAAAGTGCCTTAAGAAGAAAAATC
The DNA here is from genome assembly GCF_023375975.1 of Astyanax mexicanus. NCBI lineage: Eukaryota > Metazoa > Chordata > Actinopteri > Characiformes > Acestrorhamphidae > Astyanax > Astyanax mexicanus. Next base: position 28,147,192 of record NC_064423.1, on the reverse strand, counting down.
ATTACATAACATTACACTTACAACATTATTACTCACAGTTGGTATTCTTAAAATAATCTGTCTAAATATGAGAGGTTTTTTTTGTTAAGTTTTTTTTAAAGTAAGCATGACCTAAAGTGAGTTGATTTTTCTTCAAATGGTTAAATGACTACAATTGTCGTCTAATTTGAATAAATGTGACTCATTAAGACGTCTGGCTCCTGTTTAATGATTGTTTTAAAGCTTTGTTTAATTCGGACACATTTTGCATAGATTTAACCAAATTAAAAAAAATATCTATTGTTACCAAAAACTCTGGACAGTATACACAATACATAACTGTGTTACAAACAGCGAAAAAAAATCTTAGTGTTTATTTAATTTCCTTAAGTATTTTCTTAAGAAAACATTGGTGAAGCCACACTGTCTATAGCTCCACCCACTTATCATTCCTTGTTGGTGTTAATAACGTTTGTGAACATTGTGGACCTTTCTTATTGGTCCATTCATGACGTATTCATACATTTTCAAAAGGAAAAAAAAACATTTTTGGCAGGGATGTTTTGTGATTGTAGTACTAAGAATTCCATAACTACTGCACACAGAGCCTGATAATATACACCTCTATTTCATCCTTGAATCAGTAGCTAATTTGATTCATTACTCTTCCTTTCCTATACCTTTTATATCTCATACAATCCAAGGCCTCATCCATTTATAAGCAAGTGGTACATAATGTTTTTTAGACTGAGCATAGTTCAGTTTAAGAATCCTACCAACCTCTGAGATATCCAGAGCCTTCCAAATCTGGTTAACATGAGCTCCTGCTGCCAGTTGCACTATTATTTATTTTTTTAAATGTGCTGTTGGTCTGCTGTTCCAACAGGACAATGCTCATCCACATACTGATGTAATCTCAAGAGCTGCATGGGACGAAATCAAGGGAATCAAAAAATAAAATGTTTACTAGTACTAGTATTAGATAGCCCTAATCTGAGGGTTTGATTGCATTCAGGACAAAAGCCTAGGGACTTCCTGACTCATCCCAAAATTACTGGATGAAGCATCATCATGCCTGAGTCCCTAGGCCATTCCACTGCTCCACAGTTTAATGCTGGGGGCATTTATACCCCTCTAGCCAACATTTGTAATTTAGCATTGTGCCAATAGGTTTGAGTCCTACCTATTATATTGGTGATACATCTCTTAAAGGACCATACAATCTGTACATTTATGTAGGTGCATTTGCACATCTGTGCCAGCAAGAGTGCATCTTACATTAGCTGAATAATGCATGTCCACAAAATATCACTCAGACTTAGTATATATGCCAAAATATAGGGTAAAATTGTCTCTCCGAGTGGTTCTTCCATCATATCAATTCAAGAAGCCATTTTTGACACCTGTATATTTTGAAAACTTGGCCAAGTCCAACCGTCAGAGGAAAGTACAGAGGTTGAGGGAGAGACATACACACTGTCTATGAGTCACTCTTTCAAAGTAAGACGTATGGCACCAGGAACTGCAGATACCGAGCCCCTCGTCGTCTTCTCCTCCAGCTAAATGAACTGGATTCCATGACTGTGTTTGCACACGGGTGGATGCGGATGCAAATCGTGACAACATGTCGACAAGTGCACAAGCAGCCACCAGTCATTATACCACCATGGAACGGCTCCAGATCCCCTCCACTGCAGGCTGGAGCTGACAAATGCCGCCATGATCTGCTTGTGACAACCCTTATGCTGAGAACGGTGTGCAGGAGAGAGAGAGAGAGAGAGAGAGAGAGAGAGAGAGAGAGAGAGAGTGTGTGTGTGTGTGTGTGTGTGTGTGTGTGTGTGTGTGTGTGTAAGAGAAAGAGAGAGAGCATGTTCTGACTGCCTGAAGGGCGAAGACTGCACGTTCTAGTCGGTCCAGGCTGCGAGGAATGCGTTCATGCCCCTGCAGTTCTCATGAGGATTAAAACCCTTCTTCCATTTGTGTAGCATCTCATCAGCGTCAGACTGCAGGTCTGACACAGATCACATTCAACGGCACAGGCCCCATTTAAGTATTATGTAATGTACAAATGCGCGAGGCTTGTTCAAGACTAGAAAAGGCTGTGTGGGCTTGTGGTGGTAAATGCACTCATTCATTAGAATTTGATGCTTAAAGCAATAGTTTAAAACAGCAAAAGATCATATATGTAGTTTTTTTCACGCACACCATCATAAATTAGTCAAGAAAGGTTTGGGGCTCTATCTTAAAGGCTGTGTAAGGCATTTTGCGATGCTCATTGCTATGTTACACCCGGTCAACAATCTATTTTCATGCATTCAATTGTTTAAATAGCGACCGTACTTGTGAATATATCTATGCGGATGAAACGTGTTGGTCTCAAAATGAGGTGTGCTCATCTTGGTAACGGAAAACACAAGTATGCTACTGACTGAATACAACCTAGAAACACGTCAACCGGAGTACATTCATTGCTATCTTGGCACTAAAATGTCAACACAGCCACGTGCCAAATGGGCGCACACCCCCCTGCTTGTTATGCACATGGACATGCAGCAGCGCACAAACCCACAGCACGTACAAGTTGGCAGCTATGCAAACATTTACATCAACAATAAACAGAATTCAGAATGAAATAACATTATTCTAGATCAAGACAAAATATAGGTAATTGGCATATTACTTTAAAGACCTGCATGCACACCTTCACAGCATGAATGAGCATGTAATTTTCTCTGCTGAGAAGAGATGGACACATCCAGGTAGCTGCGCCATTTAACTAGCAATCTGCCAAAGTCAGGGCACACGTGACTCTTAAAGGTAACGACAAGTGATACACTAATTGGTTTATGGCACATTACACCCAATACACACCCATGATTAATTAAGTACATAAATAAGTACATGCTTTTACATGTTTCAAGCCGTGCAAAGAATACTTTTCCTGTTGCTACGACAGCAAAGATACACTGACACACCATAAATCAAGCTACACGGTTCGCAGTTAATGGCTCGCATATAGAATGCTAAAACAGAGCCAAAATTTCAAGGATTCAAAACTTCAGAAATGAAAATTAAGACGGATATCTAATATTAGAGAACAAAAGGGCATATTTAATTTACCTCTTTAACTAAAATTAAACAATACATAAATTTGTGGTAATATGTTTTCCTCTGGCTAAAAAAGGAATGTCACAAGCCCCACATAAAGAGTAATTTACCCTACTTTACTGTAGGTCCAAGTTGAGCTGCAGGTCAAACAGTCTGATATTAACAGAGATGCGAATCTCTTTATTACAGTCAGTGTACCATCAAAAAATTATTTTAAAGGGAGATTATTAAAGATAAAATTTATGTTTAATGTTCTATAAAGGGGTAGAACCTGCACATGCTCAGGCAGGCTGGTAAAAGTGTTTTTTTTTCTCGTTTTCTTCAGCTACTCTAAGAGTAAGAGGTTGCCTGCATGGAACAGATGTAACATCTAACTTTGATTGAGTTATTACTGTTGCTTACAGCTGGAAGCTCGCAATAAACACTCCGGCTTACTCATAACTCTCTCCCGGAATGCACTGCTGGACCGCCGGTCGGCACAGATGAAAAGGTATAATAGGGACTCATTGGTCAAGGTCAGCAGGAGAGGAGAGGCTTTTTAATCTGCTGACCAATTAGGATGAAGCCATTCTCTTGCGGTCTTTATCACCTCGCCATCAAACTCACAGGAGAACTTTAATGCCCTTGCTTTTCACTGGACTTCAATGACTTATTTTAGTAGCGGGCGAGCCCCTGGCTCCAACGGCCAAATTATCAGAGAGAAAACGGTGGAGAAAAGAAGTAAGAGGTGCTCTCTAATCCAGCGCTTAATCATCTCCACACAACACAATCTCCAGCGCCATCCTGCTCATGTACATTTGAATTATCTTCCCCCACAGGAGTATTTTGTCTTGGATTGCTGGCAGTGTAATTTCATCTAATTAAAGATAAGGCGGCGTACCAGCTATTCCTTTTTGCTAAGTGATAAGCGAGACTGAGATAACCTGAGGAATAGTGTTCCTCCTCATAGCGCTTTGTGCGAAAATAAAAAAGGGATCTTAGGTTGAGTTGAAAGAATTTTCTTTTCTCCTTTAATTAACACGCTGCAGAGATGGGATATCTTTACAGAAAGGGAAATCAGGCAGGTAATGGTCTGAATTTCCACTTACTCATCAATGAGTCATAATGTATGAATTACACGATGCTATCTGCCCTGTCATAACTCACAGCGAATGGAATAAACGTACAAACTGCAGAGTTTCCTACAGTATTTAAACTTATTCTTGATTTCCATATGTGACTTTTAATAGCATAGATAAAGAAAGTTGGACATTTTCTAGGCCTGTGAATAAAACATGTACAGTATATGTGTGCAAATGAAATGGACTGCATTGGACTGGGTCTCCGCACTTGATCAGAAAATGTTCATCATGTATATAGCCCACTAAACATACAGTACTAAGCTAAAGTTTTAGGCACCTGTGGATATTACAATTTAAAAAGTGTTCCTTACCCCAATAAAACACTAATATTAGAATAAATATGAATAACATTCATAAAAAAGTAATGGGTTTACATTACTGTGTTTATTAAAACATTACCAAACCTCTTCTCCTGTGAATCTAGTATTAAATAAAGTTATATCAATATCTGGTTTGGTAAATCAGTGCTTAATGATGGTAAATCAGGTGAGCTAGTGATGGACATCATATGAAGGCATCCAGTAAATAAGTAAGTAAGTAAGTAATATAGAAGAGAGCCACCATTTAGCACTTTAACATAATTAATAGTGTAATATGTTAAAGTGCTGTATGGACCAGTGCTCCAGGCTAACAGTCTAGCCTTCTTGAAAGAGGACAATTCACATCCAGATATAAGGAATAAAGAGTTATAATCTTATATGTTGTTATTAACAAGAAAAGAAAAACAAGCAAACAGGGCAATCCTAAAAGATCATCAATACAATTATTATCAATACAATACATTCATGTAATCCAGTAACATGGGGGAACAAATAAAATAAAATGGACCTTTCAAATACTTTACCTTATTTACTTTACCATTGAGTTCTTCTGGATTTACACTTATTTAATGTAACCGCTCACTTAGCTCATTTGTCTCGCAGTATCTGTATTTCCTATGATTAGGTTGATCCTGTTTAAAAGATTACATTTTTATATCATTTTATTTTATTAGTTTATGGCAAGGTTAAGTATTGTTAACACGATTACTTTATGCATTTTACTATTTAAGTTTCTGTAGTTCAGTATTTGAATTAAATGTAGTTGATAGCTCTTCTTTAGTTATTGTTAGTTTCAAATCACAGTTCAATCAGTAACCTGTAAAGTCATGGATAGCTTTAAGCTATCAAAAAAAATTAATAACGCTGTCCTTAAATTCTGTGGTAAGGGAAAAAAAATCTAATATATACTTTAATATTGTATCTTGAATATGATAGCCCGAAATAAAGTCTTTCCTACCGTTTCAGCTTCACCAAACCGGTTCCATTCACCAACTCAACGTATCCAAGACTCAGCACCCATGGGTGGCTCGCCATCTTGACTCTCTCATGCAGCAATGCAGACTCAGTGTGGCCACGAGAAGGGGGGAACTGACCTGGTGTTTAAACAACATTACATTAGAAAACAATAATATTAACATTTACACTGTTTACCTTTCACTTCAGGTACGCAACCAACGAAAAACACACATAATAGCTCTTTTACGCGTTTTCCATGGGCATAAATAAGGCCCTATGATTTTCCTGATGTGGAAAACATGTCAGAATCATGAAATTAAGGGGAAAAGGTGGAATTCAGATATAAACACAGCGTACACAGAATTAGAGACTCTAAAAAAGCAGTGATACAGTGGCACTGTGAACTGCTGCTGGTGTTCTAACCTAATGTACATATATCACACAAATATATATTAAACATCAGATTATAGCTACCATAACTAACCAGCAGAGTAGCATCACACATGTATAAAAAAATCTGCCATTAATTCCACTCAGAAATCAGTTAGCATCCAGGCTAACACCCTTCTATTCTCATTGCTGAGTTCTGCTGTTAGCTAGCATTGAGCCACTAGCTGCATTCAAGTGTTCTGAGGGTAATAACTAAAGACTGGACTGAACTATAGCCATAATCCACATTTAATATCAAAGAACATAACCTACTACTATAACCAGCACAGAATCATCCATCTGTTATTAAACATCACCAATTAATTCAGCTCAGAAAATTAGCCACTAGCATCGCTAGTTAGCTGATAGGTTTTAAATTAAAAGCCCCAGGGCAGAAAAAAATATGAAAAGTTATATAGTTATTAAAATATATTAAATATATTAAATTTATTTATTTATTTATTTATTTGCACTTTACTAAGTGAACTTTTAATCCAAACAGGGTCAATATATAAATTCTGTTAATATTTGCATCTCATGTTTAAGCATTTTAAGCAGGACTGATATATTTATTGTACAGAGCAACATATTAATTATTATTGTAACAAATGTCTAGGAGTGTAGTTACTCTTTAATATATATTACAGTAGCCTAAAATCTGAAAATACCCCTTGGCACATGTGACTGTCCATTATAAACTGTTTTGTCATTTTTATCTTTTACTTTAATTTCATCTGTTACTGAATGATGTTCATTACAGGGAGCTTTTAGGTCTAAAACAGCTATTCATTCATTCATTCATTCATTTATTACCTTCTCATCTAAAATCAATTCATCTGTACAGTTTTTATAAAATATGCAATTAAATTTTATTAATTTAGACTAATTTAATCATAGGACATGTTAATAATTACATACAATAATTAAATGACAGCACTATTACAGCCTTAACATTTAAAATGTGACAAAAAAATAAAAACAGAAACATGAAAACTAAAAATAAAATAGAAAAATTTAATAGGGCCCTGCATACATATTTAAATTTCAAATTGGCTGGTTCACTACACAGATTCAGCTCCTGTTTTAACTAGTTTACTTCACCCAAAACCACAAGAAATATGGCACTAGCTAGCTGTATCTGCCTTATAAACAAAGCTATATAAACTTTAAACAGACATTTTACCATTTTTAGCATCAAACGCACATTTCATTTCTCATATTAAGTAATGTTAATTTTTTTTCTTAATTAGAAAACATTTTTAAACTCACCAAATCCTCTTTCTGAAGAACCACTTCAACACCAGGTCCAGGTGGAAGACTGCAGGGTTTATTATTAAAATAATCACTCTTCAGTAAAGTTTATTTACTAATAAATCCGTGTTTAGTCTTGTTTTAAGCTTGTGTCTCTCTCTCCCGCTGCAGTTCTCTCTCTCTCGCTCTCCGGGTCTGATTGAGTTCAGGTGGGGTTATGCTAATACTGTAGCTGAGCACCTTGCTGGTGTTTAGTTTGGGGAGAACTCTTAAAGGGGCAGTAGCTTATTTTATTTTCTGGGTTTAACTTAAAGGTGAACCCCTACGTTTTTTTTTTTTTTACGAGGCTCCCCCTACAGCACTGGCGGGGGTAGGGGCGGGGCCACAGGGGCTTTTAGCTCAGCTGAAATCTGATTGGCCCCCTGTAAAAAATAAATGAATAAATAAAATAAAAAAGCAAAACACTGGAAACATCCACAAATCATTTTCAAATAACTGCAAAAAATAGTATATTTTTAAAGAAAGGGTATTTATATGTTTTTAATGTGTTCCTTATATATTTTTTTATTTGTATACCACACTAAAAAAAACAGAGAAATGATATAAATACTTTCTTGTACTAACTTGTACCCTTGTACTCGTAACTTGTACCCTCAAAGGTATAATATTGGTCTTTAGAGGATCAGATTTGTTCCCTCTGAAATATAAAGTCTTTCCTAACAGCAGGAAGTACAGATTTGCACCATTTAACCAGCTAAAAGGTACATTCAGTATTTTGTATCACTGTACTAAAAAAACAATATGTATATATTATACAATTATGTACATAATTAAACATTTCTCATTTTAAAAAGTCAGACAATTTTGGATCATTAAGTTCTTGACACATATTCAGTTGAGGATAATGTTTGTAATCTTTATCATTTTTACAGGTAGAAAAAACAGCAGTACAAAAAAAGAACTCTATTGTCCCTCAATATAAGGTACAACCCCAATGACAAGCTTTGTACTCTTTTAAGTACAAATCTCTGAATGATGTCAATATACAGCAGTGTTGTGCCAGTTCACAGCTTTTCTGAACTAGTTTAAGTTCAGTTCATACATGCTCAAAGTGAACAGTTCACGTTGAAAGTTCACAATTTTAATTCTGAACTAGTTCAAAGTTCAGTTCATTTTACTTTTTTCGTGAGATATTCAAATAAATGTTTTTTTTTCACACTACAAGCTAGAAATCACTATACGTTCTTTGAAACTGCTCATTGTAGACATTTGCTCATGACACTGCAATTGTGGGTTTCTTACCAGGTGATGAAAATGTTCATAAGGAGAATCGGTGTCTGTCTCCATGCCATCACTTCCACTAGCCATTTTTTTAAATTGCAGCGCTTTCTCTCACTCTCGTCATTGGTCTCTCTCTCTCTCTCTCTCTCTCTCTCTCTCTCTCTCTCTCTGTATCTCTCTGTATCTCTGTATCTCTCTCTCTGTATCTCTCTGTATCTCTCTGTATCTCTCTCTCTCTCTCGCTCCGCGCTCTCTACTCAACGTTCATTTACAGGGATGTCTGCCGTTCATGACACATACTGTGAACTAATTCACGTTCAAAGTCTTTACTAAAAAATGTGTTGCACTCAGTTCAACGTTCACGAAAAAATGAGCGTGTTCAATGAACGCGTTCTTTTGAACTCGTTTACGCACAACACTGATATACAGTGCAACATGTAAGAAGAATTGCAATATTTTGGTGTAGTAGAATGTATCATTTGAAATTTGTCCTTAAGCTTAAATGTAAGCTTCCTGCCTCACGTAGAGGCACCTGAATCTGCAACTGATTTTGATCTCATTTTGAGCTCCAGTGGGTGACGGGACACGGAATGCTATTTCCCATCCCATAGCTGCTGGAATCATGGCTGTGTGCAATCTGTGCAGATCGTGTGTCCATATTTTATCATCATGTAATCGTTTGACAAGCTTGTCATCACAGCAGACGTTCATTAGGGAGGGGTTGAGGCGTGAGAATGGACCGCATGCTATTAAACCGCATTACGACTTTCACGGTTCGTGAAGCCACCTAATTATAAATAAAAATCCATGTCATTTTGCAGTAATTGATGCCTCTCGGTTAACTTATAGTCCCGCTAATGAGCTGGAGCCTCTGGAGTGCTAGAAATGGTGGAACTTTCAGGTGCTTCTGACTGAATGAAGCACAGCGGTGGTGTGTGTTAGTTATGCAATGCCGCGGCGGCCACCCTGAAGTTTATGAGATCACATCTTTTTTGTTGGTGAGATTGCATAACGGCAGTCTACGGAGATATAAAAAGACGAAGCGAGATGAAACAGCCAAACACAACATGATTGGGGTCTTGGTGGAGCAAGCCGCCGTAACCTTCCTCTGCGAGCTCTGACTGGGAAACTGATGACTGAGAAGGCTTTGATGCTTTTTTGGCTTTTGTGCACAATTGTCATAATGCAAGAAGACCTGCGGGTGGATTGAGGAGGTCAGAAGGTATGAAATGTGACAGCTGTTTGTAGTTTACACAAATACACTTGACGCGAGCTGATTTTCCACTCATCACCTTTGCGTCAGAGTGAGACAGAATGCATTAGGAGTGTGCAGTGTACCCTGATGTTCTGTGATGTGAGCTAGCGGATAGATAGTACTGTTGGCGGTAAGGGGTGGGGGCTTTGGAGCTCCCAGCAAGCTCAGCGGCTGCTCTCTTTCTGTTGTTGGATTTAGGGAGTGGGATGGGGGGTTGGTTTTTGTATACTTACTTCAGTTCTGCCAGTTCTAATGGGAAAGTGCTATACACCCTTCTGGTGTTAGTGCTCTGGGTGAATAAGGGTCTCTACCAGTGGGATGCTATTTTAAGACCAAAACACTGCTTGTTACAGGTATTTCTGTCTTTCTCTTTGCTAGAGTCCCCTGGTTACGCTACACTGGTTCAGATCTATTGGACTAGTATTAAAAAAGCGAGAATGGTTTCAAGTTTATCTTCAGTGCCTCTAGCAAGCACCCTAGTAGAGATATTCAGGTCCATCTCCAGCTTAACTGGTTCAAGGTTAAGACAAAATCACAGTTCTTCAGTCAAAAAGGGAGAAAATAACAAGTTAAGTGAAGCACTGACTGGCAAAAAACAGATCAAAACATGATAGAGACCAACATGTCAAAAAATCAACATAGAATTTATTCTAAAAGTAGTTATTTCCAGGGAAAACACATTGTACTGTCCAGAAAAGGATTCAAATTTTAACAGTGAGCTAAATATTTTTTCACATTACTGCATTTATTCATCTGTAATATGTGACTTATATAAATGACTTGATATATAATGATATGCCAATAATCGTGGCCTAACAGTAACAGTTTTTACATCAGATACTGACTTTTGAACACCCAGAAGTGTATAAGTTGTGAGGTGTTATCTTGTGAGTGGGTTTTGGCCAATGTTCTCATGGCAACGCAGTGCAGTGGCTGGTAATGATCACGAATGGCAGTTTGTCCATGAATTGTCCGAAAACAGACAAGGGATTCTGGCAGAAATCTCATTCACATTAAGTTCATTAGGTCCTACAACCATATCCCACAGATCAATATAGCTTTCTTAAGCTTATTTAGGACATAACAAAAATTTTGTCAGACTTTTGGAATACTTGTTCTTGCAAACCAAAGGCATTATACCGTAAATATGCAAGTGAACTATATCCATCACAGACTTCATTTACCAGTTTTCATAATGATGTGATGACTAAATTAACCTCTGGGACTCGCTAATTAGTTTTCCAACAGTAGTTGGGCACAAATGAACCATAGCGTGATTTTTAACTCGGCCGCTCGTCCACAGACGATAGCAGCAGATAAATGTTACAGGGAGAGGCGAGTAAAATGATCAGTGATGACTGAAACAGTTTTAGTGACTGAGTGAAGTGCTTGTGTCTGCAGAGACAGTGTCGCTGCAACTTCCCTGGATGGCTCGCAGAACAGGGCTGACGTCATTGCTTAGCAACTAGACTGCTAAGGAGGCTGGAAGGTTGGTGTATGTGTGTATGCTGGTGTGTGTGTGTGTGTGTGTCTTGGTATGTGTGTGTTGGGGGGGGGGGGGGGGGATAAATTAGGAGCATTCCTTTAGAGCATGAATAAAACATGATCCAAAGATGCCTGTGAATTATTGAGGAGGCAGTAACAAGCCAGGGTAGTTGAGGGGTTTTCAAAGGCAAAAAAAAAGGGTGAGAGCACAAGCGCTGGCAGAAGGCCTGGGATTAGGAGGCATTAGGTCGACTTCACCAACATTGGCTTCCGGTAAATTCTGTAAAAAAAACTTGTATTAATTAAAAAAAAAGAGGGAGTAAAAGAAAAAAAAGACAGTTCCTCAAGGGATTTTGCTCATTCTGTGGCAGCGGGTGTGTTTTCACTTCAGGAATTATGCAGAGATATGGGATAAAGAAAATGAGGGAATACTAGTTTTCTGAAATGGGCTGACCCATGCAAAATCTGGTATTTGTCAACAAATATATTCATATACACGGTGAATCAAATTTTAGTAACGAAAGTGATACTCAGTATTTTAGACTATGTACAGAACTTAGCTGCCATCTTAAGAGTCACCATATTTCATTTCTGAAATAAAAGGGGGTCCCGTGACTTTTGACTTATTAAAATATTAAAATATATTAGGATTCATATTGACTATTTTTAAGACAGGCTGTCCACCAAAGATCAGAAGATTAATACTCAGTTTATACCAACAGCCCCAGACTAGTTGTTCACTCTCCACTAAAGAATACATCAAAATTTTCATGAAGTCTAACTAGACATTTTTAAACGGCTTCCATTACTTTCTTGTTTATTCACCTGAATATATTAAGCATATGTGAATGTATAATGACTTTTTAACATTCATTTATAAGTAGTCTGACCAGAGGAGGATGGGTCCCCCCTTATATATCAGCCTTGATAGTATATGCACATGTGAACCTTGGTTCCTCACAAGGTTTTTTCAATGAATGTAAAAACAAGCAGTTGGTCATAATGTTATGCTTGATTGTAATGATCATAATGATCTACAATACAGTAAATGTGACTTGTACACAATTGCTCTGGCTTAAAGAAAAGAACATGTAATATGTGTACATAACTGTGCCTTGTCCTTAATAAAAACCAATGTAATTCATAAAAGTTCTTTTGTATATTCTGGGATAAAGCAAATACAGTATCTGAACTGGAATCAAGAAAAACATCACAAATTAATACAACTGGATGCAGCCGGGTTCAGTCTAGTCTGTCTTTTCTGTTTCAACAACATGATCAGTCAATAAATTACTGTATAAAGAGTTAAATCATAAATGTGAATTCTGTCCAATTTCTTGCAGTCAGGCTTCCATAAACAGTAATGTGTAATTTTGTACTGATGAAACTGATTTATCATTCATAGGAAAAAGTGCAGCATTTTTAAAGCATTTTCGAAAATCCTTACAGAGTAAACTGATACATAACCACATGACCAATCATTTGGACTGTCTTGTTCGATGACTAAATAACTCTTTATTCTGATGACATTCGCTGCTAAAAAAAAATTGTACCTTTGGGTCATGAACAGAAGATTGTGAGTGAGGTACAGGAATTAGCTGCTTATCTCTTGTGTGCTGTGGTGTTTTGAGAAATGCCCACATTGTGGTGCAAATATTAGCTATGATTTGAGAAAGTGTCTGAGAAATACTGTAAACCTGCTGTTTCCTGGCTCCCTGCTGGCTCTGCCTCACACTCCCTGCTCTCGGCTCTGAGCGCTGCCTGGCTGGATGAGCCTATCGATGCTGCTTAAAAAAAAGCTTCTGTTCTCCTATTAGAGGAAACACTGATTTAGAAGTGTAAATAACCAAGTCATTGTTCCCTATAACTTATTGAGTCTTTTTTTATTTTTATTTTTTTATTTCTAATTTTTCCCATTTTCTCCCCAATTTACTACCCAACCCACCCACCAGGACTCCCCCAATCATTAGAGATACCCCAACACACCAGGAGGGTGAAGACTAACACATGCTTCCTCCGATACATGTGAAGTCAGCCACCGCCTCTTCTCGAGCTGCTGCTGATGCAGCATTGCCGAGCAGCCAGCACGCTCGGAAGAAAAGTGCAGCGACTCGGCTCCGGTACATCAGCTCACAGACGCCCTGTGTTGCAGACACCACTGTAGGAGTGATGTGGGGAGAGAGCGCCATCTACCCACCCGGAGGGAGCAAGGCCAATTTGCTCCCTCTGAGCACCGGCAGCTTGATGGCAAAGCTGCATGAGCGGGGGTTCAAACTAGAGCTTAGATTCTCTGCCCGAACCCGACCTGACCCGAAGCCCGACCCGAACTCGGCCGAGATTTCCCACCTCATTCAACGGGCTGGGTCGGGTTGGGCTCCTGAGATGTAGGCATCTGTTTTTTAAATATATTTTTATTTTTTATAAAGCTCTAGCGTGATAATCACAATATAGCTAAGTAACCAAGTATTATCGTTACCGAAAACGAACGAAACGAAAACTGAAAGTGAAAAAACTTTTTTGTTAACTGAAACTAGTAAAAACGGTAATTAAAAGGGAAAAACAAAGTAACTGGAACTGTAGTGTGTATTTATAAAACTCAAACAAATTAACATTACTGATAGAATACACTTTGTTTTTGTGTTTGTTAATTTATTAATGAGTGCTGTTTTCGCTCGAGCAGTCGCGGTGTTGTGCCAAATCTGCTCGCGAAGCAGAGTTTATGGGTCGGGCTGGGGCGGAACCTGCACGGGCTCGGGCCTGGTCGGGTCAGATTTTTTGGGACCGATCTAAGCTCTAGTTCAAACCTGCGACCTCCTGCTCATAGTGGCAGCACTTTAGACCACTGGACCACTCGGCGCCAATTATTGAGTTTTTTCAAAAAATCATTAGAACACAATCATTAGCCAAAAATGTACAGTGATAAAAATATTTGGTGCATCCCCTGTCAATACACATTATGTTAAAGAAATGTTAATGTGAATGTTTGTACCAAATTATATCCTAAAGGAATTAGTAGAATTATTTATAATAGAAAATCATCACTTTAACTCTACTGTAATTTTTATGTACAATGATGCACTTTCTAAACTTTTAATTGAAGTTAATAAAAAAAATCTTTGATTGCAAATAATTGTGGAGCATTTCTATTGGTCCATTAATTAAACAGGAAGCAATGTTAAACCTGTTAAATTGATTACACATATACTATTTTCAGCATATGATTCCTGTATATGCCTAATACATGATAGTATTTCAGATTTCCATATGGGGTATATAGCCCCCTGAACCATATTCCAATCCCAGGCTAGAGTGCTAAGCCACACGAGTGTGTCATGTGATTATTTCAGATGCTTAATTAACAGTGACCTCCAATAATAGCATCCGTGATTTACATGCTCACTGGTGGCGAAATGAAAGCCTCCACCGGGGACCTGCGGTCCTCGTTACTCCGAGGTGCCAGAGACAGATGTCTGGGAGGAGTTTAGAGCTTTTGTACGAAGGACGAAAAGTAAACTGAGGCCGCAGACAATCTGCGACTTGCATGAAAAAGTGTCGGAATGAAACCCAGTGCCAGGTTTCGGGTGTATAATTAAAAGGATCCTCAACATGAACATGATGTTTTCGTTTTTAATAAATCTTGGGAAAGGATGCTTAGCCCCAGCAGACTTGCAGCTACTGTCTGTTCAGTCTACACCGGCGGTTTAAAATCCCAGCCAGCTCATAACAATTAGATGCCGGGTTGAAGGAAGTTGGGGAAAACACAGAGCGCACATCAAGATAATATAAACAGCGGGAGATAATCAAGGGGAAATATTTTATGTTCGTGTCAATTTGTAAATAGTTCTTGGCAGAAATGTTAGCAGCTTAAAACAGGTTGTTTGTGATGTTCATAACTACAGAAATAAAAATGGCCTTTTATGTCTATACATTCTTTTTAGTGCTTTGTGTCAGGTCTTTAGTCTGTCTGCTTCTTATGTCTGTGTTATTCTCAGGTCTGTGTTTCATTCCCAGTGTTTTTCCACTCACCTGTGTTCATTTGTAGCTCCGCCCCTTCGTCCCAGGTGTTTCCTGTTCCCTGTGTGTGTGCACCTCTATTTAAGGTCCGTGTTCCATTTCCCCGGTGTCGATCCTTGTACGTTTATCGTCTGTCAGTGCTCCATGTTTTCCCCAGTTTCCTCAGTCCTGTTTTCAGTAAATCCATGTGTATTTTGTATTTGTTTTCGTTAATAAATCCCTTTTTGTTTGCATTTGCGTCCGCCTCCGCGTCCTCCCTGCACCCGCACCTGACACTTTGTAAAATAAAACACGATGTGCATAGAAATGAGTGTGTCCCTCCTATCACAGGCCATGTCCAACCCAGGGAATGGTGTAATGAAAAAACTTTGGATTTGATGAAGACACGTTTTGTGTTTTTAGGTTTGCTACAATTTTAATAAGGGTCTGAAAGGCCCAATGTACTTTAACCCCTTAAAATACTTTGTAGTGTATACAGGCTACAGGTATAGATAATACAAAACCTGTTTTTCGGCAGTAAAATTACTTATTTACATTCTGAAAATATGAGGGCTTTTTTAAATCACCTACAGAACACTTGGAAAAGCTGCCTGTTAACTCTCTACTCCACTCCAATAATTCCAGGTCACTAACAGTAATCAACTCAAATTCTGCAGGTTTGAGACGTAAAAGACGTAAAAACTAGACCAACATTACGAAACTAAAGGTTTGGAGGACATGTACTGTTTGATTTGTTTTCAGAAAAATATTGATTTTAAAATGAAGTTCAGGAAAGAGCCAATTTTATGATTTTATTCATTATATTTTGACATTAACAGATTTACTTAAATATTTTTTATATGTTCTATTACGATTACAATGATGCTTTTCAGTAATGTTCCTGATCAAACATGAAAGCTTTTTATGTAATGCTTGAATAGAAATCCTCCTGATTTAAAGGTGTAATGTCAGGCAGAAAATAGACAAAAATCCTGGCCTGTTAAGGGTTTTCAAACATTTTCACGCTAAACGGGTCAAACAGTACCAGCTGCCTCTTTTACATACAAGTAAATGGGCTCTGTTGATCTGTAGTTCCACCAAATCCACAAGTCACTGTCTAAAATCTTAGCTTAATTAAGCATTTCACTCACAGCCACAGTTCAGAGAATTTCCTCTTCTGGCTCTGTAAGCATTGTCCTGTTGGAATAATGAAAATAACGAAGTGTGTGTTTAGAAGACAAGTAGCACCATTGGTCTCAGGACCTTATTACTGTATTGTTGGACTGTTAAAGTACATCTTTGGTTGACTCCACGAAAGCAAAACCAGGACTGGTCACTAAAGTTAACCCAGTGCCATTCTGAATCTCTCCATGACAGTCTGGCATGACATTATGGCAATCTTGATGACATTGACATGTTGTGAAGGGTAGTCGTCATCATGCTCGGCCTTCATGTAGTTCTGCGTTATGTATACATCTGCCAATGGTGCTGGCACTAACAGGATGACTCATGGGGGCAATGGTGCTGGCACTAACAGGATGATTCATGGGGGCATTAGGGTGTCCTCAATCCTGTTTGTTGGGTTACTTTGTGCGTATAGGACAATCTTTCTCTGTCTGTGGCTCTTGTAGCCATTAGCCATTAGTCCACTTATTTGACCACACAATAAAACTATTGGGCCCAATGTACAAAATCAGCTGCCTTTTTTACTTACAACCAAAAACTGGCTCTGTTGAACCAGAATTTTGTAGCACCACCAAATCCAGAAGTCAGTGTCCGAAAGCTTAGCTCAGTTAAGCATTTCACTCACAGCCTCTGTTCAGAGAATTTCCTGTTCTGGCTCTGTGATTTTACGACCTCTGCTCAGCTCCAGAACGTCCTGCTCTTTGGGGCAGTGGGCAGGAGTTGCTTTAGGAGATTACGACACAGATGGAGAGAGTGGTGTCTATGAATATGTATGTGTGCCCAGTTTCACACAAACCCTGTAGACTCCAACATCATTCAACATGCTCATTTTATTTTTATCTAGTATGATCCCACAGTTTCCCACAGATTTGAGCTTTTTACTGACTGCAAATCAGTTAAAAACGGCAAATGTGGGATATTTGGAGGGGGATAAGCGTTCATTTACTAAAGGCTGTAGCTCTATAATCCACACTGATGCCTGAAGCAGTTTAGCACAACTCCAGACCCTTGATGCAGACTTTGAAATGAATGTTTTAAAGTGTGTGAATCGAGCCCATAACACAAACGCAAAGGAGAAACAAGAAAAAGATCTTTTTACAGAATGAAAGCATGGCCTTGCCCTTCTTGTGGATTTCTGCATCATAGAATTCTCTTGGCTTGAGCGTTGAGGACATACGCCATTTCTCGTAAATACACAGTCGCCAGCGCAGTGTGATGGACCGGTTTTGTTCAGGCCTGACAAAGAACGATTACGTCAGTGAAGCAGCTTCACTCAGAGACACTCCGATACACTACAATACACTACACTGTCTCACTCTGCTCCCCCTGACGGGCTCTGATAGCTAAACAAAAGAGTGATGTGCCGGTATCTATGTCTTGTACTGTGTCTAATACGAATATGTTGTCATCATCACTGTCTACTCATTTCGGTAGCACTTTATATTGTTTGATATTATATTGGTAATAACTGTGTCATTACATATAAATAGCAACAAAGCTATTGTCATATTAATGGTGATGTATTCATGGTGACATATGGATGTTGGGTTCATCTTAATAATAGTGATAACACAAGATATAAATATTTTATGTAATTATACACACACACTCATGTTTACTATTATATATTATACACTCTTACAAGAACTGTTAATGTGTAGCTATGCAGTTATTATAGACATCTCCATTATGGACATTTCCACCTACTGATGTAGAAAGAGGGCCACCTCAATCCAGAAGGACCCCACTCATCCAGAATATAAATTTTTTGTGCTGTGCCCCTCAGGTAGGAGGCTGCAGAGCATTAACAGTAAAACCATCAGATTGAGGAACAGCTTCTTTTCTGAAGTGGTAAGACCCTTGAACTTCTATGTTACTGTTCTTCATGATGCAACCATGCATTATTTATTCATACTGCTATACTGAAAAATGCAAGAAAGTATGTTTTCAGAAAAATGGAGTGCCACTGTTAGCAGGACTTTATTAATTAATGTATTATAGGATTGTCAAAGTACTTCTTTGACTGACTCCACCGAGACAAACCCAGTACTGATCACTAAAGTTAACCCAGTGGCATACTAAGCCACTCAATGACAGTCAGGCATGACAACATTGCAGACTATTGTTTTGGTTAGTTGTCATTATGCTCTACCTTCACGTAGTTCTGCATTATGTAGACATCTGCCAATTTTGCTGGCTCTAACAGGATGACTTATGGAGGCATCAGGATGTCCACAATCCTGGCTGTTAAGTTACTCCATGCGTATAGGGCAATCTTTCTGTTTTCTCTGTCTGTGGCTCTTGTAGGTCTCCCAAATCCTTTATGTTAGAGGGTGCAACCCTTCTTCTATCCACTACCACCAATAGTGCACTATATGGTTATATGGTCCGCATGACCAGTATGGCACAAAACAGGTCAAAACGCTGGTGTCTTACAATGCAACCTCTTTTATATTCTTCCAACAAATTGCTTTTCACTTTTCTTCAAAGTATATTTCACTTGCAAATTATGCAACACCAACAGAACAGCATGAATGGAAAGACAGAATGGAAAGTCAGAATGGAAAACACTTGCAATGGGATATAATCTGTCAGATACTGCAAGCTTGGAATCTAAAATGTACCATTGGAAAAAAACGTTTAATCTTTCTTTTAAATGGTGCCACATCTGTAAGGAACATGCATTTATAAGATGAGCAGCAGAGCTGAGTATGAGCTGAGAGTCGGTTGTACACATGAAAAATCTGACAAAACTTCTCTGCCATTGCTACCACATTTCTGTAAAGCTGCTTTGTGACAACATCAGTTGAGAAAAACACTGTATACTGAAAATTAATTAGATTTGTATGCCAAACAGCTTATTTTGAAATTGACACTTTTTTGAACGTTTTGAACTTCTTGTATCCCCAGGTGCCAGTTGTGAGCATGGGCCCTGCTACAGTGATCAGAAGGCATGCCACGTTTAATTGATCTAGATCTAGGTTTGGCCCGTTCTGCAAAACCAAGCAGTGGCATAATTTGGAGAGAGCCCTGGTACCATCTCCAAACTGAAGGCCAAGTTTAATAAAACAGAGGAAGTCAGAGACAGGCCACGAAGTGAGTGTCCCAAGAAGAAGACACAAGAAGAACAAGAAATGAGTCAATGGCTAAAAAAATGCTGTTTGGCAATGGCAGAACCTACATGCTCACCCCACAAATGCAACTGCTGCAACAGGGCTTCTAACGCTAAACGATTTATCACCAAGAAGCATTATCACAACACAGTAATCACAATAATCTACCAAACACAAATTTCTTTACATATGTTTACATGGAATTTTTGGGCCCTTCTAAAAATGATACACAGCCATCAGCACCTAGAGCTTCCCATTGAGAGAGAAAAAAATAAGTATAAAATAAAAGCTCTTACAATCGCCTACAAGGTGATGACAGAACAGCTCCTTCCTACCTGCACTCACTCCTGAAGTCTTACGCTACCTCCCGGCCGCTGCGCTCCTCCAATGAACGTCGCCTCGCTTTGCCAAACATTCACACAAAGCAATCCAGACTGTTCTCATACAGAGTTCCCCAATGGTGGAACAAACTACCTTCCACTACCAGATCAGGAGAATCTCTCGCTTTCTTTAAGAAACTCCTGAAGACAGAGCTCTTCAAAGAGCACTTACTCTCCTAACACCTCTAACTAACTACCTTCAGCTACCAGATCAGGAGGATCTCTCACTATCTTTAATAAACTCCTGAAGACAGAGCTCTTCAAAGAGAACTTACTCTCCTAACACCTCTAACTAACTACCTTCTACTACCAGATCAGGAGAATCTCTAACTATCTTTAATAAACTCCTGAAGACAGAGCTCTACAAAGAGCACTTACTATCCTAACACCTCTAAACACTAACTACTTCTAACCTCATTTCCTTCTTCCCCTCCTTCACTTCTCTATCCCCTTATTTCCCTTTGACGTCCTTTAAGCCCTATCTAAAAAAATGTTTTACCTTTAAACTTCTATTACTTTTGTCCTTCACTATTGTAAGTCGCTTTGGACAAAAGTGTCTGCCAAATGTAATGTAATGTAATGTAATGTAAAAACTAAGAAAGAAAGCAAGCAAAAAAGTAAAGTAATGAGTAAGTTCCCCTTTACTAAATGGATCATTAGTAATGTCAGTTGTTGCTCAGGTGTGTCGCCTTGCTTCTTTGCGGTTCCAGCAGAAATGAGGGATATTTGAGAGCAGTGCAGTCGGCCCTGCTGCCATGTCGTGTGCAGTGTTGCTGTTATTTATCGATATGTTATTATTTCAATATTGTGTAGCGTTAATATTTTATTACTACTGACTCCCAGTGGAAGTCAGGCTCAGGTCTCAGCTGTGTTTTCCCTCCTGCTGTATATGAGCTGTTAAATAAAACAAATGATCAGATTATGACCACTGGAGCTTCTGCACACCTTTAGAAAGGGACCTTAGGAATCGTTGTTGGGATAGAGTTTCTAATTCACTGATTTAAAGTATTAATGAAGAGATCACATCATACAGATAGGGGGAAGGTGGGAAAGAGTGAGAGTTAGTTATTAGATTTAATCCATATTTGTTTACTTCAATAAATGTAGTCAAAATGCTAAGACATGACTAGGCTCTGTAGAAAAGGTTAATTACAGCAGGACGTTGTTGCCAAACATGATGAAGTGATTCATTTGTAATTAAAAAGTACTAAAAATAGCTAAAAAAGAACTTGTTTATAATTTGTTTAGTGTGTCCCCTACTGTGAACCAATGATCCTTCCACCACTGGTCATCCCTCCAGTTCTGGTAATGAAGATTTTGAGTGTGTAGGAGTTGATTAATTGGATTCTTTTAACAGAAATGTCAAAAACACATCCGAAAAACCGACCTTGGCTGACGCTATACATTTTGTACATTTCACAGATCAACGCGATCACAGTTCAAACACGAGCACTGACACAAAACAAGACTTAAAGACTTTATAACTTTCATTAAATCTGCATCCTGTTTCCATGTTAGTTAATCCTGGCTAAAAATAAATGAAGAAGAAGAAAGAGAGAGGCATGTTTCTAGTTGGAACAAAGCTGTGGCAGTTGGGAATCCAGTTTTTTTTTTTTTTTTTTAGAGATGTGCCAGTCAGTGATCCCGTGAATGTCGCCCTGCACATGTAGCACCCTCACCCTCAATGGTGTTGATTGATTTGCGTTCTGTGGGAAAAATAGAAATCAATAAAACTGCTAATTAAAATCACTTTCTCTGGGGCTTAATTGGCCTGTAAGGTCTAATCAGAGCCCGACAGTCGTCTTAGACAATGCTTATTTTTCCCCAGTAACATATTTTCCCTCAAAATGAATCTTCTGATGCGCCCTGAACATCATTAAGATGCTCTATTAGCAATTCAAGGAGACAATCACAATTTTACGATAGACTACATTGATAACTGCTATTTGTGGCACTAGATTACACATCTTCTTCATCTATCTTCATTTATAAGCTGAAAAAAAAATGTTATTGATTTTTTTTTTGGTTGGTATTTCAGATATTAATGTGTTAACTGTAGTAGGTACTGTCTATGGTCACAACATTAAAACCTGGTCCCACTTTAAAACAAGAAAGAGAAATTTAGGTTAGATTAATCTAAATAGTAGGTCCCAGTTAATAATAAGTGTCTCTAATAACTATGTAGTTACACATTGACAATACATGTAATAACAGCGTAATTACTAGTGAAGTATATATATATTTCTACAGAATTATTACAGTTTATGTACAGGTTATGTAATTAGACATATGTATCAGTGTCAGTTAGACATATTAGCAGCATATCGTTTGTCCGTCTTCCTATGATGAAATCTAAATAATTTATACAGAAGTAATACACACACTATAGTGTATAAACAATTCACACACACACACACTATTGCACACGTTACAATTGACATTGATACATGTGTGCAATGAAATACCCTGTACAACAGTTATAAATATGCACCAATGTGTTCTTCACCAGTAGTTATGCTGTTATTACATGGATTGTTACTGTGTAACTACACAGTTATTAGAGATAATTCTTTTAAAATAGGAATGAAAACCATTATTTAGGTTGTTCTTGTGATCTTGTTCTTGTAAAAAAAAGCACTGACCCATCGAAGATATGGATGCCACCAGACATTTTTAGCTGAAACCATAGACTGTGTATAGCTGGACAGAGCATCGTCTCTCAAAAGTGAAGCCACCACAGGTCGGGCGCCCCCTGCTGTTCGGCTGCAGAAAGCTGTGTAACTCCACTCATCCCCATAGGTTTCAAGGCAAAACAGACAACTTTCAATCACGTTTTTTCCCAATATACTGTAATTCTACCTCCATTATTTAAATGCAACAGCTAGTGTAACCTCTGCTTATATTGTCAATTTTTATATCCCCACATAATTAGTTTTTTTAAACGTTATTCAGCTCTATTCAAAAAAGGTGTGGTTATTGTAAAAGGGCTGTTTATGGGCGGGACCAATAACAGACCGTCAGCTCCGCTCCACTCCGCTCTGCAGCCTGTGACCTCGAGGCAGCCCTCATGGGCGGGGTTATTTAAATAAGTAGCTGTCTCTCCACAGTCTTTCTCCCTTCTCTGGTCTCCACTGTACAGACTCGGGTATCAGGATCGCCAACATGGCGGAGGATTTTGGCTTCATTTTCATTGAATGAATGGGAACAGCGACACAGCGTCCATCTTTTTTTACAGTGTCTGGCTAAAACCAAACAAAAATAAACGCAATAAATCAATTTTATTTAATTTTCCACTTTTAAAATCATTTTTATAGCTTAAATGTGTTGAATGTTATATTTTTTAATAAAAAAGCAATTGAAGCATTTAGTCAAAATCAGTCACAATGACTCATGACAAACTGTCTCAGATTCTTACACTTACCCGTTTTTTACTGCTTCAACTCATCGACTTCAAGAGCTGACTGTTCACTTGCTGCCTAATATGCAGCTACCATGCCTTTACACATGCCTGTAGAAAAGTAGAAAATCTAGATTATGTCTAGTGACCTCTTCACCTGTCCGTGGTTTTAATGTTATGGCTAATCGATGTGTGTGTATGTATTTTTAATATATGTAAGAGGACCGAAGGCTGCCTGCTGTGGTGCATGCAGGAATGAAAGTTCACTCAGTTACAGTGTTCATTTCTGGAAGCGTGTGGCGTGTGAGGGCCTCGGTTCAGCCGTAAATTAGGGACTACGACCCCCCAGGGCCTGATGTGTGTAAGCAGGTATTGACATTACAGCGTTATTTAGAAACCAGTACAGAAACAGAATAAGGAGCTGTGATTGGATGGAATCCAAGTCTAGAAAAACATGTTTCAGAAAGGTAAAATTGATTAATACAGACCAGTTAAAAGCAGACAGGGAAGAAGAGCATTACTTTTTTAGGAATCAACATGAGGCCTTAAAAAGAACCAGATAACTACTTTATTTTAAATATTTTAAAGCAGCAGTCCCTAAGATTTTTTTTATTGAGTTAGGAAGGGACAGATATTCAAAATTTATGGTATCAATGTCCTGGCACAACCATCCCAGTAACATCTTTTAAATATTTATTCTAAAAACACAGTGGTCTTGTAGTGGTAGGTTTGTTGAATGTAATTACTCTGTATATTTGAGTTCTCCAGAATTCTCAAATCACCGAAATGATGCTTTAATAAAAATATATCATCAATTAAGGGGGGTTTTTACCTTGTGCTACAGTTTTTCCTCGTTTTGCATCAGGACGCTGTTTTTACCTGAATATTTTAAATCAGTTATAAATCAGAGAAAAATAACTTTTTGCACTTTTATTTACAGAATTTACCAAATTACAAACTCATATGAAACTCATATGAACTCACAATCCTAAACACTTATAAATGGTTCCACATATTATGTTTTTTCCCTATTTTCTTTTGCAGTATCATAGGAAATACCAAGCGAGTGGAAATACAGGATGATTCACATCCAGTGACACCTCCATCTGGATACACATGTATTTTAGAGCTGTCAGACTGAATGCATTAATAATGACAAGTTAACTTGATTTTAACAGCACATATTTTTTTAAATGCTGCTAATGCATTTGCTCTTTTGACTCTTTGAATCATCTGAAGCAAACCAGTTAGAATAATCTGCCTTTTTTAGTTCATAAACAGCTTTTAAAAGCTTGTGTAAAGTGATATCTTTAGAAATCTATGCTAGACAACCAGCACACTTTCAAAACCAGGATCTCCAGTTCTCCTTAACCCTGAGTTCACACTGGAAAGCGACAAAGCAACAGGTGACCATTCATTTCCTAGGGAAGGGCGCGATTTGTCGCCATGATACGCAGATGCAACATTCTGACCCGATTGGCTTCTAGCAATTATTTGGACCTATGACATACAAGGTGGTCTGAGGTCCTCAAGCTTCAAAAATTTATATTTTTCAAGCGGAAATAAAAATGACTGGATGGTGAATGTATATATATATATACAACTTTCACCATGTCTTATTAAAATCTATTTATTTTTAACCATTTTAGTGATATTAATTTAGTTACAAAAAATACACATTTGATACAAACACACATTTAATCAATTTTTTTAGGACCTTTAAGGCAATGTATTTTTTTGTGCCATTTGTGCTGGACCATGATGGACCATGTGCTGGACCATTGACACGCCCACAAGCGACAAACGTGGGGCGACACAAGCGACTCGACATGTTCTAGTGTGATTGCAGGGTATCAACTGTTACTCACAATGTACTAACTGTAAAAGCAAGAGTGGATAAGATGCTACAAGCAAAATGGAGGACCTTACCAAAAGAAGACGCAGAATTGCTTTCCCCACTGCCTAATTAAAAGGCTCTTAGAGGTTATTTTTGGGTAGCGTACCTCTTAGTGAGAGATCTTTGACTGCTAGACAAAATTAGTCAAATAGGAAATTAGGATCTGATGATGGTTAGATTGGAGTATAAAGACCTTGTGTTGGGCACTACAATCCTGCTTTTTTTCTTCCTTTAAAGGCATGGTTTACACCTGGCAGGATTTTTCAGCAGGATAATGCTCCCCCACACCCAGCTAGGAATTCTCAGGAATGTCTTTGCCATGATTGCAAATTCCTTGGCCTGCCCAGTTGCCAGATTTGCTGACTATCATTCATGTCGCTCATGGGACCAGCTGGGACGCCAGCTTCAGCATCGCCAGCTTCAGTGCAAATGCAGGATCTACAGGCCCAGCAGCAGCACCAATGTGGTCAAATGTGCCACAGGATTTCTGCTGAAATCTGGATTCCTTCATGCCTAAGCTGGAAACGACCCAACAGGATAATAGAGACGTCTCTTCTACAGACTTTCCCATTAAACATAGCCTTTACCTCAAATATATAACAATATAATTAATTAACTGTTTCTAATAAATAAAACAAACGTCAGATGAATCACTGCTGCTAATTTACTGATATGCTTTAATATATGTACATTATCAAGCTTAAGAGAGCTTGTTGACATCTACAAACAACCACTCCAAATCCAGTCTTTACCAAATGGTGAGTGAAAAAAGGCGAGCAAATCCTTTTGTAAAATGCTCCTCCTTCCTATTTTGCTTTTATCTTCTCCAGTAAAGAAGAGACAGAAGCTGTTCTTACACAAGCAGCTCAGTTGGGCTCAGCTCAAGCATCTCCAGCTCACAACAGCCTGCAGAAGCTCCAAACTTGGCTTGCAAGGATTTGCCTTGGAGGAGAGCCACCACGTTCTGGATCGCCTCGCTCTTTCTTTTGCTCTGTGTCTTTACACACACACACACACACACATACACAAACACACTCCCACTTCCAGCATCCTTACAGCTCCATAAGGAGGCATTTGCCCAGCTGGTCTCCTCTAACTTGTTGTGTAAAAATATGAAAGAAGGAACGTTGGTTAAAAGAAGGTGTCTTCTCAAAAAACACCAAATAAATTCCCCCAGGAAAACATCCCCAATTTTAAGCGCTACACCAGGCCGTCCAGATTATTAATGTTTTTCCTGAAATCCCGACCACTTCGCCCCCTCTGCGGTAGAAGCCCGGACCTGTGGCTAAGCCCGCTGGTTAATACCATCAAAACAGGGCAAACCACTTAGCATGAAAAGCCGCTTTATTAATATTACCCATGTAGTGAGTTGTGTGTTTCACAAAGTGGCAGAACTTATGCAAAAAAAAAAAAAAAAAGATTGTTAGCTAGCTTGCTAATTAGTTCTGACTTCTGTGCAAGCTCCAGTGATTAGCGAAGCAGCCGTCCTCCTACGCAACCAGTTTTTGCTGCTGTTTGACATGAATCGCAGTTAATGTGCAGCAGCGCTAGCTGTGTTTTTTCAATCTGTGCCGTTCTTGTGTACTGAATTTACAACACTCCAGCTTCTGTTTTTGGCTGTTCAGATGGTTAAATCAGTGGTGAAATGGCAATATGAGAAGAAATCATCAGTCATTAATAAATAACCTTATATAGACTACCTTCAGTAGTACAAATAGTACAAAGAAAATAGTTTAATGTATGTATCATAAAGTATTCAACATTTTATGTACTTAAAGTGGCAGTCCATATTATTTAGTTTCTAAACTGAAAGCAGAGGCATTTCTGAGTGGAGAAGAAATACAAATATTGTGTTTAATGGTACCAGTGTGCTGGTATGACCATATTTGCTAAGCTTTATATGTTCATTCTAAAAAATGGGGTGTGGAGACGTTTTTCGTGTGAGTTCTTCTCCACGTCACACGTCCTCACGTACTTACATCACACGTACAGCCTCTAAAAGAGGATCTGGCTAAGTTTTCCTGAACATGGCTGGTGGAGCAATGGAGACCTGAGGGCCCGAAATCCCAAAACTTACGGACACCAGCTTTACATTTTGCAAACTGTTTATTGCAAAACGTAGTACTGAAGTAATTAAAGTACAGTACTGTGTTGATATGTAGTTAATACAGAAAGCAGTGGAAAGTTTTCTGAGTGAAAGGCAGAACAGGAGCAGCAAGGTCTTCTTATAAGATCAGTTTGATCACTTGATTCATTCAATGATGAGGAGCTTCATTAAACCAGGTGACAGTGCAGAGCATCTACCGCTCTGGCTTTAGTGATAATGTGGGTTTGGAATGATTCCTAACATTTTTTACATTATTGTATTGAGGAACGAAGTAGAAAAAATGTCTCTAAATAAAAGTATTAAATTCGTTGGAAACGTTTAAGTTTGGGTTAAAGCCAATGAAGCAGGTGTGAACCATGGTCTGGTTGAGGCAGTCTTTAAACAAATCAGAGGAAAAAAAAGAATTGGTGTTGTGCTGAAATTCGACTTTCCTTGGGCGGCAGGCGCATCAATAAAGCAGCAACAAATCCATTCCTTTAAATTAGCATTAACTCTTAGCACTTTAACAGAGCAAGCGTTTTTTTTTTTTTTTTCATTTTTCAAAGAGAAGCAGTACTCTGCTTTCCCAGCGATTTACTAACAAGAGGGATCCATCATCTCGGTCTCTGAGGTTCAGCTTATGAAACCGCTGCCTGGGTGAGCTCTGAAACCTTCTGCGGAGCTTCATGAGCCGACACCCTTCATGTGAGGAATGATGGAAGAGGACAATATTGCCAAAGGTCCCCCACATAACACACGGCTCTGCGCAATAGTCAGGCCTAAAGAAATCCCACCTGACTGTCTGCCTGTGTTTTTATGTTTTATTGTACGTTATGTCATAGTAATTCTCCACACAGCCTACATCCACAAAATCCAATTAGAGGCAAGAGGAAAGCAGTAATGCTCCTCCAGTGAAGATTCAGAGCTCTAACCTGCACATTTCGCTTTTTGATGCTCTGCAGCAGCGAGCGTTATAGACTGGCTTTATGATCAGTCAATCAAAGACATTCTAATAATAAATGAAGGAGAAAGTGTCATTCCTTTTTTTGGATTTATAAACTGTATATCTACCTTAAGGTTCATTTTGTACAATATATTCAGAAATGAATATATTGCTTTGTGGACAAGTGTACTCAAGGGGGTTGACTGTGTGGGGAAATGTGCAGGTTTCAGAGTGATAACTCAAAATATCAAAATATTTAACTGATAAATGTGTCTAAGGAATTAAATATTTATTAACCTTTATTCTACTCTCCATTATACTGTTGCTATCTACCAAAGCCACCAAAGAGCTATGCACCCTATAAATATAGTGAAGACTTCAGACTGGTTGAGCTGGTTGACCATTTTAGCTCTTGACCATCAAATAATATGATTTAATTTGAGTTTAGCTGGACTCTCAGTGTCCAAGCTAATTCAACCGGCTAATCCAAGCTTTTTTGACCAGAAGGACCAAGTTTATCAAACTGAAACATTGATGCTTTTACTTGCAAATGACCATTTAGGTTGTGTCAGGTTGCAACCGTGTCTATGCTACCTTCTGGCTGTCTCCTTTTACATATGGTGCTGTATAGTAAGATCTGCCAGTGTCATTAGCCACATTTTGATAATCTGTTCCCAATTGTTTGTGTACTCCCCAAATCCACTTAGAACTAGTTCCATCTCTTTACTCTTTTCTGAGTTAATGACTACTAATCTTTTTGGCCTGGCCCTGATGGATGTTTAAGCATGAGGCCCCGTCCACACGAATCTGGGTATTTTTATTTTTTTTTTGTGTCTGTTTTGAGAAATATCCCCATCCACATGAAAATGACATACCACTCAAAAATGCTGAAATAAACACCCACAAGTGATTTTATAACAGGTGTTTCCCCTTGGATGCAAGGTCGAAGCATTTCACTCAAAGACACAAGGGATTCTCTAGACATTTAGAAGTTTTCTCGACACTCCTCAACAACAACTACTTCATTTTCAAAACTGCCCCACTAGGTGCTTGTTCAGTATTAAATGAGATAGTAGACAGGTGTTCACCAGCATGACATAGTTGCTTGACCAATATTACCAAAGTGCTTTACTACCACAAACAACCAGCTTGGCCAAATAAGTCATTCTAGAAAAACTCATGCTAAAGCATAAAACTTGAATGAAACACTTGTTATGCTAATCAAGAGCTAATAACTTTTAAACAGCTGACTATTCCAGCATATAGTATGTTTTAGTGCTGGACTGAAACCAGTATATTTTTGATAAAATTCTCCAGTCAGTTCTAAAACAGAATGCCAGGATTTTCTTTACTGCGGTGAATTCCAGTAACTACTGGGTGAATTCCTGTAATACAGCTCACATTAATTAGTCAAGCACACATTCAGTATACTCAATATATAACAAGAAAAAAAGCCATTAGATGCATTAAAACCTCTACCTGTGGTAAGAGCACGACTGCAGCATTGTTCTTCTATAATAGGAAGCACTAATGAGATTAGCCTTGAACTTTTTTTATCATATATGTTGCTAATTGGTTGTTTCTCAGCAACTCTGTGAGAAACGATTGTGGTGAAATCCATCATTTTGTCAATAATGAATACACGGAGAAGGACTTAGCGCTGAAAGCTGTGCTATTCAGAGCAAACGCTGAGAGCGATCTTTTTCTTTGTGTTTTAATTTGATGTTTTCAGATGGTTAGCTGCCGTGCTACAAACATTTATCACTGTTCAGGCTGAGCAGCAATTTCTGAGCCAGAGATTTCTCTGTAGAGTAATGCTACCGTGGCATTAGCCTGCTGGTGACCCGAGCATGTCCAACATTGCTCCCACTGTCAGACTGTAGAATTGACAGTTAATGCAGATTCATACTGGATTAAAAACACTTCATAGATTTTACTGTCTAATTGAAGAAAAAGCAGTTAATGCAACGAGTAAAAAAACACCCATTAAAATATTTATGCAGATTCAAGCTAGATAAAATGCTTCTACAGTTAATACTGTCATAACACATTGTAATAACTACACTGAAACTCGGTTTCAAGACTTAAATGTTACATAGAGTAAATAAGTGAACTGAACTTCAGTCAATCCTTTCTTTTAGTAAACTTTACTTAATTTATTTTTGCTGAATCAATCCTTTTTTTAGTAACCTTTACTTAATTTCTGCATACAATATTACCTAATTACAATTACTTCATTTATACAATAATACTCAAATAATTTATGATAAATAATATATTATAATTCCTGAAATTTTAGTATTTTAGTTAAAACACACACATTACACCGTCTGAACACATGAATGGCTTGTAATACAATCTTTTTAGTATACTTTACAGAATGTATTTTACATGCCATCCATGTGTTGAGACAGTGAGACTTGGTCTGTTTATGAAATAAATCGTTGAGATATTATAAATATTTGTATGTGTGTTTTAACTTACATTATATATAATAATATTGTATAAATTAAGTAATTGTAATTAGGTTATATTGTATGCAGAAATTAAGTAAAGGATTGATTAGAGATGTTTAGTATCTATCCTAAATATCTCAGACAATAATGAGTTTTTGAGCACCATCCAAATGCATCCTTACTGCCAGTCTGCTTCTGTACTTCACGAAGCTCGTTATACAGTGTACCATCTAACGCCAAATCTTAGTCTGTGTGTATTTACAGCTTTTGATATTTGCCTGTTTTTCAGTTTGAGCTTATGGATTTGCTTGTGCTAATGTTTTTTGCATGTGTGTTGACTCCTGAGGCCTGTACTGACAAGGCGTTCTGGATCTCCCCCAATAAACACACTCTGCACATGGAGCCCACCGCCTCTGAGTAGCAGTGGTTATATCAGAGTTCAGCGGTTCATCAGAAATATAAAAATAGAGTGTAGAGAACTATAGTTTCATTAGAAGGCTGCTTTTCCTTTGACAAGACGACAGATAAGAAGTGAGAATATGAGATATTATGATCACATGTTATTGAACAGGCTGTGTTTATAGTCTCATATTAGAAGCATGACCATATAAAGTGGCTTGCAAAAGTATTCATACCCCTTGAGCTTTTTTTCATACTTTGTCACATAACAACCACAAACATACATACATTTCATAGGAATTTAATGTGAAAGACCAACACAAAGTGGTATACAACTGTGAAGTGGAAAGAAAATGATGTATTGTGTATTATGTTTTTACAAATAAAAACTGTTTGTGTCTATAGTGTAAGTTATTATGTGTATTGTTATTGAGTGTACTGTGTATATTTTGTTATACTGTAAAGCTAACCGTATATATGAAAGCGCAGCGAAAGTTCTACTAAAGACTCCAATGCTACATCACCTAATTACCTATCCAATCAGCTGTTCCCTCTGCCTTTAAATAAGATCACTCATTCAGTACCTTTGCTGCCTTTCAGACGCTGATGGTCGTTCTTACCCTCCTCCTTCCCCACCGCCTCCAGGTTGGTCCCGTTTGGTTGCCCGGGAGTTGGCTCCGCCCCTGTCTCCAATGTACGACAGGATCTGCAGAGCCCAGATGTATCAAGTCCTGGGCCGATGACGGGGCCTACGCCAAAGACTCTACTAGAAGACTGTTTCAATATAACCTCTTTATATATGTATCTTTGTTTTGCTAAATATGTTAAAACATTAAATTGTGCAACTGACAACATTTCTTCTGGAGTCGTAATAGTAGAACTTACTTTATATTATATTTCATTTTATTCTTCTTCTTGTAAATATTGTTTTCTAAATATTGAGTTTTTCACTCACATGTACACTTGTACTCTAAAAATCTTGAGTCTTGATTCAATACTTTGTGGAACCACCTTTTGCTGCAATTACAGCTGCAAGTCTTTTGGTGTTTGTCTCCACCAGCTTTGCACATCTAGTGACTGAAAGTTTTGCCCATTCTTCTTTGCAAAACAGCTCAAACTGAGAGCTTTTGGGAACAGCAGTTTTTTTTTAAATCTTGCCACAGGTTCTCGATAGGGTTTAAGTCTGGACTTTGACCTGGCCATTTTAACACATGAACATGTTTTGTTTTAACCCTTGTGTGGTGTTCGGGTCTGTGGGACCCGTTTTCATTTTTCATCAAATGATACAAAAAAATATATATTTTTTCTAACTCAAACTCATTGGCATTGGCTAATTTTTTGTGAAAAACATATATCAAAACACATTTTCGATAAACACACACTGTGCACCCCCCCCCCCCCCCCCCACACACACACACACACATTTATATTACATACAGTATGTTTGGCCAAGGGCTAATAAACACAGCTTCATTCTACTCATATCTTGAGTTTAATTCATTTTCGTTTACATTTTATTAAAAAAACTAAAAAAAAAAAGAATGTACAAAAGAAAAAGAAAAGAAATGTAACATAAGAAAGGTAACGGGCAAACATTAACCATGTAAGCTGTTTATATTGCTTGCAATTTAGGTGAAGCAAGCATGTGTAAAGCATTTTAATGAATTAAATACAAGTAACAAAGTAAACGAGTAACACAAATATGAACACCACACAAGAGTTAAACCCTTCCATTCTAGGGTTATGTTCGGCTTTATGTTTAGGGTCGTTGTCCTGCTGGAAGGTGAAGCTTCGCCCCAGTCTTAAGTCTTTTGCAGATTTCAACAGGTTTTCTTCCAGGAGTGTTTGTGGTTGTAATGTGACAAAATATGAAAAAAGTTCAAGGGGTATGAATGCTTTTGCAAGCCACTGTACTATATCACTATTACTATTACTGTATTGCTATTCAAACTGTGCAATATGTGTGATTTGATTTAAGTTAGTATTTCTGCATGGGATAACGTGAGTTTTAGCTGTTTTGTGCCGATCACTAATCTCAGTTTATTGAAAATAAATGATTGGATGTTTATTTCAGAAAGGTGAGAATGGGTTTCCAGCTCAAAGGATCAGGTCCAGAGTTACAGATAGCAGAAGATGAGCTGGGAAGTTGACACAAAGGCTTCATTCACATCACAGGCGAGCCAGGTTGCTGATTTGCTGCTTATTTGCTCAGAATGTTTCGCATTCAGGTGTGTAAGTGACTGCTGTAAACACACCTGCTGCTTGAGAGGACTCATATATACATACATTTCATCAGCAAGTAAAAGCTGCTTTGCTGATCTGCGGTCGAAACTGAATGATCAGATGATGATCACAGTTATTTGGGCTGCATTTATGTTACCAAGCTGAATAGACTCAAATCCAATTTTGTGGTAATGTGACACAGATCAGATTTTTTTTTCAGGGCTGTGTGGACACGTCAATCAGATTTGAATCCCTTTCATATGTGGTCCCAGACTGGATACATTAGGGTGACCAAACGTCCGTATTCCCCTGCATCACAGTGCAGTATCACTGTTAGAGCATACACACCTCGATCCATAATCCATCGCCAGTCCACCTTCAACCCCCCCCTCCCCCCTGCCGGTTCCGTGTGTCCTGGTTTACACACATGAAAATATGGTCACCCTAGGATACATGAATATGAAGGTTAACACCAAGAAAGGGGTTTTATCCATATCTTTGCCAAAACGCGTTCAAGTAATTCTGTTGTCATCATCAAATCGATGCTCATTAGCATATTAATGTGGACATGCATATGATCAATCTACTGATAAATTAATTCATTCAAAATTACAGACTGAAACAGTATGCTCACAATCAAATGGATAAATAATGTGAACATAGCCCTGAATATTTGAAATTAAACACAGTTTTCTAAAATTGAAATTCTCATTTCTGCTTCACATCGTACTTCCAGAATACAAGGCTCACATTCTACGAAAAGCTCCGCATCTGTCTAAAACTGTGAAGCATGAGCAACCAGTGGCACAATGAGCATTTTCCTTGAAAGTGGATTTCATTTTATGCCAGACAATTCTCTAAGCAAACATCAAACCATATGTAAAAAAAATATGTATAAAAAGATGATGGCTTCTACAGCAGAAAAATGATCCTAAACGCACCTCAAAATATATCTAAAGCTGAACGTTTTTCTCTGGCACTTCTTACCAAATAACCAGTACTGCCCCCAAAGGTCAGGGTAGGAATTGCAACTTCAAAAAATGTGATTGCTGTCACAATATCAAATCAAACAAATATCTCTTATAAGCTTCGAAAATGTATGAAATGCCATTCAAGATTTAACTGTCCATGATCAATCTACACCAACCAAAAATATTTTCCAATTTATTTTTAATTAATTTAAGGGCTAGCATTAATTAGCATTTACACATAGGTGTTTTTGACATCAACCAACATATGACATATGTTCCCCATTTGCCGCACGTGGATTTGATGCGTGTCAGGAATGAATGTCCAGCTCTGCTGCTTTTTACAGCACTCACTTAAGATTATTCAACAGAATGGGACACACTCAGTCACTCACTCACTCCTTCATCTGCCCATTGAAAGCCCTGTGTAGAAATCAGGCGGCTGATTGGTGAATGGAAAGCTGTGGCGGAGTGTGCGGGCAGAGTGCTCTGGAACAAAGAGCTCTTCTCTTGCCTGGAGCTGAGATCTTCAGTACACAGCACTGAGCTCTGATCAGAGTGGAGGAACTTGATGGGTAAAAGCCAGTGTGAAAACACACGAGTCTTGTGCGTGCCACAATTCAGTACACATTGTACACAGTACAGTATATTACAGTACAATGAAGTATTTATCTATAACCCAAATTCCGGTAAAATGTGTGCTGTATAAAATGTAAATAAAGACAGAATATAATTATTTGCAAAAACGTTTTCAACATTCTATTCTCATTAGAATACATTTTAAATATTTAAAGTGCAACATCTTTTCATTTAATAAAAATTAATAATAATATGTCATTCAAAACTTGATGGTAGTGATACTTTTAAATTAGTTAGTCAATCAAACTCAAGGAGTGTGTGTCATACCCCTTTCCTTCATTCCTGTGTGTTCTTTTCCCACGTGCAGGGATGTACTGCCCTGTGTGTTCCTCCACATCTTTGCCCCAGCCCTGTGTTCCCCTCTTGACTATATGTAGCTCCGCCCCCTTGTTACTTCTCTCCAGGTGTTTTCTGTTTCCTGCTTCCATTTCCCTCTATGTGTATTTGTAGCCCTGGTGTTTCTGTGTTCCCTTCCTGCGTTTTTTTGTATGTCTTTACGTCCGATGCACAGTTCTTGGTTTTCTTCCCTGATTATTCCTTGTTTATTTCATGTTTTTCCCCTTCCGTTCAGTTTCCTTGTTTCCTCGGCCTGGTTTATTTCTCATTTGTAAGCCTCCCTGGTTGTTTATGTATTTGCGGCTTTTGTTTATTTTGGTTGGTTAGTTTTTTTTTTTTTTTAATAAATGAATAAATTCCCCATTACCTGCATTTGAGCCCACTCTCCTCGTCCATCCCCGGCACCTCTGTGACATGATGTTGGGGAGCATGCTTGGCATTCGCTGTTTGGCTGGCAAACCAGTTAAGGGTTTGTAAACTGGCGCGTGCTCCCCTTCTTCAGTTATGACAATGGAAATAAGCCAGTACTCTTGTTCCAGGTAACTTCAGTACCTTCAACTTGTTGCTGATTGAGTTTATGACTAATAGGCAAAAAGTTAGTTAAATCATTTTTTATAATCTTCCAATTAATTCCCATATTTAACACAAGGAAATCTAGTAAAAAAAAACACCAGAATGCATCCCACAGGCCTAAGACTAGCCAGTGCAGCACTCAACTCTGAAAAGCAGATAAAACTTTCTGCAAAAAGATGAAAACGGAGGGGAAACAAGGTCAAAGCAGGTTCATCCGATTCCAACGATCATCACAGACTTCATCCGACAGGAAATACATATTCAAATAGTCAAAACAACCGATCAGGAACTTGTTTAATAACTGCCAAGTGGTTGTTAAAAAAATAATCTGAAGTTTTCAGTCTAATCACGTCATTATTAGCCAGCATTTTAACGAGGGTGCAGCAAAGTTGAGTTTAACGAGCAGTTAAAAAAGTCCACGAGGTGGAGGCACGAGAGCCAAATTTAGAAAAGTAAAAAAAAAAGACTTCAAAGCCGACTCGACAAGTGTGATAATGAGGGTGCAGGAACACGGTGCAGGGATTTTTTTTTCAGACTCATATCTAATGAGTGAAATGGTGAAATGTCCATTCAACACGCTGGGACCTGTAGACTTAAGCAAGAGCCTTTTCAGCACGGAAAGAGCCGGAGAGCCAGGAATCAGCGCTGAGAAACGTGATAAGATATGAAGAAATATGTCATGCAGAATTACCAATTACTTCACAAAGAGCAGCTTCCATTCAGGCCAAACTAGAAATCACTGGGTGAAGATCCAAATGGAAGAAAATGATTTGAGAGTACACTTCTTTCTCTCTCTCGCACTTTGTGTGAACGATTGCATTTTTTTTAGCTGTGTATCTCAGCAATAAGACTGCTTTTACTGTAAAAACTCCAGATCAGACCTCCAGAGAAGATCTAGGGAAATCTAGGTAAACTGATGGTAAAACAATGAGTCATTTTAAAGACACCCATAATCTGATCATTTTTGCAAAGCATCTGTAGGAGTTTGTCAGTAATCCAATCAATGCACTTCATAATCTGATTAATGCAGAAAATTAAAAAGCGCTAAAACTGTGTTTACATCATTTTACATCACTAAACTACAAGTTTATTAGTCAGATATTAAAACTTATAAAATAAAAAAATATGTAATCATGTGAACGTCAAACAGCTTTTTTAAACATATTTTGTGGAAAAGGACGTCAGATAGATATCAGATAGAAAATTAAGATTTTCAGCGTTGCATGCACAGGCTGAAAAATCCAAGAATACTCCAGTTAAGACTCAGAAATATGGTTACTGTCACGGAATGACCCAGGCAGGGTGACGAGGAAAGCGGACACAAGTGCAGGTAAGGGCGATATAAATAAATAATTTATTAAATAAATAACAAAGAAACAAGGAAACGAGGAACAAGTAAACATGTAACAAAGAAACACAAATAACCAATAACAAACGAGCGATGATAATAATAAACAAATAAGGAATATATATACAAGGGAAATAAACTAGAAAATAAACAAGGCAATAAACTATAAACGTGAAAACAACAGGGCTATGAAACGCGGTGAAACAACAGAGAGACAAAACAACAGGGGAAGGTGCAAAGACCGACGGAGACAAAGTGGCAGAGGAGGGCTATTTATAGTAACATAAAACACACTAGAATTGGAAACACCTGGGGAAGGGGCGGAGCTACAAATGAGAAACACATGGTGGAAATCTACTGACAGGAGACACAGAGAGGCACAGGTCACGTGGGGAAGACACACAGAGACATGAGACAGGGCTAAGACGTGACAGTTACTGAGCTAATACGTGCTTAATACTGCATTATGTCAGTCTAATAAACTGGAGTATGCAGTTAACATGACCCATTGAGTAATTAGATAACTGAAGAACTGCAATGTCAAATCACATTATAAATACTCCACATTATAAATATACTCCAAGCAAATGGATAAATGCGATAATCATGGCTGGTCCGCAAACAAAACCGTGAACCATCGAGTCGAAGAAATGATGGGAGAAATCTGATCACAAACAGAAAACAGGAGGCACATTTAAAATGGAATGTGTGAATGGCAATGCATTTTGGCAACCAGGCGTTTTGACATGTTATTGCCAGTTGTTAAGAGTACATACTGTATATTGTATGGAATTGGAAATACACTCTCTGATCTAAAATTCAGGACTCTTTCTTTTTCTTTTCTCTATTTCCTAATTAGATCTTCAGGCCTTACTTCAATCTAATAAATCAGAGTATGCAGTTTACATGACCACATGAGTAATCAGATTTTGAATAATAAACAGATTATGAATATCACACTGTATGAGTTTGGCAAATGCCAGAAAAAACATTTCCTGTCTGACTGAATGGTTCCAGCTGTAAGGTTTGGTGGAGGAGGGATAATGCTACTGGAATGTTTTTCAGGGATTGGTTTCTCTCAAGGACACATCATAATCCAATCTGTATGTAAATAACAGGTGTGAATAGGGCCAGTGCTGGACTCAAGCCCACCAAAACTGGAACACCTGAGCCTACATAAGATGAACTTTCCTGACGATTGCTTCTGTCCAACAATTAAATCCACATTAAACTCAATCTGTTAATTGAACTGATGAGGTTTTAAATAAAATCTTGGCTAAACCTATTATCATCCCTGCCTCCCTTCTCTGCCTCTTCTCTTCATTCAGCTCTCTGTTGTTCCACAGTATAGAACTGAAGTTGACGTATCTATTTATTGATCATGTTTGGAGAGTGGTGAGTGGTTTGTAGTGGCCGCTATGTCTGAGTATCGACTGGCCTCAATTTTGCTATCCCTAAAGCCCCAGAGCCTCTGTCTCTTTCTCTCTCTGTCTCTCTCTCTCTCTCTCTCTCTCTCTCTCTCTGTCTCATCTGCATGGGCGAGGCAGGGCCAGATAAGGAGCTATCTGCTGTCCGATCATTCCGCTAAACGGCCAACCACACTAGCATCCGCTGCAGTGCCGCTAAATCAATTCCTTCCACTGCTTTTAATACACATGCTCTGTCACCCGGGCACTGCGGCCACCTGCTTCTACTGAAGGCAGGTCCAGGGAAGCAGCAGCTGTCTGGGATCAGCAGGATATCAGACAGAGTAGCGCTGGATCATGCTAGAGTGCAGGGAGCAATTACAGTGGAGTTTGGACTGTAACCCCACCCCTTTATGAAGACAAATAGGTTTATATTGACCTGATATTAACATGTGTTTCAGGTAATGCAATCAAAAGGGACTACAAAAATATTAAAAATGACTGTAGAAGTATCCTGAGCTCCAAATCTTTCTATAAACCCCCCACTTTTACCCCTCCCCCAAATTTAGTGTAATTTTG
Organism: Astyanax mexicanus; assembly: GCF_023375975.1. Lineage (NCBI taxonomy): Eukaryota > Metazoa > Chordata > Actinopteri > Characiformes > Acestrorhamphidae > Astyanax > Astyanax mexicanus. The sequence goes on along the minus strand of NC_064423.1, from coordinate 28,108,085 downwards.
AAGCATTTCTTTTGGTCTGTCATCAAATTTTGACACAATGTGAACCAATGTAAAAAGAACCACTGGCAGATTCCCATTATTTGGTTGTTGTGTCCAGAGACAATTAAACAACACATGCAGCCTTTAAATCAACATATTTTTTAAGAAGTCAATGCAAAAACATTTGCTACACACAAAGGCATAGCTGTGTAAGAAGAGGGCTGCTTGTATTTCTTACCTGTGTGAAGAATTTAAAAATGTTAAATAACACAATATGAACTATTAAACACCTTAAGAATGTTTTGTGAAAAAGAATGGGGCAAAATAGCGAATGTATTTCTTCGTTGTTCATCATTCAGTTTCATTCCCTTTCAGAATAAGCCATTTAAGGGCTCTGTCAATTGTAATGCATATAAGCTGTTGCTGGCTACAACCTGTATTTACGCTGAGCACTTACCACACATTAGTGTTAGCTTGTGCTTAATGGAAAAATATAAACAAGATAGCTTATGACAGACATCCCAAGTTGCAAAAGTTGATTTCAGGGAGGTCCCCCATCCCCCCCCCAGGCGACGAAAAAAAAAAAAAAATCAACCAACTCACTAAATGATAACGAAACTTTGGGGCACTCGTTCTGAATTCCGGGAGATTATATGTGACTCGCGGGCATCCGGGAGCCACTACCGAAATGCGGGAGACTCCCGCAGCTTCAGGGAGACTTGGTTTGTCTGGCTTATGGTTAACTGCAGTAGAAGCACAAAATTCCTTGATTGACAGTAGGTACAGATCCCTCCATCAGACGAAGTCTGCTGGCTAATCATGCTATGTACTGTCTGAAGTTTTCAACAAGCTGACAGAACTGATCTAGCATCTAAATGGCTCATAGAAGCTAGAACACCAAACTTTTTCAGCTGATTCATGGAAAACGGATGGACGGTGTTTTTATAGTGCTTGGAGGGTTTAAATGTTATGAGAAGGAATGGCAACTTCCCTTTTTTTTCCCACTTTTTCGGATTGTTTTGTGTTACAGGCATGAAAGGCAGAAATAGATAAATATTAATAAATGGAAAGGTTAGCATACATTGGTTCATTTTGTCTGCAATCAGATAAAAGTCAAAGGAAATATAAGAAACATTGCACTGTGTGGTTTGGTGTTTACATAGTGGGCAAAGAATTAACAGAGTTTAAAAACTGGGCTAATCAGTTAAATTACATCGCTTATATCGATGATGCAAGATTATGGTGGTTATTTTATGCAAATATTAATTGTTTAGATTTTCTGAGATTATCTCAGTTTTGATTAATTGCCCAGTTCTAACTTACTCACATACAGTATACTGAACTCAAACTCTAGAAACCTGGTGACTTTAGAACTACAGTATGTTCCCAGATTTTGCTTCCTCTGTCTGTTTCACACACACACACACACACACACACACACTCAAACACACACTGCCACACATCCTCGCCTGACCCCACTGTCTTGCTGTTGCTCCCCCGCTGAGTGTGTGCGGTCCACTCCGTCTCGCTCGGCCCCCTCCCTCCTCCCCCACCTCCGCAGGAAGCTGCTACCTGTCTTCCTGTGTGCACACAATCCGAGCTGACAGGTTAAGTGGCTTACGTCTCCTCTGGGCCTGTTAATACGGCAGACAGGACTCGCCTGAATCTCAAATGCTCATGCTTTTCTGCGTGAGGGGAGCCGGATAAAGCCCCCACGTTAACGGTGAGGGGGGATATCAGCGTGGGGTCCCACCCAGAGGACGCATACACACACACAGTGACTTTTACTGATTCACATAAATATTTTCTCCTGCGTACAACATCTGCAGGGGCTGCTGCTTTTCACAGGCCACTATCACCAATAATGTTCTCTGATCAGGCTCTAGCTCTGGATGAGAAACCAGCCCCTCATGGCCCTGGCCTGTAGCTCACGAGTCTCTCTGTCTATGGTCTGATATAATGCGTTTTGTTGCTTAACATTGCTAAAAAACAGCCTTTCATACACTAAAAATATATATACTATATATACATATTAGTTCAACTTTACTCAGTCAAAGCATCATTTTGACTTCACTCAGTTAAGTTGAAAATATATACAAGTTCATTCAACTTAACGGAGTCAAAACTAGATGATAAATTAAACTTAACTAAGTTTTGTTCACACAATAATAGTTCTGAAAAACTCAACTGTTTTTTCAAGTATTGTGGGTTTAAGAAATTTAGTTTATTTTTCTTTTAAAGTAAGGGAGAGGCCACACCCTGATTACTGAAGGCTTACGCCACCTCCCGGCTGCTGCGCTCCTCCAATGAACGTCGCCTCGCTTTACCAAAGAAACATTCACACAAAGCAATCCAGACTGTTCTCATACAGAGTTCCCCAATGGTGGAACAAACTACCTTCCACTACCAGATCAGGAGAATCTCTCACTAACTTTAATAAACTCCTGAAAACAGAGCTCTTCAAAGAGCACTTACTCTCCTAACACCTCTAACTAACTACCTTCTACTACCAGATCAGGAGAATCTCTCACTATCTTTAATAAACTCCTGAAAACAGAGCTCTTCAAAGAGCACTTACTCTCCTAACACCTCTAAACACTAACTACTTTAACCTCATTTCCTTCTTCCCCTCCTTCACTCCTCTATCCTATTATTTCCCTTTGACCTTCTTTAAGCCCTATCTAAAAATGTTTTACCTTTAACGTCTATTATTTTTGTACTTGACTATTGTAAGTCGCTTTGGACAAAAACGTCTGCCAAATATAATGTAATGTACTGTCCAGTAAGTTCACTCAACCTGATAATATTAGTTCTCCTCACTAAAACACAAAATCACTTTTTAGAGTGTAGGAATTAGCAATTTGACTGAAATATAAACCAACTTACTACTAATATATACTTTTTAAGTTGTAAAAAAAATGGGGTAACACTTTCTGTGAATGACCTCTGCATAATATAATATTATGAACACATTCATAATGTATTCACAATGCATAATGCATTCATAAGGCCTTACTACTATAAATACGGGTAAAATGCATAAAACATACATACAACAACAAAAAAACTGTATTCATAATATGTTACATGCCAATATCAAGAAACTCATTTCTAGCAGCCAAAGCTTCCAACTCATAAATAGTAGTACCTAAAGCGATAGTCTGTTAGGTTGTTAAAATTGGGGATCTGGTGAGGATGTATAATTGCACAGAGCATGTGAAATATTAATTTTTATTTATTTTTCTTTTTCTTATTTCTTCCAATTTATCTGGCTTTTTTTATTCATTTATGAAAAACTGCCAAAATGTAGAGAGCAGTTACATCCAACAATCCTACCAGACCACTCTGTTTTTACAATAAAAATATTTGGTTGTGCCAGGATTTGAATGCCATAAATTAGAATATTTTGTCTCCTCCCATCTCAGGTATATTACTGCTGTCAATTTAAAAGACAATTTTAGCAACTGCTGCTTTAAACTGTTTAAACTGTAATATTTAGAACTCCAGATAGTTAATACTTATAGAAAATTCTGCACAACGTCTTCAAAAGCCTTCATATCGCAGCATGCACCTTTTGTCTGGGTCCAGCTGAGAAGTCCTGTCACAGTTCCTCAGCTGTCAGCTGGGGATTTTTCTCCACCTTTAGTTTCAGGTACCGACCAGCAGTCACAGACCGCTTCCAATTTCTGCCACACCCAGGTATCGTTTCCACTGTGTCTTTAGCTTTAAACCTCCAAATTATCCTTTCAGTTGTGTCTCTTGAAATGTTTAATATCTTTCCTATCGGTTTATATCCCTCTCTTTGCTCATAAAAAAAGCAATTACCTCCACTCTAAACTTCTTTGACCATTTGGACTTCTAACCTTCACCACGTTACAAAGACACCATTAACTCTCTAGACAGAGCTGAATATCTAAGAACGTTTAAATCGGATTAATTGCTGCTGGTTATGGTTTTGTTGTTAGAAATATTACATTAGTATATTAGAAAAAATACTTGTAATTTAAGTTGTCTATTATTTAATTTGTCCTTATTTGATCTGATGTAATTTTGAACACTATTGTAGGTAGTTGAGCCTGGAAACAAGAACATTTTGTCCATGAGTTCCAGGGGGATTCACTGCACACAAGTGGGGCCCATTTGGAACATAATCTAGGTCCTAGTAACAGACCAGTACAAAACCATTCAAAACCCAATTCAAAGTGGAACTCACACACTCTGCACTCTTTCATGCATGTGATTGTGAACCCCACATCAGTGTGTTGTTTGGGTATATGACCACAGGTCCAGAGGAAAGTGAGGTGCAGTTAAAACAGAGTGATGCACCTCATCACTTCCACTCTGTGCTCTTGTTTTTACATCATCCAACATTAAAAAGAAGAGCGACTTCTGTGTTGCTTTCACCGGGAGTGCAGAACGGCTTCATTTCTCAACCTAAATATGTCACTTTTGTACCTTTGGGTAGATTAGGGGGCCAAAAATAAACTCGGCTTCACCAAACAAAGGGAGATTATTACGATAAAGAACTGACAGAAGTCACTGAGAACTTTTATAGATTTTTAATAGAAAATAAAAAAGTTTTATAAAAATTGTTGTAGAGCCGTATCTTACACCCTGAGCAAGGCACATCAACCTGTTCATTTTCAACAGTTTATTTTCACGCTTTGTGCCCGCACTGTGGTGGTGGTCTAGAAGTAATGTGTGTTCAGGTAAATTTATTGCGTGTTGATAGTTTTACAAAAAACACAGGTGCCCACTGACTGAAATTAACCTGATTTCATGTAACATGAAATAACCTTATTTCATGTTACGCCCAAAACACACCCATGATTCATTAAGAGAATTGCTGTCTTTGCCCCATATTTACGAGTGTTTACCATGAGTAGGTGTTAGCTTGTGCTAAATGGCAAACTAGGAACAACTGACTTGCCACAGACAGTAGGTACAGATCCCTCTATCAGAAGAAGTCTGATGGCTAATCCTGCTGTGTTGGAATTTCTTAACCAGCTAACAGAAATGGTGTTTCTTCAACTGATCTAGTGGGTGGGCTCTAGTGGGGAATGAGAAGTTAGGGGTGGTGCCAGGGTGGTTCTATGCAAGTTTCCTTATTGTGACATCACAATATGGGTGACTAATCAACCATGATTAATTGAGAGAATTTGTTCATGCCTTTTGGGTAACGTGTATTTTTTGCACCCTCGCGATACCAAAGACAAACTGACACGCCCTAAATCCAAAATGGTGCACTATAGATTGCTAAAATAGGGTCCATAGGCTGTAGGAGCAAGCATCATTTTCTGAGCTGCTAACTTCAGTGTTGGCTCTATACTATATTGTACACTCTATATTGAGTTTCCTTTCTGCATCTAGTTTTTTTTTAACATTTCAAATCAATATTTTTTACTAAAAGAAAACTGAATAAGGAACTTTTTTCACCATAAAATAGTCAAAGTATAATTATTCTGCAAACAGTTTATAAGATAAAAAAACAATCAATCATTTTAGGCATAATAACGAACAGTTTTAAGTCTAATTAACTCAAGTTAATTTTTTAGTAAACATTACTATAAAACATTGAGGCAACAATATGCCTCAAATTATTTACGTAAATTCCTCTTGTCCAGGCGTACGCTGCCAGGAAAATGGCTTATAATTATGTAGCATAAAACAACTCTGCGGCAAAGCGCGAGGCTATTGTACAGCAACTCAGTAGCAGCAATAATAACTAAAGCCTAATTGCACGCTGTTTACTTCACTTTATACAATTTCATTGTGTGGTTTCGTACCGAATGCGTCAGCCATGCTTTGGTATGAAGCTATCAGCCTCTGTTGGCAAAAATAGCTGACTCCCCTCGTTTCATAACTGCAGAGAAGATAACGGCAATTTCTGCTATTTCTGCTTCCTTCCCAAAGGTGCAGTAATGCCATATTAAAAAGGTGAAAATCAGTGTTATTTCCCTGAGAGCGTTCAGCAGACACAGCGAGCGAGCGAGCGAGGGAGGGTGTGGCAGTGTTGGAGTTGTAGTGAGTGAGAACAGAGGGATGAGAGAGAGAGTGAGAGAGAGATGCAGAGAGAGAGAGAGAGATACAGAGAGAGCAGGTCAAAAGCAAAGCAAACAGTTGGATGGCGGCTGCAGGGGGCTGCGGGGATTCCATCAGTCTGACAGCTCTCTTCTGCAGGAGAAGAGTTAATTGCTGAGGGACTGGTGCAGCCTCGCCATCCATCAACAGACAAACCCCCTCCAGCTCTGGGCCGGCCAAATACAGGGCACGTTCCCCCCCTCGGTTCCTGCCAAATAACCTTCAGACAGAAAGCCTGGCGCTCCTGGAGTCGTCCGCGAATCAAGCAGCATGACTGCGTGACCCCGCTAATGGCTAAAGATCTGTGCTAGCACCAGGTGATGATAATGCCTTACTGTTATTGCAGTTAATTACATCCCTAACCAGTTCTTATGGATAATCATATCACACTGAACAACAATATGGCAAAAAAAAAAAACACTTAAATAAAGACAGAAATAGATTTAGACTAATTACAGAGAGTTTCTAAACAGCAACAGCAGCAATCAGTGTTTACAGCACATTATATCAATAGCATTTATCTATTTATTGATCTAGATATTATCTCCTGAATTGTTTAGTGTTTTAAATATTCCATTAAAAAAAAGACTATATTACTTGACATTATCATATTCAGATATGTTAATTTGTAAAAAAAAAAAAAAAAGTGTTGCAATTAGTGTTGGGTTCAGCCAATTGCTGAATGCCCCAGTTCATTATTACATTAAATTAAAATAAAAAAAATATACTGCAGAAATAAATAATAAAATGCAAGATTTTTTTATGCAAAATGAGAAACTTAAATGAGTTGATTAATAGATAATAAATAATCAACATGCTTACTTAATCCAAAAGAATTTAATAATACATATACAGTACCAGTCAAAAGTTATTTTTTCTCCTCATTGTAAATAAATAATGAAGTCATTTAGACTATGAAGGAACACATAAAAAAAAACGTGTATTAACTTAAAAATACTAAACAAACCAAAATATTTCTAAGGCTGGTAACTCTGATGAAATTATCATGTGCAACAGAGGTAACTCTTGATCTTTACTTTCCTGGGGCAGTCCTGATGAGTGCCAGTTTGATCATAATGTTTTTGATTGTCTTTACCACTGCACTTGGGGAATGAATGAACTGATCTTCATTTCTTAAAGTATTTGTTTCTTTACTTAGTTGAGTAGAGGTATTCACTGTATACCAGCTCTACCTCTTTTCACCTTTACAACTGATGCTCTCAAACACATTAAGAGGAAAGAAATTCAAGTAATTAACTTTTTACAAGATCAGCACAGCTGTTAACTGAAAGCCTGAGATTCCAGGTGACTCTACCTCATAAATCTGACCGAGAAAATCCAGCCAAGCTGTGCAAAGCTGTCATCTATCTAAGCAAGAGGTGCTACTTGGAAGAATCTAAAATATAAAACATATTTTTGTTTGTTTAACGCACTTCTGTTCACTTAATAATTCCATATTTTTTTCTCGATCGTTTGGAGGACTTTAGTAGTTATTTACAATGCAGTAGATTTTAAAATAAATCATGAATTTAAGGGGTGTCTAAACTTCGAACTGGTACTGTATATATTGGCCGTCACTTCAGCTCTTGCAGGCAGGCATGTCCAGTGTCCATACCTCTGATTATTGTGGCCAAACAACCTCATTTTAACCAGTTTTTCCTCATTCAGCCATAGAATGTTCCTCCACAAGGAAGGCTTTTTCTTTATAGACTATATTATATTTATATATTATATTTTTTTCAAGCAAGATGTTGAAGTTGGGGAAGGTAATACCTCCAAAAAGTTCCTTGTGAGTTTCTTGTATGTTATTTTTCAAGATTTTAAAGGTGATGTGTATGATTCTGGAGAACTGCTCATATTTAACCTGAAAAAAAAAAAAAAAACACTCCTTCTTTTAGTGCTCCTTTAGAATCTCCACCTAACCTCTTTAATTAATTAATTTACCATTTGTGATTATCTATCAGAAACATTCATAAACAGGACAAAACAATAGCATACTCCCTTTACTCAACCTGTATATGCACATTTATGGCCACCACTGCTGTATTTACAGAGCTAGCTGAGTGCGAACACCAGACTTTTTCTAGTGCATGCAATAAAGATTTAAAGATCTAAGATTAAAATCATAGACAGTGCCTTTAATTAATCAAATTGACTGATTCTGATTCATCCGATTTTATATATAAGTTAAGCTATAATCACAGTCTGATATACAAAAACCCAGTCACTTATTCTAACTGATGTAAGATTTAATATATTCATGGTTTTATCACTAGACTGGGAATTAATCCATCCATATCTATTTTTAATATCTACTTTTTTATTCCGTCTGCAGGCCTAAGAACTATGAGCGCCAGAGTGTCTGTGATATTAATCTATAATAAATCTCCTTTCTCTTTATTCCACTCTGCGCTCTGTTTATGATGCCTATATTGAAAGAAGGGCTTTATAAATTACCGCAGTGTTTTGAGAAGCAGATAGTGAGTGTAATTAGTAATTTATGAAGTGTTGGCCTAGTCATAGTCGTAGTATGTAAATATATGTATATGTTAAATTAGAAAACGCCACTTTAAGAGACAGTGTGATGCGGTGTGTTTATATTCACGCTGCGCTGATATTAATGAACATGTGCGGAGAATAATAATCAAGCACACAGATCCGCACTCTCCCATTAAACACCTGCACACGCCTTCACTATCAGCGCCTCAACAGTGCTGGATGTGAAGATGGATTCATGTGATTTATGAACCACATGTTGGACTAAAAAATGGGCAAAGTTTTGTGTGCATTGTCTGAACGATGAATCAGAACATTTGATAAATTAAAATTTTTAATTATTTTTAAAAGCTTTCAGAGACCTGCTAGACTGCTGAATCATGTTTGCTATGGTATTCCACCAGCATGGTGTTTTGCTAAATGGTTGCCATGGTGTTACTGGGTGGTTCCTTTGTTATCCCAGGTTGTTGCTATGTTGTTGCAAATTTTTTGCTAAGGTGTTGCTAGTGTATGTTATCCCTAGTAATTGCTGTGATGTTACAAAATGTTTGCTGCTGTGTTATTATGATACACTATGTGGTTGGCATGGTGTTGCTAGGGTGTTGCTAAGTAATTCCTTGGTGGTTCCAATACAGTCTTAGTTGGTTGTTATGGTGTTGCCTATTGGAAACAAAGAGGGGTGCTACAGTGTGGCAAGTTGAGCAGCTTTGATACTGCTTAGTGGTTGCTCAGGTGCTGCAAGTGGTTGATGTGGTACTCAACTTTGATGGTGGGATGTTGCAAGTGTATTTATACACCTCCACACCATTAATTCCCATCACACAAATTCAATGACATGTTCCTGGTGCACATGTTACACTGTAAGTTGAGGAATATTAAAACCCAACACAACTGTGGAAATAAAGCTCCCATCCATCTGGTACCCACTATAGTCCTACTCACAAGAAAACACCTCACAACTTCTACAGCTTATCAGTTGACATACTGCTATTCCAATGACGCTTGGTAGCGTAAAGTCTCTGTCTACTCCCTCTATCGGCTCTCAGCGCTCGTCGTCATTGTCTACTGATCACCTGTGGATGTTTGGACCCAGCTGACGGATATCAGTTACTGAACGATTTAAGCGGTACAGCCTTGGGCTTCACTCTGAAGTCTCTTGTGTTGCTGCCAAGTGCCTGAGCCGTGTATTTAACTCCTAATCGTTTTTCTATCTTTGTTATATTTGACCTTTTGCTACATTTTTTTTTCTGAATCAGATTTTGGCCTTGCCTCCATACTCCTGTCTGCCCTTGTTTGACACTCTCTCGCTTGCCTCCGTCTCTTTCATCCAGTGTTTGGTTTTCTCTACGCTGAATTGTGTCAAAATGTTATTGATCATATACTCAGATGCTGCGTTTTTCCTGCTTTCTCTAGGGTTTTCCTATTTCTAACATTTTTTGTTAATAATTTGCAAACTAAACAGAGTGTTTGTACCATTAGGATGATGGATAAACCTTCTCGTTGTAGAAAGGAGCTACTTTTGTGTAGTGTACCTCATGGTGAAAGATCCTAAGAGATGAGTGCCAAACACAGAAGAGACAAGCGCAGATACCAAACCCTACAATTTATTAAATAAGCAGTCAGGCGTATAAAAATAGTCAAGGCCAGGCAGGGTCAATAAGAAAATGGCAGCATAAACACACAATATACTAGAGTGAGCAGGCAATGAGGTTATACCCAGGATATCCACAACAGGGCAAAAAAGGTCAAGGCAAAGGGATGTTCAAGAATACAGAATAGATAGTCAACGAGAAAACAAACAAACAATAAACAGCTAGTCAAAAAGGACGAATGTTGAAGACCAAAGGAACAACAAAGGAAATGCGAGGTAGAAGATCAATATCGGGCAAGGATTGGGTGTAAGCAAGGGTTGTCCGTCACTTCAGCTCTTAGTTGTAGGCATGTCCAGTCTGTGATTCCTGTACTGTATCTAATATACCTTTGATCATTGTAGCCAAACAACCAGATTTTAACCATTTTCCATCATTCAGTCATAAAATGTTCATCCAAAATTAAGGCAATTTTTTAATAACACACTTTTTTGTGGTCAACTGCAAACCTTGGTCAAGCAAGTTGTTGCATTTGGGAAAAAATAGATTGTCAACGAGAAAATAAACAAACAATAAAGAGCTAGGCAAACCAAAGGAACAACAAAGGAAATGCGTGGTAGAAGACCTAAGTAAATAGATTCAATACCAGGCATAGATTGGCTGTAAGCAGGGGCTATTTATACTCATGAGTCCAGGTGTGAGCAATCACATAGCACACAGTGAGCCAGAAAGCTGATGCATCACATGATCCGGCATGTATGGAGGGTTGAGTGCAGGTGCATTTTGGGAAATGGAGTCTTTAGAGTGAACACTAGAGTCCAGGAACAGGCAGACTGACAGCTTCAGGACTGACACTGCTAGACATGTCTCTACAACTCATTTTGGCCAGTTGACCGACTTTAAGATTAGGTGCATTATTGGACTAAGAGAGGCAGAATGAGCTTTTCAACAAATTGCTAACCGTCTAGGCTGTGTGTCAACCAACCATCATCACCTTTGCACCTGTAGAAAAGATCCAGGTTCTGTTTGGGATGTGGTGAAATTCAGATTCAAGGGCTTTCCAGGAATGTTGCTGCCATTTCCCTGGCTAAATTTATTACCAATCAAGTATTAATGGGAGCAGCCATTCGCCAGCTTACGCAAACTGCAAGGGTCCAGAATCTACAGGCCAAGCTGCACCATCTGTGAGCAAAAAAAAAGAATTGACTAGAGCTTCATCATTCTAGAAAATGCAGTTCCACTGCTCAACAGCTCAATGCTGAAGGTATTAATCCACCCGTACCACAAGTCCCACTATTTTGGTCTGTTTTTCTAGTTTACTATAACAAAATTATACAGCTAAATTACTGTGTCATCAATGGGTGCACCTTAAAGTAAGTGAATTAATTTATTCAAAGATGGAACGGTGCCATTTAGCCCCTCTGTGGTTCATCAGAAGCTTCACAGCAGGAAAACAATTGCAAATTGTTAAAACATGTAACCTTATTTAGAGCTTCGACAGGCCTGCTGATTCTGACGTATAAAGAGGAGCTGGAGGGGCATGATGGGATTGAATTTTCAGGAAAGTGAGGAAATACTGAACAGTAAAGAAGAGGAGCAGGAGGAGAATTTACATACAGAGAGAGAGAGAGAGAGAGAGAGAGAGAGAGAGAGAGAGAGATAGAAAGAGAGAGAGAAAGTCAGTCTGTTGCTCATTGAGAATCAAGCCCACGCAGCAGCCCTCAGCATGGTGCATGTGCCCGTCAGTGTCAGACTGAAGAACACACACACACACACACACACACACACACACACACACACACACACTTCTTACATTCAGTTCTGTCTTACTCTCTATTTCTCTCTCTCTCTCTCTTTCGTAACTCCATCAATAACTTCCTCATCTTTCTCTCTAATGTTTCCTTATTCTTTCTTTTTGTCCTTCATTTTTATCTCTTTGTTCTTCAGAACTCTTTCTCTTTATCTCTCTTTCTTTCTCATTCTGTCTTCTTTCCCCATTTCTGTCATCTCCCTTCTTTCTTAACTTTTTTCTCATTCTTTTTCCAGCTCTTTCTTGCTCTTTTACTGACTTTTTACATCCTTAAACTTCTGTTTAAGTGTTTAACTGTTTTGTGTTTTGTAAATTTGTTAGAAGAGTTTGCTGATAGATCGCAGAGGCCTTGAAGTAGTATGTAGCAGGTACAACCTCTGGTCCAGTCTGGGAGTCCAAATCCAATAGTGTGAAAAGTGTTGTGAACTGATTGTGGCTGCCAGTGAAATCAGTGATGAGCTACAACCAATGAGAATGCAGGACACACAGGGTAAGGGGAAACCTGGGGGAGGGGCTGTATAAACTACAAGTATGTCTGAATACAAGAGACGTTTTATTAGAATTACAATTACTCAGATGTCAAGCATGCACAAAGTACTGTATACTTTAATCTTGATACTGAACATAATTGTAGGTATTTTTTTTGGCAGGAATCCTACCTATCTTGTCAAGCTTGGACAGATCCTTCCATACATGTCATCTGAAAGCAGCAGTTATATATTAATATTTTCAGAACCCACCAGAGACCCCAAAAATCTCAGCAACCTTTCTTCACGCTGTATTACGCTGATCAGAGTCCCTCTAAAATCAGCAGAGATTGATCATAAAGGACAAAAAAGCCCTAAACTGAAATAATTAGCTTTTCTTCCATGTTTCTCTGGATCGCTTGAAAAGGGAAGAAAAATGTTTTAATTTATTGCACTGAGGACATGTTTCAGGCAAGCAGCTGCTCTCTGATTGGCTAGATGCATCGCGTTAGACTGAATCATTTGCATACAGTTCTGTGATGGGTAGTGCTGCACCGAGGGCTGTCAGCAGGGGGACTGGTAGACATAGGGAAGGAAATGGTAGATTGTATGCCAAAACTTAAACTCCCAGAATCCCAGGTGGTGATCAGCATCAACCAGCTGCACCTGTGCACTAACCTATATAAACCTCAGTCAAACCAGACCTCACTGTTGCACCTTTGCAGAGGGGTGACTTGTAACAGAGGGTATAGAAAAAGAAAAGAAAAGAACAGAAAAGGTGATCTCAAAAGAAGGAAAGAGAACTGAAAAGAAAGCCACACAAAAAAAGAAATCTCAAAAAAGAGCAATTCTGAGTTTAGTTGTGTTTTAGTTGAAAGCTGTCTTTTGTTAGTACATGCCATTTTGAGACGTTTTTCCACACCTTTTGTGAGTTATTTTTCTCCAGTCTCCTTGGAAAAAACAGTTGCTTAAGCACAACATCTATAACATTATTATTTTAAAACCATCACTAGAACTGAATAGTAAAATAATAGAACTATATCCATAAAAAAAAAATATATATATATATATATATATATATATATATATTTATGATATATTCATTATATAAATCTCCCTGTAACTGACCCTGTAATGGTGACCACCTGTTGCTGATCAGTCATGTAGTCAGTCATTTTAAACCACTCAAACTACTTTCATGATTTTCCTGAATACAAGACAGCAAGTGGTGACGGGTGAACATGGCTGAACTGATATTTCTCCCTGTTCTTTCTTTCTGTTCTTCACAAATTTCTCTTTCTTACACTCACTTTCTCTCTCCCCCCCAAATGCTCAGCAAACTCAACTCACTCTGTCCTCATTTGCTCAGCACACCAAATGTTCTGTGCTTCAGTGCGGTCAGTGAGCTGCGGTCACGGCCAACCCTGAAACATTTCGCTGCTTCACAGAAGCAGGCCAGGAAGTTGGATCATCAACCGCCTGAGAGAGAGAGAGAGAAAAGAGAGAGAGAGACTGAGAGAGAAGACACAGACCAAATGCTGATTGTGTCATTACTCTTGCCCGGCAGCGCTGCGGTGAAGGTCATTACTGTGTGCTAATTGCTAGGCTAAAGAGGGCTACGATGTCTTGCCTCCACCAGGGGCACTCTAGCCCCCTCGTAATGGCATCAGATTGCAGCCATCATCTTCCTTCATTTCCCCCCTTCTCTCAGTTTGGGCTAATTAAACTGTACGGAGTCCAGAAATCAAGGACAACAGCGTGATTTATCTTTCCCCGTGACTTTTGGACAGATTCATCATCTCCGGTCGTCCGAGGCAAACGACCCTCCACTGAATATCAATGAGACGATAATGGCGGACCTCGGCGGCCATTTCAGGAAGGAAAATGTCCGAGGCAGGGGCCGGGATATGTCAGACACGATCTGACCCCCGAGTGCCAACACATAAACCCAAACGTCTTTAATTAATGCACCGACATGCCTGGAATTCATGCTGTGCTTAAAGGAGAGTGCTTTAGATGGAGGGAGATAAAAACGTGCTTCAGCACTGCTGACATGTAGCATCAGATCTGTGAGCTTGTATTTACTGAGAGATTCACAGTACAGGTTCTTTCATTTGCTTTTTTAATCACTGCCCACTTAAATTTAAGGTGGGTTTCCCCTTTTGATTCTTGCATCAGTGGTTCTTCCTCATGTTTTAGGCAGTGTTTTTTTAGGTTTTTCAGAGAACTTTCTTAATGCTCTGCAAGACAAGGTCATTTTCAGTCACAGTTAGAGGTTCATTTGAGTTTTCCCGATTTAAGTCTTGGTTCTTCTTTGTGATAAATGCTTCTTTCTTTTTTAACCTTGGTCTCAGTCAGTCAGCATTTCCATTAAATCCTCCTTTGTGTTTTTAAAGTTTCTGTTTCTGAGTTTAGTTTTTTTCATCGTTGGTTTGAATCTTGGTTTGTTCCTGTGATTCTTACCCATGCTCTTGTTTTTTTCTTTTTCTTGTCATTGGTTTCTTCCTCCTGGATTTCCATGACTCATTTCTGCATCATTAGGGGGCTTGGTAAACAGAAGCATACTGATAGAATTTAACTGAATCAAATTAAACTCACAGTGGCAAAAATCTACAAAGCATTTATGGGTTTTCCAGTGAGTTTCAGTATTTCTCACATTTTTTTCCTTATGGTCTCAGAAACTTTTTACCGTACAGTCTCGGTCCCTTTCTTCCTAGAGCTAGTTTTTCTCGCATCTTGTACTTATTTTTCATAATTTTAGGGACTTTCTCCATTTGAGCTTTGCTTTGTCTTTGTTTTTTTCACATAGTTTTAATTCCTGCCAGTAGTTCTTTTCAAGATTCAAGATTCAAGATTCAAGAATCTTTTTTAAGAAGTTTAAGCCTTGATTCTTTCCTGTGGTAAATCCCAATGCTCTTAAGTTTTCTTTCTGAGTGTTGGTTTTAGTCATTTGTTCTCCTTTATGCTCTTATAGCTTTTCTTCTTCTGTGTCCATTTTTTCCTCAGTGGTTCTTCATGATTCTTTTAGTGAGTCTCTCTGTTTGAGTCTATGTTCTTCCCTGTGATTCTTCACCATGCTCTTAGTTTTTCTTTCCTTTTTGAGTCTTGGCTCCTGTCAGTGTTTTTTTTTCGTTTAGACATTCTGAAAGTTTTCTCATGTGACAAATAATTCTACCAATATAATTTAACTAAATAAGACTGAACTCACAGTTCAGTTTGCCCCAGCCACAGTCACACATTCAGACATCCCAAGTTGCAAAAGTTGATTTCAGGGACCCCCTCCACCCCCCGGCAAAAAAAAAAACCAAAAACAAAAAAAAAAAACTTGCACACACACCAAAGGATAATAAAACATTACTTTTATATTAACAAATTTTACTGTTTTTAATTAAATTTAGAGTATTCAGAGGAAATTAGTTTTATCTTTTTTCTTTTTGGAAGGCCCTGCTTCTGCTTTCCTTTTTTTTTTTTTGGGAAAAAAAGCCTTTATTTGACAAAAATTGACAGTTACAATATCACAAGAAATTGCACAACATCAAAAACATTTCATATCATATTACAATAATTATTAATATTGCCTCCGCCATGATCTGCTTTCTCTCACTCACTGAAAAAATCCCGTCCGGGAGGGGGGAAAAACACTGCCCGCCCACACTAAAAACTGATTGGCTGTCTCACAGACTCTTTGCAGAGAACAGGCCAATCAGAACCCTCTCTGTTTTGTCTCTCTCCTTCCCACACGCGATTAGAGAAAAAAAGTCTGTCGCCTGAGTGCGCGTTTGCGTGCGCTCGTTCTGAATTCCGGGAGATTATATGTGACTCGCGGGCATCAGGGAGCCACTAAATGCGGGAGACTCCCGCAGCTTCAGGGAGACTTGGTTTGTCTGCACATTTAAAACATGATTTTGAAGGCAAAACCTTTTTAAACATGACCAGTAAAGAAAAAGTAAAGAAAAGACCAATTTTACATAAAACGGTTTTACCATGGTATTAGAGTTTATAGCAAACTGCTCTCTTTACTAGACAATCCTTGGAATTTTTTTTTTCAACAGATTGAAGCTAATTAAAGAACTTAGTTAAGTATTACTTAAATACTGCTCTTCTCCATTCCTGTCCTGTGATCACCAGAGTACCAGTAAGAACCAACTTCAGATTGATTCAGCTCGGCGTCCATCATCTCACAGCCCCTCCCACCTTGTTGTGGGACTCAGATAAGATTCCGGGCTGCTGTACCGTCTCCATATCTCCAGCCATCTGTGCTGGGCTGATGTAGTTACTGTGTACCCTGTTACCTTCAAGTCGATGCAATCTGAGAAGATGGAGCTAACGTGATGAGGGAGATATGTGGCTGAAACTGGGTTCGGGCGGGCTCGTTCCGTGGCTAAGTGCAGGATAGGAAGGGGAGGGAAGATTTTTCTCTTTTCCAACAAAGCCGTCCCTCCCTGTCTTTATTTATCCACAGACGGATGGCGGTGTTGGGAGACAGAGGTCAGGTGCTGTCAAAGTGACGGCCGGTGGCGGGGAGATCAGATAGCCCGCCCTGACGGGAGGATGCTTAGAAATGCTCTGAAAGCCACTATATCAAAGCAGTTTCAGACCAGCTACTTAGCACAGAGAGAGAGAGAGAGAGAGCGAGAGAACAGGGGGCAGGGAGAAAGAGAAGGAGAGAGAAAGAGAGAGCGAGAGACAAGGCTTTTAACCCAGACCAGGCTTTCTGTCTCCAAAAGGAAAAGAGTCGGGTACCTGCAGTTTGGGGACTCTTAGCTTAATGCACTCCAACATGAAAGGAAAGCCTCCATCTCTTTCACATCCAACTTAATTCTGTGCTACACAGTGAATGTAGCTGCATGTGGTTTTGACCCTTTGGTGAAAATGGAGAATTG
The DNA here is from genome assembly GCF_023375975.1 of Astyanax mexicanus. Classification (NCBI taxonomy): domain Eukaryota; kingdom Metazoa; phylum Chordata; class Actinopteri; order Characiformes; family Acestrorhamphidae; genus Astyanax; species Astyanax mexicanus. The sequence continues at coordinate 28,090,780 of NC_064423.1, read as the reverse complement.
TTGATTATCTTTACTTATTAGAATAATGTCTTTAATCTGCATTTAATCTAGAAATGCAAATGTGTTAATCTTTAATATGTGTGTAATGTGTTCATATTTAATATGTGTTTAATGTGTTCATTTTTAATATGTGTTTAATGTGTTCATATTTAATTTAAAAAAATCTCCTACCTGCATAATCCACCCATTTATCTGTTTTAAACTAGTGTTGAACAGTAGAAGTAGTTTTATTGTTAAATCTGTGAGCTGTACAGTGGTAGCTGTGGTTTATTTTCTCCATTAAAGCTTTTTCTTTGTCTTTCCTTGATTAAAGACTTTTGAATAGTTGAACCTACACTTAGGTTTTTTTTTTTTTTTTAGTTTTTTTAAAGTTTGCCGTGCCTACCATAAAAGTAATTTGGATTCATCATTTAACAGTAGTAATGCTGGATCCATTGGGATTTCTTGTTCTAATTCCAGGCAAAGGAACAGTAAAACAAAAGGTCTAAGTACACACTATGACAGACAAGGAACACCTGGTGTAGATAACAAGAGGTGAAGTGTAACAAATGAGACACAGATGGAAACACTAATAATAAGGCGGGGTGGCTTTGGTGGAAACTTTAGCGGATACAAAACAGAGCCACATGTTAAAGAGTTAAGACAGATGAAAAGCACAGAAACAGACCAGAAAATTGAAAACAAAACAGGACAGAAGTGTGGCATCCTCTGCTCACCCTGATGCTCAATCGACCACTGAAGAATCACCTTTGTGCTTTTGAAAACATATAAACTTCAACGATGTTAAATGGTTTTAAATGGTCTGTCAGCATTTTCATTTGTTTTGTATTTGGAGTCATTAATATTAGCATAACACAGCAATCTGATTAGCCAAATTAGCGCGTCCAGTTCAATAGGAATCCACAATAAATGCCTCCATTGGTTTGTTTCTGCTAAGTGTTCTCCACTAATGGGGCATTTATGTCTACCTGAAAGGCGAACAGAGCAGGTCAATTGTTCTGAAAACAAATGAACACGGATCTGGAAAGGGAAATAATCTTAAACGGTAATAAAAAAGTGAAAGTAAATGGTCTGCTGCTTCTTAACCAGCCAGACCTTTAATGCAACTTAATTGCTGGCTCCACTTGTTAATTGGATTTCATTATGTGTAATTTCAGAATTTTCAGTTGAGGGAATCTTTAATAAAGAGCTCATTTGCATGGAACCAACAAGAGTGTCCCGATTGCTTAGCGGCTCTCTATAAAGTGATCAGATGGCTGCTCTGAAAAGCATGACGGCCAGGCTGGGTTATAATCTGATTACACTGAAAACACGAGAGATCTGATACAGTGTATTTCAGCGTGTTTTCCATTCAGCACAATGGGCTGCTAATGCCTGAACCCTCACACTGTACTGACCCGTTCTCACCCACTTCAGTGGGATTTACGACAACAAGACAAAGCAGAAAAGGATGTAACTGCCATGATAGTGAGGAGGCCGAACTGTAATTATCGGTTTGTTTATTGGTCCAACTGTAAGCCCACATTTTTAGGGTGATTACTGTGCCTGCTCGCACTCTGCCAGCTCTCTGGACATGGCTGCTGTTTTTATCCAGATTGTAGAAAACTCCCAGTGATCCAACAAACTGTAGGAACAATCAGACCTGTCAACCAGGGTTTATTAATACAATCTTTACACTTTTTCTAGTCTTATTTGTATTCGTATGGTCAGGCTATAATCACATTTCTTGCATAGCGACATTGCTGACTATAGTAGTGATGAATGCATGAATACACTTAATAGTACATGGCAGATGAAACTTAACACATTGTGTAGATTTATGAGCTGAGATTAAGATCACACTTTATCTGAACAGTCCATTGTAGATGGCTCATAGATGCTCTAACTAACATTCAACCAACATTCAAGTGAATGTCTGAATGTTAAGATTAGAGTTTGGGTTAGAATTAGGTGTAGGGGTACATTCAATAGAGACTCATTTGCTTTCACCTTCAGGTGCGTTTTATAGACATGCAGTTGAATATGATTTGAGTATCTATGGGGCATCTACTGTATAATGGAAGTCAAGTGATACTAAGATTAGTGCTGCCCTTAGTGTAGCCTTTTTTTATGGATATCTGCTGAAACCTTACTGGACAACTGCTGAAACTGGTGAATTTTCACTGGAAAACTGCTGAAACTTCCCTGGATGACTGCTAAAAGAAGTCTCAGAAAAAGGAAAAAATTGCATTAATATTAGTTTCTAACTCATTTTTCTTTTTTTTTCTTTTTTTACAGATTTCCAGATCATTATATATTTTTCATTTATTTTCAAAAGTTTTGCAGAATCCCCTCTGTTGAAATCCAGATTTTGGTTGGTTTTACCATTGGAAAACAAAATAATACTTAATAATTGATATATCAAAGTATTGAAATAATATATTTTGCAATAATATATTGATTCTCAAAAATGAACAATTTACATGCAAACGATGCAACTGATGGAAAAAAGTATTTCATTTTGAGTTCTAATTAAATCCCAAACTCTAAATAACAATATCTTTTGACTACACTTTTTGGATGACATACAAAAGTACATATTTTATTTTGTTGATTCGGTAGAATTTTTGCATATAGTGGTGAGTAGATGTACAGTATACTGTGACAGTTTACCCTAAAATATCCCCAAAACACCACCCACATTAACCACTTCCCTGTTCTTTCCAGAATATACTTCATATCTGTGCGACCACACCATCCACCGTCTGACAGAGTTAGTTAAGCATGCTACCATAACAAGCTAATAGATAAAGGTGCTGCTTGTTGGTATGTGTTGGTTTCTTCTCCAGCAGAAATGATGAGGTGGACAAAGGAGATGCATTTAGATGCCAGATTTGAACAGCTACTGTATATGTTCTGGCATATATATGTGTTCAGATCATGCAGAACAAACTAATGAATTAGGTAATGTCAGATCTAAACAGAGCCAAAGTCTACAGTCTCTCTCTGTACACCAGCAGCTGTAAGTTATGGACTCTATTGAAGTGGCCAGCTTAATTTTGCGTACTGCAGGCAGTGCGGAAATTCCGTCTCTTACAGAGTCTACTTATCTAAAGTCTGAAGTACTTATCAGTGCAGTAAATGAATGTGAAGGAAGGTTGCATACCCCTTCGGCACCTTTCACTTCTTCTGCGGGCCCCATTTTACACGCTGAGAGTGATGGCACCCGGCGAAGAGTGATTTCATACCGGCCTTTTGTCTCCTTAATAGAATTATTTCAGCTCGAATAACAATGGAGCCCAATCCATCAAAAGAAGTTTAGTGACTGAGGGATGGGAGTGAAAAAAAATGAAATTTTCTTCTGTAAAAGGCTCATCACCTCAATCACTAGAAGCAATTTGAAAAACCACACGGAGAGAGATAACAAACCGCTACGGGATAAAAAAAAAGTGCTGGGACGCTTTTCTGCCTATTTTATGATGAACATTGCTCTTTAAATCCCACCTACGCATTTAAATATATGTTCAGATCATTAAATTGACTCTACTCGTCTGGACCCATATTTCACTGTGTCGTTTAGCATTCACGCGAGCACAGGCTTCCGGACTGTGGGCGATTTGCTTTCCGCAGATCCAGGTCCAGGAGATGAAGGAGGCTTAAACTCTTCTTTTACATTGGTCTCTACCTGAGTGGGATTGGATAAAGGCAGTGTTTTATATTTATTTATATATTAATGGGCTGTCATGTATATGGATGTGATTCTTATGCATGTTCGCTTTTCTGAGCCCTGCAGTAGATCTGCTGGATTAGGGTATTTTATTGCTCTCAGTTGAGATGATGTCTGCAGAGGAAAAGGAAAATCTTGACTGGGCAAACCATCTAAAATATAGTCTATGATAATAATATGATAATTGATATTAATATAATAAACCTATAAATAAAAATAGTAGCAACCAGAAAGAAGCAAATGACAGTAATGATACCTGGTAGGTAGTTGCACTGGAGTGTCTTGAGAGAATTTTAACAGGATAAAGCTTGTTCAAATAATGCTACTGAGAAACTGATGGTTTGCCATTGGCCAATTAAAATGTGTGGGATGCTATTGGACACCCTATCAACACAACAACCTTCTGCGGAAACTTTATGCTTTTTCAGGCTGTGTGGGATGGATTATTGCAGGACACCATTAGGAACCTCTACAGCTCCATTCTGAGATGTCTGGCATGTTGCGTTAAACACTATTACTCAATTACGCAGGGGAGTAACTTATCTTGGGAATGAGCACATCTGTATATGTTGTGATGTGTTATCATGTGAGTGACAACTCATTATTATGAGATCAAGCAAGGCCCGATAGTGGGAACCAGACGGAACTTTCCTTTTCCAAAGGACACGGTGTTATTAATACTGAGAATACTCCATATAGGGCATTTCCATCCACAGGGGACAATAAAAAGATACTATGAAAGAAATAATGAATGAGCATTTGTCCTGTACGCTATACTGTTGTTTAAAACGGTTCAATAACAGCACATTTAAATATAGATAAAAAAATAAAGCATGTTCTTCAGGCCTATAAAAATGGGTTGCCTATAATATAAAAGGGCCATCTTGAGCCTTCTCAAAAATTATGCACATTCATGTTATAAAAAAAGAACCTGAAGAGAGAACTGTAAAGAGCTGTGAAGTACAGTGGAGATACGGAGAGATGGCTGGATAGATGTAGTCAGACATAATGACAGACAGAAAGAGAGAGAGAGAGAGAGAGAGAGAGAGAGAGAGAGAGAGAGAGAGAGAGAGAGAGAGAGAGAGAGAGGAAGAGCAGGATAGAGCAAGAGAGAGCAAGAGAGAGCATCATTATCAGACTGGCTGGAAGTTTATGCACCCTCTCCAAAGACCCGACATTCTAAAAATATCTCCAAGAAGTGAAGAGAGCCTGCAGAAACGTTATTCTGCTCTTTGGCTTGACACACACACACACATACACACACATACACACACACACACACACAGATAGATACTCAGGAGAGTATTCAGCCAGGCAGATACACACACACATGTGAAATGGAGAAATGCCCAGGCATGTCTGGGTGCTTTGATCAATCGGCTTCAGTCCCTCTGAAATCATCACACAGCCTCACTGTCTTATAGAGAAAGAGAGAGAGAGAAAGAGAGAGAGAGAGAGAGAAAGAGAGCGAAAGAGAGGCAGAGAGAGTGAGAATGAAAGATAGAAGATAAGAGAGCTGGTCACGCAGGCAAACACACATGATAAACATCATGAAAATACGGAAACACTTTACTTGGATGGTCCATTTGATGGCCTTGTTGAAGCTCAACTGACATTCCACTAACATTTAACTGAATGTCTATTAAATTAAATTGAACTGAAAGGTAAAAGTAAATGATTCTTTATTGAATGTAATCCTACATTCAGCTCTAAACCAAACTCTAATCTTAATATTTTAGGATTGGGTTTAGGGTTAGATTTTAAGCTTAGGTTAAGGTTAGGGTTAGGGTTAGGTGTAGGGTTAGATTTTAGGGTTAATTCGTGGTTAAAGTGTAGGGTTAGGTTCTATTTTAATTTTTTCTATTTTTTTTTATTAAATCATGTACATTTAACATAGGGTTAAGTTAGTGATTAGTTGAATTTCAGTTCAGCATCAACAAGGCTATAAAATGGACCATCCAAGTAAAGTGCTGCCAAAAATACTTTTAATTTTAAATGTTTGGGCTAAGCTTCATGCTGGTCACTAACCATAAAACTCAAACAAAAACACGCTCTATAGAGCGTATAAGAATTAGTATTAGCAAAAATAAAGTCTTTGGCGAAGGCCCCGTCATTAGCCCAGGTCCGTAGCATCTGGATCCTTGCACATCCTGCCAATAGGTACATTTGGGGGTGGAGCCTATCCAGTTCACTCCTTCGTTAACATTGCTGACATTATTAAATGTAACTGCTGTACCTCCCTGACATGAGTTTTTGCAGGGTGGAATTTCTGCAATAAATTTACACAGACATGTTTCTTCACATCCATCAGGTCGTATTGGAGAGAGTAACTGAAGGGTATTGTGACCAGTGGGAGGACTTATCTTCTTCTCGTCTGAGTGACTCAAGCCATTTCTCCACATAAACGCAGCAGCAAACATTGTCTGTTTACACAAGACAAAGTGAATAGATTGTAGAAAGAGAGAGAAATAGACAGAGACAGAGAAAGAGAGAGCGAAAGAGAGAGGGAGAGAGAGAGGATGACACATCTTCAAACAAAGACACGAGATCCATCTTGTGTAAACAGGCCTTACTCGGCAAACTGAGGGAATGTAAAGAATCACAAGCTGCTAACACGCTAAAGTTTACTCTGCACTACATGACTGATAAAGCGCTCTGTGTGCGTACACTCGTGTTTTTGCTATGTGCTTACAAGGAGAAATATTTTAGTTATATTAAATGCACTGTTTGCTTCTGTAGGAGGAATTTCATAATTCTCTTTTCTATGTTCTGTTATGACTCACTTTCAGAGCTTATGAAAGGGCAATGGGAGATTTTTCAGTTTTCCTTTTAAATGAATGGAAAAAGTTTCTGTTAGTGTCTTTAAATCAAACACATCTCATTTTATAACCAAGATTTCTCAGTGCTGTTGCTTTGTTTATTCTCACTGACCAAGCAAAGGGGTCAATGGTTACATGCTACAACATGCTTTATTTTAAAATGGTTAACTTCAGTTTTATGTGTATAGAAATATTACTACAACCATCTGTTAGTACTGTTCAACTGTTCAAGTGACCATATGTTTTTCATGGTGTGTCACATGAGTGTAGATAACCCTGTCTGGGCATGTCTGAATGGATCGCTAAAGATATGTGAGGTCCAGCAATGTTAAAGTAAAGAGTACATCAGATATTACAGATGCATCACCCACATACGTGACCATTCCAGCCCTGTTCTGACATCATCATCCAGGCTGAAATGGAAAAGTACAGTAAAATGGTGGTGAGTCATCATCAATAGGCCGTACACAGACCCTGAGTGACCCACAGAAAGCACCACTGTGTGTTACTGTCACATCTCACGCCCCTAACAGCCCGCTCTAGTTAATTAGCCCTGAGAGTAATTGGAGTTGTTAATGCCGGCAGAATCTGTCAAAGACACCTTGTGAAGATCTTTGACATTGGTCACGCTGTGACCTTTTGACACGCTATGAAAATAACAACAATCAGATGAGTTCAAACCAGTTATCCGATGTTTTAATGCAGCAGTGGGTAGACTTGTAGACTAGTAGTCTAGATCCAGACCAAAGGAAAAGCTGGGATACTCTTGGATCATTGATGGAAAAGTAAAACATATAGTACTAATTATTGGTTGGGCCACTTTTGACTCAGTCAACTGAAAAGTCTCAGTTCTACCATATGGTTAAAGCATTTCTTTAAAATCCTGGTCTATGGTGACAAGACTGCATTACGCAATTCCTGCAGATTTTTCAGGATAGTTCATGCTGTAAATCATCCATTCTACCACACTCCAAAGATATCCCAATGGATGCAGTTAAATTGTGCATATCAAATATGCAGTATTTGAGTACAACCCTAATTTTGATTAATCTGAACACTAAACATTTTCCCATTTTCCCTCAGTTCATTTTAATTGAGTTTTGGCCAAGGACGATGGCTGTGTTTTTGCATAATACAGCTTTAACTTTTAACATCTGTGGATTGGACCACAAACTGTGTTTACAGGCAATAAATTCTAGAAGTGTTCCTGGGCAGATGCAGTGATTTCTATTAAAGAATGAAACCTGAGGTCCCAAAGATCACCAGCATCCCATACTGACTGTCATATTTATCCCTTAATTGTAGGGTGATGGGATATTTAAAGTCTTCACAAAGTCTTACGTTCAAAAAGGTTTTCCTTGACACAGTTTTTTCACGATTTGTATTCGTGGTGAACCTCTGCCTTTTTTTACTTAAGAGAGGCAGCAAATAATTTTAGCTCACCCAGTCACTTGAGTTAGTTGTAAATTACCACTTGGTCTTCCGAACTTTTGTTGCCCCATTCCAACTATTTGGAGCTGTATTGCTGCTGCTTTATAATGCGATCTGTAGTTCTACAAGGAAGACTCCAAAAGACTCCAAGCATGCAATAATAACAACAGCTTTAATTTTGATAGTATTAACAATGTATTAGATAACAATTTGTGTTACGTTAGTCTTTGGTGTAGGCTCCGTCGTCGGTCCAGGTATGCAGCATCTGAATCCTCAATTATACTGCTGTATGTAGGAGGCAAGGGTGGAGCCAACCCCCCAGGCAGGTGGCTGGACCAAACTCAAGGCGGTGGGGAGGAAGGAGGGGCAACGAAACCGCGCATGCAAGCAGAGAAGGGCGTGTAAGAGGAGGTCTTATAAAGACAGATGGAAGCTGATGATTGGTTGAGATATTGATGAGCACTGGAGTTTTCTGCTAGAACTAGCGCTGAAGTACCTATACTTTAAACCACTTTCAAATGTGGTTTGTTTTCCAGACATGTTTCATTCAGACATTAAAAATCAATCTGGATCCAATATAGACATTTTGGACTGTCAATCTGGACATGGCCAAGGAACACTCTGTGTAAAGTTCACCATAACAAATGAATTTCTCAACTAATGACTTAAAATAACATGGTGACATGTTTTAACCTGGAAAAAACTGCTTATTCATGCTTATGAATCTCTGCCAACAACACAAGCATCTGTAGAGATCCAGATTAAAAAGTAAATAGCAAAAGCAGACAGAACGAATAAAGAAAGAAGTCAGTTCAGGCCAAAATCCATTAAAGATAGGAAACAGATACAGATAAACATGAATATGAAATCTAAACCTTGGCTCAGCTCAGTGAATAAATAATAAAACACTGTAAATTCAAATCTGACCAAAACCCAACGTGAATGTTCTGGACCAAGCAGCCTTACATAAATATAACAAGCTGTAGGCTCAGTACCCATAACTTTAAACCTGAATTTACATCACACTTAGCACTAATGGTCTAGTCCTAAAATCATTTTAGCACCTGCAGTGAAAACAGTGATGATGCCCAGCACAGGTTTCATCCAGAGCCGTCATTCCTCCCCCTGTGATGACCATTTCCAAGATCAATCAAAAAACTCTGCCAAACGTCCTCATAACACAGGCTGGAGCTAATTAAGCTGGAATGGTAATTGCTGGGAAAAGCACAGCGCGCACTGCTTTTGCTAACAGAAGCACGCTAATGTCTGTGACTAGCTCTCTCATTAGCATCAGGCTTGGCGTTTTCGTTTAGCAGTGATTAAGGAAGGCATTTGAGAGGGAAATCTTCCGATTCACTTCACCTAAAGCTGCCGCAGACAGAGTAATTAATTGTTTGTCAGGATTTAGTTTAAAGCTTCAGTCGTCATGGTGCTGCATACAAAATTAGTATGGGTTAGCTCCAGTGAACACAGTTGCTGGACCAAGTTTTAGAACTTTCTGGACTTTATGAGAGTTGTTTATGTGTTTATGGGCTTTTGTTTGGACAGGTTCTGAAATACCAGCTTACAGTCTTTGGTTAGTAGAACAGTCTCTCAATCATTGACATTTTCTGGATTTTATTAAACACTTTTTTTACATTCTGGTAATGTTAATTGAGTTATTCTCACAATTGAAGTGAGGGTTTTTATGGGAACGCTGGTGTGTCACATGATTGGGAATCTAGTAGTAGGAATGTAGTATTATTTATAACTGTCTGAATGATATTAAATCAGGGGAGCTGTAATTAACTAATTGAATGCATCTACTGCAAAAGTGGCTGTGAGCCACCAGGAGAAATTTAGAACCAAGCTTTGATCTTCAGACTAGCTCAAAAGATCCAGACTCCAGGAAAAGTAGGGATACTCACTGATTATTGATGGAAAAGTAAAAATATTCAGTACTACAGCTTCTTGGTTGGGCCTCTTTTGGCTCTCAAAACCGGCTCCAATCTTCATGTCAAGAATTCTACAATATGGTTACAGCATTTCTTTGGAATCCTGGTCTATGGTGACATGACTGCATCACACAGCTCCTGCAGATTATTCAGGATTATCCATAATACTTCCCACAATCCCAATCCCCATTTTGATTAATCTGTCCACTAAACAGTTTGCCATTTTCCCTCAATGTATTTTAATTAAACTGATCCTCAGACTAACTTAAAAGATCTTACCTACTTTCTACTAAATGAGAAAACGTTTATTTATATCAATTTACATCTGTTTTAATGTGATCTTGAGTCTTATGTGCAATAAAACTCTCTTATTGCATTGTAAATCACAGGTTCAGTGTCCATCGATGCCACAGCCATCCATTAACATGGCCTTGCTCTCTCTGAGTCTAAGTAGAATGGCTCTCTATCATAACTTATAGGCATGGGCAATGCTAGCCAGTGTGACTTCCTGTTTGCTGACTTAAGAAAGTCAGTATTTTGCATTCTTCTCCAAGTATGTTAAGCTGATGTGATGTTGAGTTAGCAGAGTTAGCTTAAAAACAGGCCATGGAGGCATATGTGACTCTCATAATGTACATAATATGCTAGCATATACCAGTCCAGCATTGACAGCATTGTGTAGTATGGGGAGAGTCCTAACTAATGGATAGGAACTGGAAATCAGAAAATTGGCAGATTTAAAGATCTCTGCAGAAATATCCAGTTCAATAAATAAAACAACTGTTTTTATGAATGAAGACAATGTCAGAAGTCATATAAATTCTTTATCTTGTTTATATGTTCACAACAAAGTTTTTGCAACTACCCACCTTTTAATGCAACCGTATCTCCAATTATTGCACTACTTATTAAAGCAGAAGCCACAAAGGAGAAGCCAGAAATCAGCCTAAAGATTTTGTAGAGTTGCTCTCTATTATAATTCGTCATGGGAATAACTTTTTTCAGGAACGAGTACTCTAACTAATTACTGTCACTATAATGCCATTACTTTTTCTGACACCCTGCACCCTGTTACTGCGCGTTACTTTAGCTGCTCAATGAACTTTTTTTTTAAAGTCACAATGGAGGGGAGGAGAGGGCGAGTAACACAAAAGTAACACAATAGTTACTTTTACTGGTAACTAGTTACTTTTATAGTGGAGTAACTCAGTTAGTAACTGAGTAAGTAACCAATGTTGGGCACGTTACTTTTACTGAAAAAGTAATTAATTATAGTTACTAGTTACTTCTCTAAAAAAGTAACTAGTAACTATAATTAATTACTTTTTCAAAGTAAAGTGCCCAAAACTGGTTATAATCCTTTGCCATAATAAGAAATTAAACATAAAAAAGTCTAATGTCTAAAGGGTTAAGTATAATGTTTTTTTTTTATTATTTAACTCAGTAATACTCTTCTTCACATGTCTACAGTAAAAATAAAACCAGGGAAATGCTTGAATAAGCGAAGTGGATACAGATACAGGCAATGTTTCAGGCACTCCAGTGCCGAATCTCGCTCTGTGTTTGGCCGTTCCCACAGTGTTGAAGGCCCTGCCAAAGGCCAGAGCTGTGGATTCTGTCCCGTACACACGCTCCTCTGTGCCTTCTAATTTATGACTTGCTGTTGCACCAATTAGCACCCCGGACGGTGTTGCGCTTGTACAGGTGGCCTTCGCCTCGTCAGCTGTGAAGTTGGAGATCCGTTAATGACTCCGAGCTTTTCTTCTCAAAGCCGAGGTGACACCCGGCGCCGCCGAGCCGTGGGAGTCCGGGTGTAACTGAGAAAAAGAAGCGTGCTGAGAAGAAGCGAGGAGACGGAGAGAAGAGCTGATAAGTTCTGTGTTGCGGCCTCGGATTGATCCATCTCAGAGCGCTGGTCATTCTGAAAGGCTGGTTGTGTAAGAGGAGCGCTGTGGGACGAGGCCAAGGTAAAGGTTTTATTTTTCTCTTTTTCTTCTGTTTCTGTGAAGCAAAAGCGGTAGACCTCAAAAGTACACCATCAAAAATAAATAAAAAAAATAGTTGCAGAAATAGTTGCACCCGGAAAATAGTGTCGGACTGCAGTGCTATTCGAATGAAAGATAAAGGTTACCGGGAGCAATAAATGAGAAACAATGGACTGTAATGGCATTCCTTGGTCATATTTTCTGATCCACACAGAAGTACAGGGTAAATAATGTTTAATACACATTTGAAATAACATGCTAGATGTCCTAGCGTAGAGTTGTAGAGGTTCCTAATGGTGTCCTGCAATAATTTATCCAATTCAGCTTGAATTCTGTTGAATTCTGCACTTCCTGCAGATGTTTTGTGGTAATGGTAGAGTATTGAGGGCATCTAATAGCATCCAACAGCTTTTATCCAACACATTTTAAATCCGGTGTTCTGCTGGTCTGTTGATGAAGATGGCCATGGCATAGTATCTGTGTACGTTCTTGCCACATTTAAACTTTTAAAATTTTACTGTTTAGTTAGTAACAAAAGGGTTAAAAGTGAAAATAAATCCAAATTTCAGTGTGGATACTGTGGTATCAATGGGATACTGGCAAGCATGCTTTTCCATTAGATAGACCTTCAGAAGTTGGACTGATTATCCAAAAACATACAGTAATCCGGGGACACAGGAATCAATCAATCAATCAATCAATTAAATTTCATTTATAGTTGGTGGGCCAAATTTTGTGATTTTGCAATGATACTCTGAACCTCCTGGAAGTGTTAGATAAATGAATAGCTGTGAATACGAGTGGTAGCGTTCGCAGGTTTCTATCAAATAACCTGTTCTATTATTCTCTGCAATATAAAGGACATAAAGAGTGCTGAAGGATGGCAAAACAATGCATGTAAAGGAAAAAAATATATATATATATACATAGCCTTGAAAAACAAGAAGGTTGTTTCAGTGGGTCGATGTGTAATTATTTCTGTTTCTTTCTTGATGTCTTTATGTCTTTTATATCTCTTTATTTCAGGAGAGGCAGCTGGGAAGGAAATTGTACTTCCTCTGGCAACATTGCCAATTTCACCTGAAAAGTTCCTGGGTCAGGAAAAGACAGTGGCGCTCTATGAATGTGGATGTGTGTGTGTGTGTGTGTGTGTGTGTGTGTGTGTGCATTCACACAATTCAATTGTAAAGTGGCTTTTTATTTTGTCATTATTTTAAATAAAGCTTTAGAAGATTGTTTGAGGCTTCAATGTACCGTATATATACCTATTTATACCTCTATATCTTTTATATACATGCATATTTATTATTTTTCTTTACATTTTTTACATTAATGGATCAATAGAAATGCTCTAAACTGACCTGAATCAAAACCCATTCATATTGACTTCTATTTACTCAGATATACTCAAAATAAGAAAACAGAAACATATACTATCTACAACATAATACTGAATATACCACGTAATATTTTTTAACATTTAAAAAAATATTACTATTTATCTATATTTAAACAATACTGAACTATGGACGAATTATAGAATTATAAAACACTAAAAATAAATACCTCTCACAAATAAAAAAAAATGTGATACTTTTTTTTTTTTTTAGAAAATGCATAATTCAAGAAAAAACATCAGGACACCTGTACATCTATATATACTGATATGCCAAAGTCACAGGATAGCAGTATGTAAACTGACTATTAAGTGTTACCTCGGGGGCCAACTTGGGAACGCCCAAGCCTCTATACATTGTGTGGAGTTATCTTGTAAGGGATGCTGAACACTGGCCAGTGTGCTCATGGAAATATGATGTACATTATTAGCGTTGGAGCGAAGTTGTTCTGCTAGTGGGTGCCAAGTGAATGAGACCTTTCATTTCTGAAGAAAGAATTATGCATAGAGGAGTGGGAAATACTTTTTTTCAGTATGTGTCAGAAGCTAATAGATGATTATATAATTATTTTTTTAGGATATTTCAGACAAAGATGGAAAAAAAAACATGTTTCGGGGGATTGAAACGTTCTACTTTTGAGATAAAATACTGTATTTCCTTTAGCATTTCATCGTATTACCTCCATCCCTCAATATTGTTCAAACTAAGACTAAATGTACCTTGGGTTTAAATACCCTAACAACACACAAATAGAGTTTTATGTGCTGATTTTTTCCCACAGTTTGTATTTGTGTTTTATTCACACTGTAGCTTTTTCTTTTTTGTTTCATCTAAACAAACAGAAGAGAAGAGCAGGACTACAGTTGAGATAATAAGGAGAGAAAAACAGAAAGTGGTTCTCAGTGTGATTCATGGAGAGCTGACCCCTCAGCCTCAGAGGGGTCAAACCCACAGGGAGGACAGACGATGTCCAGGTGATTCGTGCACACACACACACACACACACACACACTGTGGAAAAGAGAGATGTACAAAAACACTAAAAGGACAAATGAATTGGGACACTTTTGTGTTTGTTTTTTTACTTGCATTGTTGGAGTAACTGTCACTACCAGTAGCGATTGCTCTAAGACTGCAAGGGAAGCTCAGCTTCCCCTAAAATGTAAACAAATAAGTGATTAAATATATACTGTTGTGTGTACATGTCACTGATTAAATATGCGCTACACCACGCTGAACTTAGTTCAGAATCAGCTTCTTATCACTGGTAACGCCGCGGCTTTCCTCTCACTCATTCCCGCAGCTGCACAGCTCTGCTTTAAACAGTGCACAGAGCTCAATAGCGGAGCAAAGCGCGCGGCGAAACGAGACGAGTCATTGGATAAATGCTGGGTTTTGTCCCGCCCATCGGACGCTCAGCGTCTCTGGGGGTCTATGGGGCAGTGGGCTGGCCTCGGCTCAGCTTCTGAATGATGATTGGATGATCTGTCTGAGGTGGAGTCCCTTTTTGATTGACAGCGAAATGAGCGAATCAGTGATCTTTTAGTGTAAAAATCTGTGATGGGAGCATTTTCATTCTGTTCTGAGTTGAACCGGAGACTTTCCTAATCCTTATAGCGGCATTTTAAATAATTTAACTTAATAAAGATTATTCAAGGAAATTAAACTGAAGGAAACTGAAGGAAACAGTTTTTTCCTTTACCAACTTCAAAGATTTTGCGTAATGTTTTTTTTTTACTGATCATTTTATGTTTATTCGTGTCATTGCGTTGTTTTTTTTTTGTAATTGTTCAATGTAAAGAATGGGTACCTGTTTGTTGTGTAGTGAAAACTTGAAAATAATGCCTTTTGTTTACAAAAAAAAAACATCTCAGGGAGAGTAGAATTTTTGTATAAATAAAACTACAAATGTTAAGATGTAGGCCGAAATTGAGCTTCCCTTCCTTGAAAGACCAGCATCCACCACTGGTCTCTACTGTCCAGGGAAGACCTTCTTCTAGATTTTAAGGCATAGCTGTTAGGATTTGATTGCATCCTAACACAGAACCATCAGTTCCACTCTTCTACAGCTCAATGCTAGGGGCTTTATCCACATTAGGCATGATCCCAAGAGTTTTTCCTATTCTATTAGGGATGCTTCTTTCTCCACAGACACTAGACAGACTGTGTGTGCGTGTGTGTGTGTGTGTGTGTGCATTTGCACATCTGTGTCAACAATGGCTGAAACCTAGATTAGCTGATTATAATTGCTGTCTACAAGCATTTAGACAAATTATATAGAATTATACAGTTTACAACCAAACAGACACATTCAGAGATGCTCACACTAACAGCTCTGCTTTAAGGGTCCTTTACTGTGGCCGATAAAGCCCACCATCACTCACTATTACACACACACACACACACACACACAAATATACTCACAAACACACACACACACAGATGTCCTCGGTTCACCTCAGAACAGCAGACTCAGCCTCCTGCATTTTTAACAACCTGGAAATATTATCATCTGTCATTGTGCCGTCTCTGCTGCAGGCGCCGCGCTGAAGAAGTGTTTAATATTGAAAATGTAATATTAAAACTGGTACATTTAGAATACATTTATTAGACCTGAGAGGGTAAGACAACTGGCACTTTCACAGCCATAATCTACTCTGCAGGTGCGGCTTCTGGAAAGGAATAATTTCAGCAGACAGCTCCTCGCTGCTGATCTCATTTCACTATTTGAAATGAATAAATTACATAAAAAAATCACACATCATTATGAAAAAAGACATGTAACACGTTTTCTCGTGGATCATTAATAGCTCCACCACTAATTAACAGTAAACTGCAGTAAAATGCTTAAAAAAATAAAGGTGCAGCAAATGGTTATTTTAATGATGGAATAGAAGCGATACTTTTGCTTTAAAAAAAATAACAATATTTGATATAGAGATGAAATTTACACATCGTGAAAAAAAGTGGTTTCCTGCCAACCCAAAGCTCTACTTCAAATATGGTTCTTTATGGATTCAAAAATAGTACTTCTCTGGAATCACTCTTTTCTAAGGTGTTATGTTTGATTTAATCAAATCTTTTCCCCAAATTAAAAGGCCAATCATCCAAACCTCATTCATATTATCTCCCCCAAAACAAGGAGGGTGACGGCCAGACTCTTTTTCTCTTTTCCAACTGCCGCCAGTGCAGTATCATTAGGTAGCCAGCACGCTCTGAGGAAAGTGCAGAGGTATCATACTGGGATCTACCAACGGCCAGTTGTGCTCTTTTAGACTCTGCTGATGGCAAACAGCATGATCTGAGACTCATAGTGACAGTGTCTTAGTCTGCTGGACCAATTCAAAGCCAGAAATATTTATTTGTAATAGTGTAGCACACGATTGTTTCACACACACACAAATAAAAAATTGCAAAAAAAAAAGAAAAAAGATTTTATTTCCCATTAAAAAAACAACAAAGAAAAAACAAGCAGTTAAATAATCACTAAGGCTAAAGAAACAGTAAAGACTACAAAACAAAGGACTAACAAGAAGACTAATGAACAAACAAGCAAAATTAGCAAACAAATAAACAAATAAACTGAAGAGGACTAACCAGAAACTGTAGACAAAGGCAGAAGGACTGAGGATCAAACAATACAGCAATAATACATTAATGCAGAGTTTAACATGACAGGTTCAAACAAAGAGACTAAAGCTCAAACACAGAGACTGAGGATCAAATGCAAAAAGCACTACAGAAAAAACAAAAGAACACGTGGGGTATATATGCAAACTGTGAAACAGGAAACACCTGGGGAAGGAAACGAGGGGGCAGGGTAACAATAAGGACAGGTGGCATCAGTAAAGACTTGGGTGGGGTTGGGGCATAGACGAGACAACAACAAACAGGGCCATGTGTTCAAAGAAGCTTTAAAAGCCAAAACATCAAGTGAACTCATTTGATCACTGATACTATGCAGACATATGCTAAACGCCAGTCAATACATGTTTATATCTCACTTGTGCTTCTATGGTTTACAACAGAAAATGCTAGGCTAATGTTGCTAACAAACACTGATCTAATCTTGGCAGACCTATGCTAAACTCTTCAAACTGCTTTAAAAATCTATCAGAATCCATCTAAACAAATGATTTGTAACAAAGTGATTTAGAGAAACAATATGAAAAGCTTTGCACAACAGCAATGATATAAATATCCCCGGCTCATATTAAAATGCACACACTGACAGGAAAACACATCGAGAATAAAGGAAACATATTCATGGTGAATGTATATTTCCATTCTGTATATATATATATATATTTATATATGTTCACTATAAATTACAACTAATGAAAAACAGGCGAACCGTAAACAGTAAATAATGAATGTCTTACATCACACTCACACTATAGCTTATTTCCCTATGGCTTTACGTGAAACAGGAACAAATAAAGGTGATGAATATGTTTGTTCTACATCTGAGAAACCCTGAAACGTTTACTTGATCTATTAAAGCTTTAGCTTTTCTCATTTTTAATGTTTTTCTTCCACTCTTACAATATCTGTGTGTTTTTCTTGCTCCAAAAACAGCTGTAATCAATTATTCCACAACAGTTTTTCAACCCTTTAATCCCTGAGGATTAAACTGTTTTTTACTGTATTTCTAAGCCTTATATATGTAGATCTGACACTGTAATTGACAGTTAGGGCTGAAATGTAAAGAACAAACCATTAAAGAATGAAAACAATGGATATCTCCCATCCATCTTGTTTGTGTTCAATTTAAAAGGTCTAGGTTGGTCAGTCACAACATAAATTCATACATTTGCACTATTAGTTTGGCTAGAAACCTGAAAATTTAACAGCCAACATCAAACCACAGTCAATTTTATAATCAAGTCTATAGTGACAGGCCAAAACACTGGACTTTGGCTGGTTATAATGGATGCCGACTGCTTTGTGTTTCTGCAAACCATCACATTCTTGCTTATTTTTTCTCAGAAAATTGAATGATGTGAAAAAAAAATACCATACAAATAAATACACTAGTAACCTACTACAGGGGCTACTACATAAACCACTGGCAACCACCTGAGACATCGCACCAACCATCTGGAATACCAGTAAAAAATAAAAAATAAAACAAAATATTTAAGAAATAAACAACAGTTAATTTGAACATTTTTAAGACCTTTGAAGTATCCTCAAGTGCATTTGCAAAGACCATCAAAAACATTAGGATGAAACTGGCTCTCATCAGGCTGGCCCAGGAATGGAAGATCAAGAGTTCCCATTGTTGCACAGAACAAGTTAAGAGCAGTTAAGAGACTCCTAAATGCCTCATACAGTACTTTGATTTGTTTAACACTTACTACATTACTACATGATTCCTTATGTGTCCCTTTATAGTCCGGGTGAGTTTGGTACTGTATGCAATAAAATGCAACTTAAGATGAAATAGCAGTTACATGTCGGCACTTATCACACATTTTATAACCAGTTAATTTGCATTTCACTGCAAATGCAGGTTGCAGAGGTCCCAATGTTATCTTACACCCCGTCAACAGTCTATTTTCACTCCTTGAGCCTGCTCCGTCAAAATAGCATCGGAGTTTAGGAATAAATCTGCACTGATAGGTGTGGAGGTCTGGAGGTGAGGTGTGTTCAGGTACATATCTGGCATTTTGCTTTTTTTGTTGGCAGAAAACACAGGTGCGCTACTGACTGAAATGAACCTAGACAACAGTCAGTCATCAACAGTGCACTCGTATACGTGCTCCCTATATGCAGAGCACAAACCTGACTTTTAACTCAATAACAAATAGAATAAAAAATAAAATAACAATACTGTTGCGTATCCTCACAGTGTGAGCACTCATGTCAGTATCCTCTACTGAGATGCACAAAGTGCCACGCTGTTAAGATAAAAACATGCCAAAGTCAGAGCTCACCTGGCTCTTAAAAGGAATGGCAAGTGACACATTGATTGGTTTATTTCACGTTACGCCCAAAACACACCCATGATCATTTAAGAGAATTAGTACATGCCTTTTGTGTGTTTTAAACCATGCAAGGCATCCTTTTTGTGCCCACGCAATACCAAAGATACATGGACACACCCTAAAATTCAGCTGTATCGTCGGTGCATTGACCGCTGCACTATAGATCACTAGAGAACTTGGCACTTGTAAATGAATTTTGATTGAAACTAAATAAAAAAGGAGAAATAAAAAAGGAGAAGTTTGTATTCCCACAATCAGGATTCTTCAGAAGAACCAGCAGCCCTCCTTAGAAGAATGTACAGTAATTTAGATTTAGCCATGAAAGCTCTCAGCTCCAGAGGAGGCAAAATCCCCGCCATGTGTCACTCTGGTCTACATGTTACTGGACTCACCAAATCGGCCACAGAGGACCAAACAGGTCGCTCTGGTGGCTCTGGAGCCGAGCCTGATACTTTATCTCCTGCTGTCAGCAAGTCCCTGCTTTCTCCTCACCATTAATTCCGACCATTCGCTCGAGACAGGATGTCACGCCGGTGGACCAGCCGGTCCGCGGGAAAAACAGCAAACCAAGACCCATGTCCCGTCTGCACCGAGCACGGCAGCCTATCACAGGGAGCAGCTGTATGAAGTGTTCCCTAAGGTGCTTGGAGAGGGACACGCTCACTCAAATCCACAGAGCGCATTCCCGTGCGGAGCCCAGAAGAGAGGTTACGTTTACGTGGTGGAAACACCAGGCTTCTGAAGATGTTTTGAAGAGAGTTACACTGGATCACTGTGAGGACATGGCTGTTTACTGCTTATAGAAAATGAAGGGCTCTCAGGAACTCGGCGTCTGCGGGACCAAGTCTCTTTTCTTGCCACTGGAATAATGATTCAGGATAGCACTCAGAAACTCAGTGTGAAATGTAGCATCTACCTACAGTATCTACTGTACGTAATGGTAAATGGCAACATTTCATATATATTTCATACTAATGGCATAATTTATATTAATAATCAATCAATCAATCAATCAACCTTTATTTTAACTCGGATGTACATTGAGGGCAGCCCTCATTTTCAATGTAGCCGAGCATTTACAGAAACAGTCATTGACACAACAGAGAAAATAGAAGATAAATTTAATTATTGTAAAATATCAGTAAATAAAATATAAAAATAGATTAAAAAAAATAATAATAATACTAATAATAATAGTAAAAAATAAAAAATAATAAAAAATAAAATTAATGATTATAATTAAGGATGGTTTAATTGACAAAAAAATTAAAATCAAAAGAAAGTAAGACTAATACAACAAAAATGGGTTAAAATTAGCTAAAACTAATTTGTAAATAAATGAACTAACAAAAATAAAAGCAATAATAATATTAAAAAAAATAGTAATTACAATAAAAAAAATAATATAGTAACTATAAGAATAATAAAATAAAATAAGGAAACAAAATAAAAAAGGAAATAATAAAACTAAAAGAAGAACTAAAATAAAAGTTAAGAATAATAAATAATAATTTAAGGCCTTAAAACTCAGTATAGGCTCAGTATCCTGGACTGGGATTGAGTCTAGTTGTGGACATTTTCCTTTTAATAGGAAATTCAATATGCTGTGCAGTCTAAGACTATCCAAAGGAAAGAAAAAAAATCTACTTATTGTCTCTTTACTTTCTCCTAGACAACAATGAGAAGAGATAGAAAGACAAAAGAGACTTTAGCATAAGTCTCCTGCTGCTCAGATGTGTCTCCTGAGAAAAAGAGCTCAGTGATCTCACATCTTTCTCCTCTTAAGGTTTAGTATACAGTTGTGTTAAAAATTATTCAACACCCAATGCAGTAAAGTGTTTTAGTAAAATGTAACTTTTTTTTTACCTTGCCCACAATCAGATTAAATAAGGACTTGTATAATAAAACAACAAATGCTACTTAAATTATGACAGTATTTTTTCTAATTAAACCAACAATAGTCCTTTTTGTGATTTCCTCAATGACAAAATTATTCAACCCCTTAGTCACATACAACATAAGTACTTAGAGATAATTTTGCCCATTCCTCATGGGCAAAAGCCTCCAGTTCTTTGACATTTTTGGGTTTAAGTCTGATTGGAAACTGAAAGTATTTAACTACGGTTACAAATCTTCAGATATTTACTTCTGAATGATTTGTAGATTTTTTAATTGCTTTACTGAGAAAATGCTGTTCATTCTAAAATAAAAAAGTGATTTAATTCATTTTTGTTTTACTCAAGGACATAAACATACACAGTTACAAATCAGCAGAAAAAGAACATTGCAGCTGGTGGGTGTAATAGCCAAGATAATTCTCTCATATGAAAGTAGCAACTTCAATTTCTAAAAAAGCAGTGTTCCTCTCTTCACAGATTTGACTGTGGCTAAATGACAACAAGAAATACATTTTTCTGAACCATGGACCGATTGTGCAATCATATATGTCACTGTTTTCTCAATAAACGCTTTGACTGGTTGCTGCTTTTTAGTATTTTTATTGGATAAAGCAGGGATGAATTGAGCTTTTGGGATGCATGACATTTAACTTTAAAGCTCCTCCAAACCAACTTCAAGGTTGGAGACCTTTAGCCATTTTAGGATCGGTACTCTATATTGTGTGAGGCTCAAAAACAACTTTCACATTTGGCCACCCTAAAACCACCCTAAAGACCCATATTTAGCAATCTGTGTGCTATCATTTGAGAAGCTTGATTTGGGGCATATCAATGTGTCGTTGCTGTCGTAACTATCATTCCTTGTAGCGCACTTTTCTGTTTTCTGTTGCCAAGATGGCAATACGCCAGAAATTTCTCTCAAAACACCTCACTTCAAATATACAGTGGGTGTAAAATATGAGAATGAGCATTGATTAACTGATGAACTCCAGAACAACATGCGTGTTCTCAGTTTTCTCAGTCTTGTTTCTTCTCAGTGACACCTCCTAAAACACAGATAACACACAGATAAAAAAGACCAAACAGACCCATCAGATAATACTTTAAACCCTGAAATATCATTGATTTTATTGATTGTGGTTGAAGGTCAGCAGCTGGAGGAAGATGTAGGTGTGGGTTTGGTTCAGAAGTTAAATATTTGGTTTCTTTCAGTT
This sequence comes from Astyanax mexicanus, assembly GCF_023375975.1. Classification (NCBI taxonomy): domain Eukaryota; kingdom Metazoa; phylum Chordata; class Actinopteri; order Characiformes; family Acestrorhamphidae; genus Astyanax; species Astyanax mexicanus. Next base: position 28,068,407 of record NC_064423.1, on the reverse strand, counting down.
TCTGCTCTACAGTACGACGGAAAGTAGAAGGTAAAAAAAAAAAGAAGAAGATAAAATCCTGCTCATATTTCTTCCTCTGCCATCTGGGGTGTCGGGTATGGGGGGAGGGGGGATGTTGAGAACAGCTGGCATGTAATTGCAGCTTGTGTAATTAAGCTGTGAAATAAACGAGCTTGTGATTCGTTAGGAGACCAAGACCAAGAATACCCACAATTCCCTACCCCACTGCGGAGGTAGGAATTAGAGAGGGACTACAGTGGGCACTGACCATGCATAAGTTATAATTTGTGTGTGTCTGTGTGTGTGTGTGTGTGTGTGTGTGTGTGTGTGTGTGTGTGTGTGTGTGTGTATAACGTGGAGAGTGTATTTAGGTCGGTGCGCAGGCTGGTCTCTGGAGAGGAGTGTCCAGTTACTGCAGGACTGAGATACAGCAGAGCAGTAAACAAATATAATTATGTGTTTAAAGAGTGGCGCCAAGGAACAGTGAGATATACACACCCGCTACACACAGACAGGGTGACGGAGGAGTGTGTGGAGTCTTTGAGACTGTCTGTATTTGTGAAAACATTTGTGAGTGAAAGTGTGGGCGATCAAGGTAAAAGTAAGAGTGAGTGATACAGTGTCTGTGGTGCTGTATACCTGCAGTTTCTGAGGTTGGTGATTCTGATGAACTTATCCTGTGCAACAGTGGGAACTCTTGGAATTCCATTCCTGGGGTAATCCTGATGAGAGCCAGTTTCATCATAATTTTGGGAGATTGATCCACGCCCTTACTTTGCCCACTTTCTGCCTTATATAAACCCTCACTTCCTCTCTACCTGCGTGTCGAACAACCTCGCAACCACCTCCACACCATCTTCCTCCTTCTTTCCTTCTACCTTTTCTCTTCCTCTATCTTTTCTTGTGGGGGGGCTTCAGCTTCTCGCTTTTCCTCTGATTTCGCCCACCCGTCTCCCTTTTCATTCCAGTCCAAGCGCGTGGCAAATACTAGCGAAATGATCTTTGCCAGTACACTAGAGCAGGGGTGTCCAAACTACGGCCCGCGGGCCATTTGCGGCCCGTTTCCTTTTTGGGAGCGGCCCGCAAGGTATTTTAGAAATAGACTGAAAGTTGGCCCGCTGTTAAGGTTTTATAATGTGAGATTCAAAGTTTGAACGCTAGGTGTCAGAAACGGGCCAAAGAGTCTAAAAGCGGAGAGGGTGCGCATTTCTAGTGATGAAAAACGTGCCAAAGAGTGTAAAAGCGGAGAGGGTGCGCATTTCTAGTGATGAAAAACGCGCCAAAGAGTCTAAAAGCGGAGAGGGTGCGCATTTCTAGTGATGAAAAACGGGCCAAAGAGTCTAAAAGCGGAGAGGGTGCGCATTTCTAGTGATGAAAAACGGGCCAAAGAGTCTAAAAGCGGAGAGGGTGCGCATTTCTAGTGATGAAAAACGGGCCAAAGAGTCTAAAAGCAGAGAGAGAGCGCATTTCTAGCGCAGAAAAACGGGCCAAAGAGTCTAAAAGCGGAGAGAGTGCTGTTAGAACATTATTTAAATAGAGCTGTTATTCACTGTATACCAGTAACTCTACCTCTTCACAACTTCACAACTGATGCTCTCAAACACATTAAGAGAGCAAGACATTCAAGTCATTAACTCTTGAAAAACTCAGCACAGCTGTTAACTGAAAGCCTGAATTCCAGGTGACTCTATATACAGTATATCATAAATCTGACTGAGAAAAAGACAGCCAAGATGTGCAAAGCCATTATCTATGCAGCACTTTTGTGTTTACTAATTATTTCCATATGTTTTACTTCTTAGTTTGGATAATTTCTACATTAGTGTTAGTATACAGTAACCGACCAACAATAACCACTGGATTAAAGGCATGTCCAAACGTTTGACAGAGGTGTAATTTTACATACAGTCTATAGAGTTTATTGGGTTAATATGCATGTACTAACCCTCCACAAACTCCATTGGAACCAGACTATAACTGATTTTGATTTTATCTGTCAGTGGTTTAAATGTTAAGGCTGATGTTTTTTTAAGTATATAATAATGTCAAGATCATTTTGCTGGTATTGATGTTTATCCTGCTTGTCTTGAAAAGAAACTAAAACAAGCACAACCCCCCCACACACACACACTCACACACTCACACGCACACACACACAAACTACAGAAATGTGAATTGGTTAGTCAGTCTAGTGGATGTTAGTGTTTTGTAGGCCGCCTCACACACCACACACACGCTCATTAGGTACCCTATGAAGCATGCAGTAGAACTAGATTTTGTCTAAGAAGAGAAAGCAGAGGGCCTTGATCGCCCTCATCCCTCTCCCTCTCTCTCGCACACACACTCGCGCGCACTCTCGCCCTCCTCAAACAGGACACAGTCCAAAAGGTGCAACGTGAAAAGCCCTCGCGGCTAAACGCCCTCTGTTTGCTGTACTTAACCTCTATAATATTCAATTGAAGTCATTACTTGCTCTGCTGAGCAGATTTGTCTTCTTTCAGCGTCTCAAACGAAGCTTGATTTAAGGATACCTAGAGGACCTCCGACAGCAAAGCCTTTCGCTGATTGGAGCTTTAATTTGGCCAATTATGCAACTCATTAAATAATTTAAAGCTCAAGTGAAGCAGAACTCGGCCGTGAGCTGTTGTGGAGAGAGGGCTTGAGCCGATTGTTCCCGGGGCTGCTGGAAGGTTAAGGTCGGGAGTGTTGCGTGTTCCTAAAGAGTAGAATTATATTCCTGAAATGTACAGATCAGAACTATTGACCAAATAAACTTTACCACTGCAGATTTGTACAGGTTGTATAATAATTGTAAAGTTGATTTCACTTCAGGAAATGCATGATGTGGGAACTGAAATGCTGCACCAGAAAGGAAGTGTGGGATTGCAATGTTATTAGGAAGGAAGAAAAAAGTTACCAAGAGCAACAAACGCTAAAAAATCTAGACATCTCAGAATGAAGTTTTAGATGTTTTTACTGGTGTTCTACGATAATCCATCCAAACTCCAATATTCTCATTCTATATATTTTCAATTGGGAATAGATTGTCCGATGCAGATGCAGATGCAGATTCAGAGCATTGTCTTTGTGATATGTAATGTAGAAAAACAATCCTGTTCTTGTGTGTGTGTGTGTGTGTGTGTGTGTGTTTACCTCTCTGTGGAAACAGGCTGTTCCCTTCTATAGGAAAAGGCACATTTAGAAGAAGACAGACAGTCTGGCTTTTGCTGACAGTGCGCTGTTGTGATCAGAGACGAAACTTTCAGACAGACTGCTTTAAATTTTAATTGACAAGCGAGAAGAGAGAAGAGGGACATTGGGATTTACACACACACGCACACACACACACACACACAGACACAGACACAGACACACACAGACACTGCAGGGACAGTGAGCTCTAAGGCTGGTTATGAATGAGAAGTGGTGAAATTACAGTATTACTGTATTTTTAGTTTACAGGATGACCAGTAAATAGAGTAGTGAGTGAGTAGACATCACTAATTACTCACTCTCTCATCTCATATCTCACACATTCACCTAGTGTCTCACTCCTTCATTCTCCTACTAATCTAATATCTCACTCCTTCATTCAATATCTCACTCATTCACCCGTTATCTCACTCCTTCATTCTCCTACTAATCTAATATCTCACTCATCCAATATCTAATGCCCTTAATATTTCACACATTCAGTATCAAACTCATCTTCTCTTTCTTTTAATATTTCACTTATGCATTACTTTTCACACATCGTATATCACACATCCAGTTACTCACAGCTTAACTCTAATATCTCACTCACTCATTCAAAACCAACATCTCACCCATCTGAAATTTGCTATATCTAACTCATCCATTATCTCATATATCTGGGGTCTCAATATCTCACTTATCTACTCTCTCACTCCTTATGTATTTCTATTCAATATCTAGTAATTCCAATATCTCACTCATTCAATATCTCACTCATTCAATATCTCACTCATTCAATATCTCAATGATCTACTCTCTCACTCTTGATGTATTTTTATTGAATACATTGTCATTCCAATATCTCACGCATTCAAAATCTCACTCATTCAATATCTCACTTATCTACTTTCTCACTCCTTATGTGTTTCTATCCAATATCTAGTCATTTAATATGCCACGCATTCAATATCTCACGCATTTAATACCTCACTCATTCAATATCTTAATTGTCTACGTTCTCACACTTCATGTATTTCTATTGCATATATAGTCATTCCACTATCTCATGCATTCAATATCTCACTCATTCAATATCTCAATTATCTACTCTCTCACTCTTAATGTATTTCTATTGAATACATTGTTATTCCAATATCTCACTCATTCAATATCTCACTCATTCAATATCTCACTCATTCAATATCTCACTCATTCAATATCTCACTCATTCAATATCTCACTCATTCAATAGCTCTATTGTCTAATCTCTCATTTTGTATCTCAATTATCTAATATCATCTCATCCTCTCTCCAGTATCTAGTATATCACTCATCCACTCATACTTACAGTATTTATCAATAGTCTCATTTACTCTAATGCACTTTTACACATCCAATATCTCTCTGAACTGTAACTAATGGTATCAGTGTCCTCACATGGCCATCCCTGCACCATCTAATAATTACACACATATTTATTTACTTTAACAAGCATTAAAAGTGCTCTTTCATGTGCTCTGTGCAATTATACATCCTCACCAGAGAGGTCTGTAAATCCCCAAACACCACAAATCTTACAGAGTGTTGCTTTAAAAAGCATGGGCTGTTGACATTGGACTTGTTGATTAGATACCATGTATTGCCATGTCTTAATGGGTGGCATATGGGGCCCTACACAAAAATGTAGGCAGGTGGTTTTAATGTTATGGCTGACAGATATACGGTGCAATAGTTCAATAGTTTTCATTGATACTGCAGATCTGTCTGGTTTCCTAAGTTAAAATAAATCTGATATATTTAATAATAATAATAATAATAATACTTATTCTCTCCTACTCAGATGCCTTGATGTAAACAGATGATCTTCAGCTACTCACCCTTCTTTATGCACATAACAAAAGAGAAACAGTATAATGCACAGACCTACACAATTAGAATTCAATCCTATGCAACGTCCTCGCGGGGTATCGCAGCTGCATGTGCACAAAGCACACAAAGCCAGACTGTGCATAATGTAGCTGTAGTGCATAATTTTCCAACAGAAATGCAATGCATTATCATTCATAAACTGCACGTTATTCTCTTTCCTTAATACTGTAGATATTGTTGGGAATGTTTTTTTTTTGTAGAGAGAAAAAGCTTCATTTCAGGGCATGGTGAAATTTTTATGAAAACACTCCCCAGCATCAATCTCAAACTGGAACGATCGGACGAGGCGATAGAAAGGAAGCATAGAGTAATAGGCAGTAAATAGTAAAGCTATGGGAGTAGTACAATGCTCAAGGACTATGATATCAAAACTATATTAGTGTCATCTATCAGCTGTTGACTAGCCTGGTCTTCAGACCGCTGGCATGCACCATGTTTCTGACCGGTTTATCATAAACACCAAACACGTGGTTGATTTATAGCTGCTTAGAGTTGCTTTTGAGTTAGAATCACAATGCACTGCGTGCTAGAAATGTTTCTTGAGTCTGGCATTAAGGGTTTCTCACACTGGTCTCTCACTCTGTGTTGGTTTCTGTTTGGTATTTAAGTTTTAGCTTCAGAAAGAATCCAGAAGCAAGCATGCAAGAAGAAAATCTGTGTGGATAGAAGGTTTGGAGCCTACCCACTGAGCAATGGGTGAACCCAAGCTGAAGGCATCTGCGTCTGAAAGCAGCAGAGACAGCGTGTAGGTTGAGGACAGGTGGAACTGGTGATTGCCCATAGGTATGAATAAGCTGTGGTACCTTGCAGTGGACTGGTGTCTTGTGCCAGGACTATTCCTGCTTGCACCCAATAATTGTTGGCTAATTGTAGGCTGTTGATGCACTGTTTTTCTCAAGGGAACCCCAGCCATGGATATACACACAGCATACCACCAGCATACCACCAAGAAGAACAAACCACATCCAACAGGATTAACTGTGGACGCTGTAAGAGGAAGCTGTCTGAAAGGGATGTTTGGGTGCTAACGCGGATTGTATCCCAAATACATAAAACCACGGCTGCCCAAATCACGGCAGAATTCAATGTGCTCCTCAACTCTCCTGTTTATTTATTTATACTGTATTTATAATCTATTTCCTGTACTTGCTGTAAATTTTGGGAAGTAGAGTAACGCAATTTCAGTTCTCTGTATGTCCTGTACATATGCAGTATTGACAATAAAACAAAAAATGAATCAACTTTACTTGACTTGACAATCAAATAAGAAAATAAGAAACAAATAAATCAACAAAGAGCTACACAGTCCTGGATAGACTCCTAGAAATCCTAGGAATTCTCCCAATTACTGAAATTTTAGCTTTGTTTATTTTAGATGTTAAATATTCCATTCTGACTATATTTTAAAATCTAGAGTGAAAGTTGAGGAGAAATCTAAAGTTGCAGGACTGTTTTCTTGGTGGCTGCCAATAACATCTTTCTTTTTATTAACATCTTTCTTTTTATTGTTCTTAAAGGTCTGAATCATCATTTAGAAGAAATAAATGTGCCATAAGTGGTATGCTTAGACCAAGTAATTTAGATAGTAGGTTTACTGTAGAGATGAGTTTTAAATCAAATCTGATGCCTGTAAGGTGACGCCATATATATTGGTGACCATTGTAAGAACAGTAGGTTCTTTGGATTGTTGGAAAACCTTTCTGTTGATGGTCCTTCACATCACCAGTATAGTTTCTACTCTTATTATATTATATTAAGCACTAGGTAGAACATGTTTTGCTTTTAAACCACCAAACAAGCTAGCATCCTTGTTCCTGAGCTCCCTTTATTATAATAAAAACATTAAACGTTGTCTTTATTTATTCATCATAGCACATCTTACCCGCATTACAAATGCTCTGCCGCCGCTGCCATCATCCTGCTTGCTGATCTAAAGCTTCCAGCAGTTCTCTCCCTGCAAGCTCGTCTGTGACCTTGGCACGTGCATTCACGTATCTTCTGTGCATGAATACAAATGAAATGGAATGAATAGTATGGAAACTGTTAAAATCATAAACAATAACTGCTTAATCATTTTATGTAAGCCTTCACTTCAGCTCTTTACCTTCATAACTGCATCACTTTCGTAATTGACGTCAGTTAATTGACCCTAAAATAGAACCCTGTGGTACTCTGCATTATATACTTAACTGTTACCAGGTTAAAGAGCTTGAAATGAAGCCTTGAAGACAGGGATGCTATATCTTGGCCAGCTACATTACCTGTCAAGGTTGTGAAGCAGGGAGATGCGGAGAGTGGATGCAAATGCGATTTGCGGTATTTATTAAACCGATAAGACAAAATAAACACAAAAAAAAAACAGAAAAACAGACAAACAAGACTAAGAAACAAAACAAGAAATAAACTGAGACTGCGCACATGAAACAAGCAACCTAAAAACAACAAGAGGAACACAGAAACAAAGTGCCTATATATATACACGGAAGTACACAGGAAACAGGGAACACCTGGGGACAGGTAACGATGAGGCGGAGCTACAAATAACACACTTGGGAGCACTGAAGACAAGAGCAGAGACGCCGAGGAACACACAGGGCCATGTGCAGGAGAACACGTGGGGAAAGAACACACAGGCATGGAGGAGAAAGGTAAATTAACAGGAAAAAAGACAGGAAACAAGACGAGAACGTGACATCACCAGGTCTATACCTGATTGAAAATGTGTGGGATGCTATTTGATTCAAATATTTAACACCATTAGGAACCTCTACAACTCCATACCGATATGTTATGTTACTACATTACATATGTATGACACATGTGCAACTTATGTAGGTGTTGCTGCCCATATCAGTCCACATCTTTATTCATTTATTGTTCTTGAAAATCTTAAATATCTTCCTTCTAAATAGCATTGAAATCTGATGCTGATCCTAATTAATTAGATGCAACTATTTTTTTATTAGTGTTTCTTTACTAGTAAAATTTATATTGTGTAAAATTAACATTCTAGCTGGTGATACAAGTTTGCATAATGTCAATAAGTTTAGAAAGACAGTCCAAATACACCTATACTGTAATCCTGAATAAGATTAACTAACTTAACTAAACTTAACCCTCCTACTATGTTCATTTGCCAGAAACAGCAATGGTGTTCTCGGGTCAGTTTCACTCGGTGCATGTTTAATTATCCAAAAGATGCCTGATACCAATAAAATTCTGACAAGCAGTGTGAATATATTTTATTAATAACTCCATTGCTAATTATTCTATCAATATTTAGTACAATGCTCTTCCTTACTTCTAACAGGTAATGGTTTATTAGGAAAAGTCACTCCTTTTTTATTAAAAAATACATGTTTAAACTTTTTTAAATATTTCACTACTTTTTTACTTTTGAAAGACCAACATATAAAACACAATAGTTTTACATGACAGTAAAACATAGCATTGCTATTTTGTTTTAGTTTATGTTTTTGCAGGGGGTGGTTGCAAATATGTAAGATGAACCATTTTCATATTATATGTTAATTATACTATTTAAGGCAAGCAGAAGAAGTTTCATACTGAAAAAATACTTTTAACTATTTTTCCTAGATCTTAAAACTTTAAAACAGGTCAATTTGACCGAGAACATAACAGCAGGGTTAAGTAGTTTGAGGAATGTTTATTTAAAAAAAGCTTTTCTTTTTATTTATTTTAACTAAAATACAGATTTAAAATATTAATGGAAAATTAATTGAAAAGTCAGATTTCTAAATATTTTAGTGTTTTTTTTTTTATTACGTCACAATTAGGTCACACGTAAGCAAAAAATTAAGGTTAAGGGAACATTGGCTAAGGGAATGTTGGCTAAGGTAGCTTGAGGAGAATGACTACACACTGATGATGAGTGTTAGTTATATGGTACCAGGTAGTATCATCTCCATGGGGAACAGAAGCACGCACTCAATGAGAAGCAAGAGTTTTTCTGCCTAAATCTTTTTATTTCAAGGCGGACATGTTTCGGCTCAAGCCGTCGTCAACCCCAGGGGCGGATTTTACCACCACGCAAACCACGCAATTGCTTGGGGCCCCAGGGATCAGGGGGCCCCCTGCTGGCAAAAAAAAAAAAAAATTAAACGCATTATTTCTTTTTTGTACCTGCAAGTTAAGCTGGGTGAGGTAGACAAAGGAAGCTTCGGCACAACCATGAAGTGGTCTAATCCCAGTGGTGCCCAAAAAAGACAATTAAGAAAAGGACGTCCAGCACAGAAAGCTTGACAAGCTCAGCAATTTTTTTTGCAGCAGCAAGAAATGAAACGTCTGACGAGGATGAGGTACCTGAGACAGCTAGAATCCATTTGATCAGGGCCCCTGGAAAAAAACATTACTTGGGGCCCCCAAACTTCCAAATCTGCCTCTGGTCAACACCCTATTCATTCAGTACAAACACATGATCTCAGATACTCACATGACACATCACATGACCCCAACATGACCCTCCAAGCCCCAACTGTCAATATCACACCAAAATTATCAGAAGAACCGTCTAAGATGGTACAAGGAGTCGATGGGAAAGATGTTGACAATGGCAACAGATTAAACATAATATTTTAAGCTGAATTAACTCATAGATCTTAAAGTACTTGAGTAATGTTTTGCATATTACAGAATTATTACAGTTTATTCGAGTTCTATTCTACTTATAGGTTTGCAGTGCATGTCCTGGTAATCCAAGCTGAAGGAGAAACTGAAATAAATAAAAACTATGTATTAAATCAATCAGCTAACTGTGTTATATTATTCAATTCTAACTCTCACAAGGTTTCAATTTCATAAAAAAACTACTTTTCCACTGGAAGCCCTTGAGAACTGGACACCGTGGGCATGCAGACATATTGCACGCTTTTGGTTGGTGTTTGGGAGGAATGAGCCTGGAGAAAAATAAGAGTAGACACTGTCAGTGGAATGACACTTAGCTCAGCGGCGGGCCGTAACCCCTTGTGACAAGGTTAAACTACAGCACTGTCCCAACTGCTGTACAACTCAGCCCAGAGAAAACACTGAGGATTAACACACATACAGCAGAGAGCAGAGTGCACACAAATACACCACTCGCCATCATCTCACTCGCTCGCCCGCACTGGTGATTCCGGCCTGCATGGATGCTAGAGTCGCCTAACAGCAATGCAGTACATACCAACATGGCTACAATGTGGGAGACTAGGGTTCAATTCCAGGTCTGAGTGACTACAGAATGCTGCACTACACCAATAAGAGTCCTTGGGCAAGATTCCTAACACTACATTGGTCTATTTCTCCATCCAATTACCCCACCCACTCATTAGCCCCTTCATCAGACCTATTAACATCACCTGAAGCCCCGTGCAGGTTCACCATCATTCTTGTTTTCTTCAGACTCTCAGAGTCTCTGGATCTTTAAACGCTCCAATGTGCTATTGCTAAATCTTTGCAGATGCTATGCTACAAAAGTACACCCTGATTAAAAATAAATTAACGTAAGGCCAAAAGTTCAATGCGTGCTACACCAATTTAGATTAACTGTGTTTTGTCTTAAAACATCCAGTTTGTTTTGTCAATGCATTGATTCATACATTGTTGCATTCACACACTAATATATCAATTTCTTGGTTCGAATCCTGGTCATGTAGCTTGCCATCGGCTACCGGAGCCCTGAGAGAGAACAATTGGCCTTGCTCTCTCTGGGTGGGTGGATGGCGCTCTCTTCCCACATCACTCCAAGGGGTGATGTCAATCAGAACAAGGCGTCTGTGAGCTGATGTATCAGAACGCTATTGAGTCGCTGCGCTTTCCTCCGAGTGCGATGTGATGCTACTTAGTAATGCTGTATCAACAGCAGTTCAAAAAGAGGCAGAGTCTGACTTTCCATGTTTGGGAGGATGCATGTTCTAGTCTTCACCCTCCTGGTGAGTTGGGGCATCACTAGTGATAGAGGGGGAGTCCCAATGAGTGGGTTGTGTAAGAAAATGGGATAAAAATTTGATATGGAAAAATAATAATAATAATATTAATAAAACTTTTTTGGGGGGATTATACCAGGGGTAGCAACAGCACCCCCAAGCCCCTCCCTCGCACCACCCATGAATCAGACATGATTCTTCTGTTGCATCCCTCAAAAATATCTCTGTCGGATCTTTATAATTTAAGAGTTTACTAAACAAGAAAAGAAAAAACTGCTTCTTAAAAATTAAACTCAAATTCAGCAAATGAAAGAAAGCACAGTGATGGAGGTGGGGGGTGTCGAGGGGAGGCACAGTGCCAGTAAACATAAACACTGATGATAACACAGAACAACAGAACTGCAAATGACATAATTGTGGGAAATAAACAGACAACAAAGAGAAATTTTACAGAAGAATGTGGGGCTGAGCAAATGATTCAGTGCCGGGGGCGTCCGCAACCAGAACAAACACACAGCTAAACCCCCGGCTCTACAGCAGCAGCTCCACAAAGAGACGCCGATTCTGCTGAATTACCACAGTTCCTCTCTTTAAAACTGAATGTTTCCACTCGCTGCAACAACTTTGATGTGTTGCCTGTAATTAACAGAGATCTGGATAAAAAAAAACGATACAATAAAGTTATACAATTAAAATGAAGAAAAAACATTTAAGTTTTATGTCACATGTTGCAATACCTACACTACTGAAAAAAGTAAAAAGTCATGGGTTATGGGACTAGTATCATGTCCCATGACTTTTGCCATGTGAGAGATGCGTGTGAGATATAAATATGGATGAGAATTCTGCAGATAACACCAGCAATGATTATTACTACCCACTGCACAGTCCACTGGGGGTGTTTCCGCCTTCTATGATCACTGTGGATCGAGGAATTTTAAATAGCTACACAAATTTGGAAATTGAAACTTCTGAGAAACATCCTTCTGACACTGACTATCAGGCTTCAAACTAACTCTGAAAATTGATGTAATATCCACCCAGGGTCTTCCTTACTTACAAGATAGCACCTCACAATTTAAACAGGTGTTTGCATCCCCAAGCCATCCCTTGACGTAACAGAATGTCTTATTTAAATTTTGTTGCCCCATGACTTTTGCATTCTCATCTTAACTGAAACATTTTGTAATGTCATGCAAAAACCTTGTATGTCCAAAATAACAATTTCAGTGGAGGAGTAAAAAACTTCAGTCCCCTTTTTTATCACATTTTTATTGGTCTGTTTGTCATGACATTTTGACAAAACATAAAGGACAACTGCAAGATTTGAATTATGTCAAAAAGTGAAAATGTCAGCACTGCTGTCTCTCCCACACTCAGCTCTTCCTGCAATCTCCAGTTTTTGGACTACAATTCCCAGGATAGACCAACACTGACACTCACGATCACATGACACTGCACATAGCACCTCCGAAAACTAAATCACTGGAATTCTAAGCACCTGCTCACTGCCCTATATAAACCCCTCACTCCACTTCACCTGTGCTGAGTATTGATGGATTATTCTTAAACAACTTGTTTCCCCTTGCCTATGTATAAATCCTTAACTGTTAATCGTGTATGGTATGTTTTCTCTCTCTTGCTGCTGTTTACTGGTTTTGACCCTGATCGTTCTAACTACCACTTTATTGTAAATGAACCTGTTTTATTGTATTTGCACGTGTCTGAGACCTGCCTCGCCATGACAGAAAAACAGCAAAAAATAATATGCTAATACTTTTTTATTTTGTTTTTTTTTTGTTTGTTTTTGTGTGATAGTTACTTTTGAAATTACTGTTAGGTTCACTACAATACTGTGGTAATAAAACCTCTGTTATATAACAATCCCTGTTATATAATGACCAGACATGCCACCAGGTAGACACCAGTATTTCGTGTCAGTATAATGGAAACACTACAGTAGAAAGTCAGACAAAGTGCAGTTCTGTTGTCTGTGTGGTCAGAAACATCTCATTCTTCTCATTATCTGTGGCACTGCATCCGTCTTTAAATCGACTCTGCGGAAACCCAGTCTCTGTTCCCCTTTTGATCAGAAGGCTGCATTTAAAAGTCAAACTTGGCTATTAAACTTCCTTAAAGATGATTTGCGAGGGCCGACTGTAAGTCAGCCGCTGATTTGAGATGATCAAGGGAACTGTCGATATCTGAGAGAGGGAAGCATTTCAGAGCCAGACAGCTGATGAATATTTAAGAGACTATTAAGGTAAGGAGATGTATGTGCTCCACTCGGGCGGCGCTGTGTCCAGTGAATCGTAATTGACGTCTTCGGAGCAGCGCTTGACAGGAAAAACAGGACGGGTTGCCCACCGTTCCACTTCTGCTGGACTTTCAGAAAGCCTTATATAACACACAGTGCGTTTCACACGCTTACGTTCTTCAACAGGCACAAGCTGAACTCTCTCAGTCTCTCCACATCAGAGAGGGAGGCTGATTTGTTGAGTGGCTCGTATCTCTCTGGCAGGCTGTCAGCCAAACCCGTCTGCCTCATGGCTGCAGTAGAGCAAAGGGAATTTCCAGCAGGATCAGGACAGGGGGAGTCAAAACTGTTATTTCTGCTGACTGCTCAAACAGCCCGGATTACAGCTTCAAAGATCATCAGGAGAGAAAAAGCCCACACATCACCTTCTACAGGATACGCTCGGCATTTCTTACCAAAAATGGTTTATGATAAAATCTCTCTTCTGCATTAAATCTTGACCAATTGAATGTAATGACAAACGTCAGCTGGATGCAGCTGTTATTAGAGCAGAATTTGAGGATTTAGTTTTCACACTAGCTTTTTTTTAGTAGACCAGTGTGTGCTTGCACTTGCTACATACGCTGGGTCAAATCTGAAAGCTGTTATCAGGCCTGGTTGCTTTCAAACATCCATACATGGTACAAGATATAATCTGGCATTGCCATGCCCACAAATCATTTCACTGGTCATGGTTTCACTGGGTGGTTTGGAGCTTGAAAGAGCTTGAGAGCGTTCCAGGGTGTGGTTATAAATGGACGTACCGTACCTTGTATTTGGCTAGTACAAACTTTTTTTCTTTTTTTTTATAATTTTATTTCTAATTTTTCCATTTTTCTCCCCAATTTACACTGCCAATTACCCAACCCACTCATTAGGACTCCCCCTATCACTAGTGATGCCCCAACACACCAGGAGGGTGAAGACTAACACATGCTTCCTCCGATACATGTGAAGCCAGCCACCGCTTCTTTTCGAGCTGCTGCTGATGCAGCATTGCCGAGCAGCCAGCGCGCTTGGAGGAAAGCGCAGCGACTCGGCTACGATACACCCAGTACGATACTTGCGTACTGGGTGTTCTCCCTCCTTCACTCATCATCTGTGTGTATTTTCATCTGGTTACATGTAATTTCAGTGAGATTGCTCTTTCCTTGTCTCCTTGTGTTGTAGGCTGAAAGAGCAAGTTGCGACTTACTCTGCTGCTGATTGAGGCTGATTGCTAATACAGCACTACGCCATCATGCTTTGTGAATACTTAAGCTACTGTATGTAAAGACCACTGAATAAATATATTTCAGTCCAATTGGTCCTGGATTTATTTAAACTCCCCCACTTCCTTAGTCCTGTATATACCCCCACACCATAGCTAGTGGGGTCTCAACTTAATGCAGCCACCTAAAATCTGCCCTGAACTTCAATCCAAATATCTTCTGAAAGAAAATAAATTTTTACAATGTATGTTTTGTTTCCTTAGTGTACTGCAGTTGTATTCTGGAATGCAACGTATATGAAATGTGTTTCAAATATATTAAAATTAGGGCTGTCAATGCTAAAACGCTAACACACACAATTAATTAAGAAATAGTATAATTATTTTTTTACGCAAATTAATTATGAGACCAAATTTGACCCTAATTTCTGCCGTATTCTACCCTGCCCCTGTTTAACAGATTTTTTTTTTTATGGAACACACAATCTTCTCGCAATATTTACTTTCTTGGTCATGTGCCAGGCAGCTCTGACCAATCAGAAGAGTGCTTGGTTTATTAAGCCTGTGTGAAACCAAACCAAACAGAGGGAGAAAAATTCCAAGAAATGGTTGGTAAGAAACCAACCATACAAATCAACTACTCAGCAAATTAAGTTCTAATTCTAGAATCCTCACAGCAGCACAAGGTTTAGCAAAGTTGTGTGAACAGAAAAAACCCACATCAGCTTTCATCTGTCCTGTTTACTCAGGTCTTAGCCTAGGTTCCAAGCCTCCAATTTACACTGAATATGGTGAAATATGGCCAAATAAATGAGCCACTGCCCAGTGTCTGAAGAGTGTTCCTGCCCTGTGGTTAGTGTTTCAACATTCCCACCAGACCAACCAGGACCCTGAACAGAAAGAAGCATAAGAAGATTGATGCATCTCTAAATACTGGTCTATTTTTGGGACGGTGGAACGCTATATGGCGTATTTTTTGCATGTACATATCATTTTCTCGCAAGAACATGATTAACCTAATTAGTAAGACAACACAGATTTTGATTCCCTGGGGCTTTAAACTCTTCCTCTCCTGATTAGAAGCTGCAAAAGGGGCATTTTAATGCAACAAACCACGAAAAGAAGGTCTTTACTGCATGCTACAGCTCAAAAACTGTTATTATTGACTGTTATTATTAATAGTGTTCACTTAATAGTGTTCACTTTAATCAAAGTGCACTGCATTAACAATGATATATACAGGAGTTAACAGAGAATTTTATAAGTGTCATGTCTGGTGCTGAAAGCACATCTGTGTCTCCCACATCCAGCTCTATCTGCGATTCTCACAGTAACAACTACAATACCCAGAACGCACCACTCCATGACACAACACACACTCCCGATCACATGACACGTCACATGACGCCACCAGGAAGCCCCGAGTACTGATTACTCAGAGTATTTAAGGACCATGCTCACGCTCACACCTCGCCGAGTATCTGTTTGGTAATCCTACAATACAAAGCGTTTCTCTTGCCCTTGCTATTCTCCGTGTATGATCTTGTTTTTGTTTTCTACCGACTTTGATTTTTGCCTGCTCCCTTGTGTTGGATTACCGTGTATGACCTGGACTGTTTATTGTACTCTGGATTTTTGCCTACCCTGTGATACTGCCTACCTGTGTATGAACTCTGGACTGTCCTCCGGTTATGGTATGGTTTCTCTACACTGTGCATTTTTGGTACTGACCCTGTTTCTGTTGACTACCCCTGTCTACTCTATAACTTTAATAAAAGTTATTTTATTGTATCTGCACCAGTCTCATTCCTGTCTGGCCCTGACAATAAGATTATAACCAGTGAACAGAGAATGTTATAAGAACATCCAGTAAAGTTTAAGATTTAAATGTAGAAATCTGATATAGGGAGCCCAATTTTAGATGACTAATTTCAAAGATTATTCATGACCTGACTACCCAATTGTGTGTTGATTACACATGTTTATTTCTTCTTACAGATTTTTATTTCTTATTTTCTCTCGTTTTTTTTCCCAATTTATCTGGCCAATTGTCCATCCAATTTAGCTGCTGGCCAGCTGTAAATCCCCTATTCCTAGTGATGCCTTAACACAAGGAGGAAGAAGACAACACAAGCCTCCTCCAACACATGTGACGTCCTTCACCGCTTCCTTAAGTCCTCAAGCGCAGTGATATCACCCTAGGAGTAATGAGTGGAAAGAGCACCGTCTACCCACCCAGAGAGAGCGAGGCCAATTGTGCTCTCTCTGGGCTCCAGCAGCTTAGGGTAAGCTGCATGACCGGGATTCGAACCAGTGATCTCCCGATCATAGCGGCAGCGCTTTTGACCGCTGGAGCCTCCCAAAATCAAATTTTCTGTAGTTATCGAATAATTACACACATGAAAACACTCTTTTACTAAAAAGCATTGAGTACTTGTGATAGGTCAATTTTCAATTTTGATACTGCTTTGAAGTCCAAATCAAAATGCAAAAAAGCCATGTGACTGTCCCAAAACAGGTTTTGTTTCATCACAAAGTTTCTAAATGTTTTCAATTATTTTGCACACTTTAATGCACACCTAAATGCAAGCAGCTGATCTGAGACATGAAGGTTTCTAAATAAGAGCTAAAATAATCGGTACCACTTTATAATAAGACTACCTTTATAAAGGGTTATAAATGGTTTACAATTAGTGTATTAATGGTTACTAATTAGGTTGGAAATGCCTTAAAAATCATTAATAATCAGTTATAACACATACGTAGAAAACACAACAATAACCTGTTGTTTGCCAAATAGTGAACCCACAGCCATCTATATTGTTACCCTTTCTACATATGTGTTATAACGGATTATTAATAATTTTTAATACATTTACAACCTAATTAGTAACCATTAATAAACTAATTGTAAACTATTTATAAACCCTTTATAAGGGTAGTCTTATTTTAAAGTGGTACCAAAAAATCAGCTTATTGTTCAGAATTTGTTAAATTATTAACATTTGTGAAATGGAAGGATCTGGAAAAAGACCTGGGTCTGCTGTTTGATATAATTTCATACTTTAAGACAAACAAATAAAGTATTTGATTGCTCAACACGTTTTGTTGTGGCAGATGATGATTAGAATGTCTCACAAGATCAAATAATTTTTTCGAATCAATTGGTTGATCTGATTCTATTTCGCAAAAGCCCCACTTTTGCCATCACTAGAACAGGGCAAGGCAATATCAAAAACAGGCAAAGGTAAACAGGTATACAGAAGTGAAAAAAGGGCTATAGACAGGTACAAGAATGATTTGTAATGACATAAATAATCTGATTGATACTCCGCAAGGAAAGAAAGGAGCAATGGGGGTATAAATAGGACAGTGAACAGGTGACTGCAGTTCTTATACTCAGGTGAGTGGGATCTGGGTGGTCTGAGTGATATGAATGCCTTGGATGACAGGATTTTATGTAACAGATAAACACAAAGTAATAAAGTCCTTGTGAGTAGAGAAGAAAATTACACCTGATTTTAAAACATTGTAATAAATAAAATCCACATTTGTGTTCACATACAGTATGATATATGTCTTATGCCAACTGGGACATTTTTTTTAAATATGAGACATGTACTGTATTTCAGACATAAAGTATCATATCATACAAAAGCTGTAATGTTCAGAAAACAAGTAAGAATTGTGTGCTGGGTTTGACATTTACCAGTTTTTTTTTTTTATCCATTTAAACAGTGTTGTGATTGTCTTCACCTCCTGTTTCCATCCATGAAGCTTCACAGCCTGAATAAAGAGAAGAGAAATGTGAGCAAAGCCAGAGCTGGTTCTGCATTCTAAAAAGCTGAAAAATCATTTCTGCAGGTTTTGGAGTCTCGCACCTCACTCCCTCCTGTCACGAGCTGTGTTTAATTATGCTGCTCTGCTGACCAGCCGTCAGCCCGATGCAGCAGCAGGGGGGCTGATTCGGGGGGCTGCATGCTGGTGGGGGGAACTCTCTCGCTCTGAAACACTGCGGCGGGGCAGGAGCAGAGGCAGGCCAGGTGGCCCCGGGCCCTCACAACTCTTACTGTGAGCCTGACAGGCCCCCGAGCACGCAGGACGCTGAATGGGATTTCAGAGAAAAGTGACCTTTATGTGTGTGTGTATAAGAGAGAGAGAGAGAGAGAGAGAGAGAGAGAGAGAGAGAGATGAATTCACCATACATTATTGTACACACTATGTGGCCAAACCCTCAGCAGCGCAGCATGTCCCAGTGCTACATACACTATCATGACACTACTGTTATATCAGTGTCAGTGCTGTGCTGAAAACGGTCAGGGGTGGGTTTATGCTGCTCTTTTAACATCAATAAATATAGTAGAGGCAGCACACAGTGTACTCTTATACAGACATCCAGTATAAAGCTTATACATTTCTCACAAACTAAAGTATAGCTCATACACAGCATCTGCCAAATTATGTAAAATGGGAACATTTTTCAAATATCAAATATAAAGGAAACACATTCCAGACAAATATTAACATATTGTATATCATCGCTGTTCAATGAAAGACACTTATCTCCAAAACAGCAACTTTACAGAAGAGAGGAAAAAACTTGTAAACTTTCAATGGAAGTCAATGTAAAAAGAGTTTATTTCAGGTCATTTTGAAGAGTTTCTATTGGTCCGTTCATCAAGAAATTTTAGCACAGTGTAAGGGACAGTTTGCTTGTTCAAATTATGTAGTAAACTAAAAATCGACAAAAATGGAGATAAGTGTTTTTCATAGGACAGCGAGGATATATATATATATATGCAGCTCTGGAAAAAAGGAGATCACCTAAAAATACCAAATTAAAAACCTCTGGAATATAATCAAAAGGGAGATGGATGATCACAAGCCATCAAACCATATATATATATATATATAAAATTAAGCAGTTTAGCTTGGTTTGATGGCTTGTGATCATCCATCTCCCTTTTGATTATATTCCAGAGGTTTTTAATTTGGTATTTTTAGGTGATCTCCTTTTTTCCAGAGCTGCATATATATATATATATATATATATATATATATATATATATATATATATATACATACATATATATATATATATATATATATATATATATATATATATATATATATGTATGTATATATATATATATATATATATATATATATATATGTATGTATATATATATATATATATATATATATATATATATATATATATATAAATATGACCTTGTTTTCTTTGCATTATTTGAGGTCTGAAAGCTCAGCTCTTTTTTGTTATTTCAGCCACTTCTCATTTACTGCAAATAAATGCTCTAAATGACAATATTTTTGTTTGGAATTTGGGAGAAATGTTGTCTGTAGTTTATAGAATAAAACAACACTTCATTTTACTCAAACATAAACCTATAAATAGCAAAATCAGAGAAACTGATTCAGAAACTGAAGTGTTCTCTTAATTTTTATTTAGTTTTAGTTTGGTATATTAAGTATATATGTACACTGGCTTTCCAAAAGAAATTGATCAGAAACTAGCATCATGTCCCGTAACTTTTACCATGTTAGTTAAAGAACGCTGCACTGGCCTGTGAGATTCAATTTCTGCTCAGAGGCCTGCAGAGAGTCAGAGAGAGAGAGAAGATGAAAAGTATTTTCTCCTGCATGTCGTACTTTTTCTTTCCAGCTTCCGAAGAGCCCTCCATCTCTCTCTTTCTCTCTTATTTCAGCAGATGGTCATTTCCTTCTGTTTCAGACTGTGTGTGCAGTGCACCTGTAATGTCTGTTCCTGGATCTGATGTCTGTTCCTCACTGATTTCATCCAATTGGCAAGAAGAAGCAATCAGACAGACAAAGCCAGAAAATGGCACACAAAACGCTTGTATCACCATGTTTTGACATTTTTCACTGCCTAGTATCACAATTTAATATTTTTTTCTGAATTGTGGTATCATAATTTTTCAGTTATTGTTTGCTATTTTAAATGCATTGCTTCACATTTTGTGTTATTTCTTTATTATTTTTGCTATTTTTCACTGTCTAGTATTTTTTTTCATAATATAATATTCATGTTTTTGCTATTTACGTCTTTGTATTACCATTATCATCATCTTTGAACGTTTTGACATTTGGTTGTTCTTGTATTAGCATTTTGCCTTTTTTTTTATTTTTCTTTTCATTTTTATTATTTAAAAAATTCAATATCTATCTATCTATCTATCTATCTATGGAACTCAATATTAAATTAGTTTTTTTCAGAACATTTTAAAGAATTTGTCCATTTATCATGTATTTTTGATTCAGTGAAAGTGACAGTTTGTTCAAATTTTGTAGCAAACTAAAATTTAGCAAAAATGTTTTTCATTGGACAGTGATGTTATGCTGTTTTCAACATCTTCGTATCACTATTTTGTATTTTTACGTTTTTGCCATTTTTGACTGGCAGTTGCAAACTACATTGTGACATGATTTCATGATGATTGGACAAACAGAAATGCTCCAAAATAACCTAAAATAAACTCTTTTTACACTGACTGTTACACTTTTTCTCCTGTAAAGTTGCTATTCTGGAGACACACTTTTTTGTAATGATACACAGTCTCATACACTTATAAAACCTTGGTCCAGTGATCTCCAGCCTGTATAACTGAAGTCAGAACTTTCTTTTTGACAGGTAATTATGAAACCAGCTCTAAATGTATTCCCTGCATTTAAAATGAGGTGATAAGTGAGGAATGCAGGAAGAGAAGTGACAGAAAAGTTAGGTGTTCTGTGTTTGCAGTGTCTGAGTGGAGTCATGTATGTGTCAGTCTACAAAGGGGAAAGTACTGAATAGTACATTAAATCTCTGCTGCTGCGCTCATGGGAAAATGTGTTTCTGTGAGTCTTGAGAAGCTGGTTGTCTTTCTTTCGGTGCTCTGTTCAAGTTAAACGCTGACATAACACTTCACTTTCCTCGCTCACATTTTAATAAGGCAGTCTGAGTAAAGTCTTTCCTTAACTATATCAGATGCAGCAACCAGAACCGGTGTGCAGACAAAATGTACTTTTTTATTTTAAAACATTTCTCAATTTGTGTCACTATGAACCAAAAATACATCTGCCATTTTACTAGAGAAAACAAGAATGTTCAACTTAAAAATGTGTTGTTTGTCTGGACTCTGAATGCAGTCAACTGGAAAAATATTATTATTTTATCTTCCAAAACGTATTCTAGGCATTATGCCTGAGGTCAAGCAATGGCAATGGTATTTAATACATTTTTCAGTATGTTCTGAATGTCAAAAAATGATGTATTTCATATGAAGCATGATTTGTTTGTATCACTCTGTATCATGATAAGTTTAAGTATCAGGTCTCTGTGCAATTGCTTGCTCACTAATCTGTTTTGAAACCACATAAATCAATTGGAAAAGCGGATCAAGGGTGGTCCAAGGATACATCCCTGAGGAACACCTTTTTAAAAAAAATTTTATTGTTCATTTTTGCCTGAGCTTTTTTTCCTCAGGGCAGTTAATGATTTTATGTCTCATTGTATGTCACACAGACATACAAGGTTACATTTTACATCATACTTAATATTTTACTATAATATGTGCTGTCAATATGAACCAAAAATGCATCTTTTACATTCCGATATATTCCGGAATTATACATAATTCTTTTATTAATATTGACGCAAAATTCACAAAATTTAAGACATCTTGTCAGTTTTAAAGCCCTGTTCCTTCCAAAAATTATTCTAGACATTATGCCGAGGTTCAAGCAAAGGCAATGATATTCAGCACATTTCTGTGTTCGGTCCAATATTAACACAACGTTTTTTTTTTTTTTCAGAGTGCTACAAATGTCAATCAATAAACCAATAAGTCACTTCATATCATGCTCTTCTAGTATTAGGGATTTGTGCAGTTTGCTCGCTTCTTTGTTTGTTTTGAAACCACATAAATCAATTGGAAAAACAGACTGAGAGTGGTCCCAGGATACACCCCTGGGGCACACCTTTATAAGAACTGTTCATTTTTACCGTCTTCAGGCCTCAAGCAAAGATTCTTACAGTACGTGCTGCTAATGTGAACTGACAATACACCTGCTGCCACACAAGAACATCACTCAGTATTCAGTAACATTTCATTGTTCATATGGATTAAAAATGGATTAAACTGAAGAAAGACAGACAGTTTAAAAAACATTTTGGAAAAAGACAGAACACCACAAGTGTTCTGGACTTCACTTATATCATATGACAAGTTGTCGCAACCCCCCTCTGCCCCCCTCCTTCCTTTAACTCTGTAATCTCTCTTTTCTGACTCTACTATAGGAGAGGGGGACTTGCTTCCTACAAAAAGCAGAAGCTGCCTGGTAGGTGTGGTGCTAACTGGCCAGTCAAATACACTGACTGTTCCTTTAACTTCCAGCAAGAACAAAATCCAGGGCTGAAATCTGAAAAGATTAAAGATTAAAGAAACCTGACCACAATTGGCAATTCAATTTACTTATTTATTTTTCATTTTATTTCTAATTTTTTCCCAATCTTCTCCCAAATTACACGGCCAATTACGCAAACTACTCATTAGGACTCCCCCTATCACTAGTGATGCCCCAACACCAGGAGGGTGAAGACTAGCACATGCCTCCTCCGATACATGTGAAGTCAGCCTCTTTTCAAACTGCTGCTGATGCAGCATTGCCGAGAAGCATTACAGCGCACTTGGAGGAAAAAGCAGCGACTCGGTTCTGATACATCAGCTCACAGACGCCTTGTGCTGATCGGCATCACTGTTTGGCGCCCGACATTTGGGAATTCAACTGAATCAATCCACCTTAACCAAAACATGGAAAAAAGTTGATCATACAAATGTGAGTATGTATCTCAACTCTTCATTTTTGAAGTGCTCCCAAATTTCTGTTGTATTTAAGTTTGGATAACTTAATTGATTCAAGTAGTAGGACATTTAGATTTTACATAGATTTACTTTTTATTAAAACTGATGTCTGTAAGTTTTGGGATTTAGGGCCCTCTCTGGTAAAAATGTTTAATTGCAACTAGAATGTGGAAAAATCATTTTATACTGGTGGGTGTGATGCGGTCTCCTTTTCAGAGTGGATTAATTCGATTCCAGGTTATGTTCAGTCAGAGAGAGTGAGACAGAGAGCGCTCAGTCAGAAACTTCACCTCAACTACACACTTTGGTTTTACTATGAGTGAATAAGCTACTGAGGTCCGAGTTTCCCCTTCTGAAGTCTCCATTGCTTCACCAGCCACTCGCGTTCAGTAAAACTGAGCCTGATCCTCTTTTAGAGGCTGTACATGTGATGTAAGTCTGTAAAGACTTGTGACATGTACAGAAGATCTCCCGCGGAAAGCGACTAGATACTTCATTTTTTAGAATGAATATATTAAGCTTGGTACCACTGGTACTATTAAACGAATGCTTCTACTTTCCGTTTAGAAACTTGAAAAATATGATGTTACTTCAACTACGACTTAAATACCCTTTGTACCGTGTGTCATATTAAGGCCTGAAGATAAAGTTTTTAGGTTTAGTTTTTTAGGAGAGGTACAGTATAAAGCTCCAGGATGGCCAAAACTGAGACCAGGCAGTTTTTGCAGTAGACCCTAAAAACTTGCATATGAAAGCAAATCCTCCCTCTGCCGACTCATTCCGGACTTCTCTTGTCCAAACAAAAAAAACTGCATAGGTTGTAATGAGAAAGGGCAAGATATGTAATCTTCCTCCTAGCGAGTCTCACTCAGGCAGGGTTTTAGTTCCGACTCTAATCTAACACACCTTACTCAAATAGTGAGGTGCCTAATAATATTCCCAGAGACTCCTCAGTGTTTTAATGAGCTGAGGCAGGTGTGTGTGTGTGTGTATGTGTGAGTGTGTGTGTGTGGGATCAGCACTAAAGTGTACTGCATACCCTGGGGCTCTGCAGGAAGAAGCCTGCCTCCCCCTGGTGAAGGGGCTGTTGTTGAGGTGAGCTGTCACTTCCTCTGCCGCGCACTCTTCCTCCTCTGAAGGAAATGGAAATGATCCTACATTTCACCTAATAATAAGCACTGTGGGGGAAAATAGCAGCAGCAGAACTTCATTTCAAAACTCAGTGAAAAAGTTTAATGACAAACTTCATGACAGAATTAGTTTTAATAGTTCTCTGCAATACAGTGGCTGTAATGTCTGTGTAGGCCAGGGTTTATGTGCCAGCCTGAAATCCCATGTCAGTAAACACAGCCACAGTCTTACTAATGACCTGCAGTGTCATTTATAGCCACCACTGAGGCAACATGTTGACAGGACATGGTATGGCAACAGCTGTGACCTTTTAAATTGGTGTAGTGAGAAAGAGAGAGAGAGAGAGAGAGAGAGAGAGAGAGAGAGAGAGAGAGCACGAACCTATTCATTTGGAAAATCGCTCCACTTATTTTCTTTCTTTTTTGCAACACTTTATGTTATGTGATCTAATTGAACCAATTTATTTTTATTTGGACCACTTTCATATATCGTCTATCTTCCATCCTTCCCACAAAATAACTTTGTATCACATTTGTATCATCATTTTTTTTCTAATTTTACCTTTTGGCATAATGTGAAAGAATGCTTAGAAATGTCTTTCAATGAATGTCATGTCTATAAAGGCAAGACTTAATGAATACTGTCTGCTTTTGTCTACTTTTTTGGTTACTGTCACATTAACCTCAAAAAACTGCTTATAACGTCTTATAATGAGCTTAAAATATCCTGTATCTTTACTATATCATTAATTATCTATTCTCATGATAAACATCTGCCAAGTTACTTGGTACATAAAAAGACATGTTATAATACATTATAAAGGACAATAAGCTTTTACATTACTCAAGATACGTATAATACTAAGTAATATAAATAATAAGTAGTCAAAGTAATTCATGCAACTTTTTATCATGTCATAAAGCATTACACAAGCTCAGCCTTAACTATAAAAACAGCTTATGATGCATTATGATCACAATTCATAGTGAATAATATACATGGCTATAGTGTGTTAAGCATTTTTAGAAATATTTAAAGCTATATTTATAATGCCTTATTACAATGTTTTTTTTATAGAAAGTGTTGCCACAAAATATTTTTACATTTTCTGTTATTTCCTATAAAGTTACAATTTTGGAGATACAATGATTGACATGATGACACGAGGTCTTACATACATAATATACCACACAAAAATTAAAACAACCCTTCTTTTTGCTACTGCTCTGTTTTTAAATATTTAAAAAAGTACCAATAAGCCATAACATTAAAACCCCTGACATAAAGTGACATGAATAAAATTTTAATAATGATTATCTGGGTCAAACTGAATCTGTCAATAAGTGGAATCTATATATCAACTTACAGGACTTTAAAGTAACAGATATGCTGCTAATGTCCTGATGCAAAATATCACAGTACACTTTCAAAGGTCTTGTGGAATCCAAATAAATGTCTTGAGAGCAGCAGTACGGAGATGAGTGTGTGCAGCATCAGATAGGAGCATTAAATACATGAGCTCACAGATGCCGCTTCTGCCGATAGACATCACCCTAGGAGCGATGTGGGGAGAGTGCGCCATCTACCCACCCAGAGAGAGCAAGGCCAACTGTGCTCTCTCAGGGCTCCAGCAGCTGATGGCAAACAGCATGAGCAGGATTCGAAACAGTGATCTCCCCAACATAGTGGCAGCGCCTTAGAATCAGTAGGTCCACTCAGTGTCTCCTGGGTAACTATTTTATTGATGATGAGTGTATATATGCACATACTGTACAGTGTATATTTATATACTGTATAAACGCTGTGCTCTTGAGGACATTCATTAACTCTATACAGTTTCCTACCGTTGCCTAAAGCAGAACATAACACAGACTGTAGGCTCTGTAGATGATAGATGATAGAGAATACCTCTTGCAGTTAAAAAAAAAAAACAACTGATGGAAATCAAAGGGCCAGGGAGACCCCTACCTAGTAGTGCTCTCTGGGTGCTTTGATGAGGGAGGAGGTGGGCCGGGAGGAGGGGTGGCACGAGGTCCCTTTACCCCCACCCTCCACCCCCCGGAGGGAAGAAAGGTCTGATTGAAGTGAAAATTACGAGCTTTTCAGATTTCTGTAAAAATCACAGCTCTCAACATAATTGCGCCTAGCACGAGAAGGAGCAATATTTTCATATGAAAGATTGAAAACTGGGGAATGTTGGTTATAATTAGACGTGACTTAAATAGGTTTTGTGAGTTGTTAACATTGCGGATTATTGCCTCTTAACACAAAGGGTGCCTTGACAGCAGTTACTCTAAGATTGATATTTAATTATTTTCACATTAATATTAATAGTTTGTACTAATAATAATTTACCATGATTTACTTCCATATAAAAAAGTCCTATGTAGTCATAGTAAAGTGTTTCTGTGGTACATAAACCTAGTTTGTCTTCTAGCTACAGTATATTGAACCGTACTTTTTCAATATTTTAGTTATTACCACCAATTCCCACACACAGAGTGCACTCTGACTTTGGCAAATTGATATATTAACAGTGCAGAGCTTCTGGAAACTGACCTACTCATTTACGCTTTAAAGTTGTGTGTGTTCAGTGCGTGGCGCACCTGCGTTGCAAATATTGCACAGAACATCTGACTGACATCTAACTGTTGTTAGGGTTCTAATCAGTTGGTGGCGCATCTGTGTTTTCAGTTACCATGATAGCAATCATAGATCGTAGATATATTAATTAGCACCTTTTCTTTTTAAAGGATGCAGATGTAAGGTGTGAAAATAGACTGTTTGCAGGGTGTAAGATAGACTTAACATGCCTTACACCCTTAGATGCACTGGCTAGCATTGCACTTCATGAATAATGGGGTAGAGGAAGAGTTATTGTTATTTAAAGAGACATATATATGTGGTTCCTCATTATATAAAAAAACATAGAAAATGTAAACAGGCAAATATTTAAGTATTTTAATGTTTCTCTGAGTGGTCATAGATTTATATTGCCTTTTCATTAAATTTCTGCCATTTTTAAATCTGTATATTTTTCTATATATATTAGAATTGATATACACAGCAAAGTGCAACAGTAGGATTAAAATTATTTCTATCTGAGCAATAATTGTTCATTTGCTCTGTAAAACATCAACATTAGAGTAATAGAAGTAATGGTTTTACATTACTGTGTTTATTAAAACATCTCCAAATCTTTCCACATGTAAGTCGTAGTATTATATTTAGTTATTATCATATCTGGTTTGGTTAATCAGTGCTTATTAATGGTAGGTCAAGTAAGCTCATGATGGAATTGAATATTTCCATGGTGTAAGGTTTGAGAAATGAATCACTGACACTGATGGTTCTATAAAAGTTCTGAATGAGTAGTTACAGTAAAGAGCATCATACTGTAGATGTTAACTAAATCTTATCAGCTTTTAAGCTTATTAGGCTATGCAGCAGAGAATTATTGGCAATACTTTGTAAAGCGAGACACACAGAACAGCTTTCTATACAAAAAAATGTCTTTGGAAACAAGTGAATGTGATTAGTACTCAGGTGAGAAGGAACAGAAAACTCTAGTTTTATAATAATGGAAAAAATGTGATTCCAAATGTTTGACCTGTAGTGTACTTCTTAACAAAGAAAAAAAACTACAGATGTAAATATACAGAGCTTATTCTTCTTTCTCCTCCCTCTCAGCATCAGCATTCCGGAGGATTAGAGAGGATGGCCTACATGAAAGTGTGATGGATGGACATGTTGCGAATGTTTCAATGCTGTGAAATTACAAACAAATCAGTCAGAGAAGCAGACAAAGCCAGCTACAGCCGCCATGCACACGCTCCAAAAACCTGCTGGATATTATTCAGGAAACACAAAGCGATGACAGGCTCAATCTCCAGAGCTGGAAGGATGCAGCGGCGGAGGCTCGCCATCATCTCGTCAGTGTGGACTCTAATTCACCTGTAATGGCTGTCGGTGAGTGAGCCCGGGGCTCAGACTGTGATGACTTTCTGCGGGCCAAATTACTGAAATGGCATCCTGCACTTGCGGGCTGACACATCAAGGTAAGGGGACACAGTGCACTGAGAAATGAAGACCCTGACCTAGACGAAGATGGACTTCAAAGCTTAACTGACCAACAGATGAGTAGAGAGAGGGAAGAGCTGGACTCGGGAAGACCATTTTTTGTGAAACAATCTTCTACCCCATTCATTCAGGGCCTTCAGGGCATGTACAGTAAAAAACAGACCAAAATTACATACCTTGCACGATATTTGGTTAATATTATTGGTTAATATTATTCAAATATTGGTTAATAACATTTATTTTCTTGCTAAAAAATTAAATTTGCAAATGCATAAAAGTTGTCATCAGAAGGAAGCGTTTTAAGTGCTGTAAGATTAAAAATTAAAATGCAAATTTTTCAATAAAATAGTCAATAATGGTTTGAAGAGCCACATCATCTGCTGGTGTTGGTCCACTATGTTTAACTTTTGTTTGGAGATGCAGATTTCATATTCCAGCAGGACTTGGCACACTGCCCACACTACCACAAGTACCAATTGGTCGTATATAATATTCTAATTTTCTGAGACACTGATTTTTGGGTTTTCATTAGCTGTAAGCCATGATCATCTACAATAAAAGAAATAAACACTTAAAATAGATCACTCTGTGTTTAATACATCTATACAGCATATGAGTTTAACATTATGAACTGAATTACTGAAATAAAGTAACTGATATTTGAATAAAATTCTAATTTTTGAGATGCACCTATATACCTCTTTTTACACAAGTTAAAATAGGTTAATAAAAACAACTCATTTGTTTTGGCATCTTTAAGATATGTCCTGTCATCATGAACTCTGTGGGCTGCATCTCTATATTCTTGACACAGATTGGTTTGTAGAATGTTGTGAGTTTAGTAAGACTTAACAGATGTTCTGCCAAATTCTGCATTTCTGGCAGAATTCAACTCCCCTTTATAAGCAAGTGCAAATGATCACAAAAGATTTCCTCGGATTCCTTTTATTTATTTCTGGTAATAAATAAAGGTTAATCTACCGTTAGTGTTGATACAGTTGATACAGAGTAATGTCGGTAGTGAGTGTGTGCACATAATGGGCTTGTGATTCTTGCATGTACGTGAAAGGGGTCAGATTTTGGTGCGACACCAGTTCTTTTTCTTTCTCTATTGTTTAAAAGGTGATTGTAGCTTGCCTCAACTCCAAGTAATTTGTCTAAAAGTCTAATTAAAAACCTAATTTTAGTTTACAGCACCTTCTACACCTGCCTACAATTTTGTTTCAGAACAAACTTAAAAAAAGTAAGAGTAAAAGCACACAAAATGACTTATATCACTTTCAATTCCGTTCAGAAGAATGTACTGAAAAGCCAGTTTGAAAAGTCAGCTCACTTGGTGGCTTAGCATCCCCAGCTGTTATTCGTCGGAAAGAACCAGCCAGATAAAAAGCCATTAAAGAAATGCATTAATCTCCTACTCACCTCCTTACTTGCAGACACTTAATATGCATAAAAGACGTGAATAATGCCCTTGTGAAATTATGGCTGTGTGAATCAAGAGGCGAAGGCGGGCAAGGTAAGAGGCCGTCCTCTCCAAGAGGAAGTGCAGTTGCATTACCAAAATAGCTGGATGACTCAGCACAAAGCTCATAACGAAAACCTAAGTGTGTGTGAGTGTGTGTATATGAGAGTGTGTGTATATGAGTGTGTGTGTGTGTGGTAGGGTAAGTACAGTTCTGCTTGCCATCTTGCACTCAAATAAGTTTGCTTAAAGGCAGCAGCAGCAGCGGCAGTGCCATCATACTCAGCAGCATAAATGTAAAGGGTGGGTGGGGGATGGGGGGGTGTATTCATTCACAAAATGAAAAGCTCTTGCACTAAATTAAATTTCTGCCAGTATTACATGATGGGGGAGAAGCCCGCTCGCTGTGCACCAGATCACAGTTGGAAAGCAATATCGCTAAAAGGCTTTTAGTGGATTAATGTGGTGTTTTATCCCCTCTCTCGCTCCCCCTCCCCTCCCCCCCTCTGCTCCCTGCCCAGGTGCTCATAAAGCACGTCGGCCCGCTCCCATGACATTCAGCTCGGACAGGACGTGGACCCGTTCCAGATAACCTAACGAGCAGAAGCCTGCACTGAAAACAGCACTGCTCTGAATTCATATTAGTAAAACAAGTCGAATCAGATCACAAAAGTGTGTGAAATAAAGGTCATTTAATGGTGTGCACATTTAAACTACACCTGTGTGGGTATTTCTTTGTTTTGTTTTGCACCATCAACTACAATTACACAGACAATAATTCAATTGTACTGCATACAGTGCAAAAAAAAAAGTTTTGATTTAAAAAAAAAAAAAAGGAAAAATCTTCAGTTTTAGATGAGCTTTGATTTGTGATGTGGTGCATCATCATGCACAAAAAATGCTAATAGAAGATAATAAACTGTTACCATAAAGGGGAAGGGATTTACAAGGTTGGGTCCACAAATTCATACTATCTATAATAAATATGTGAGATTAATTAGACCAGACTTGGATAAGATGAATAAACACGGAAGAATAAACAAAGGAATAAACAAGATATAAACAAGATAAAACCAAAATCAAGATGAAATGCGGATAGACAAAACAACAGGGGAAGGTGCAAAGACCGACGAACAAAGACAGAAACACTAGGGCTATACACAGGAAACACACACACGAAACTACGAACACCTGGGGAAACAGGTAACGAGGGGGCGGAGCTACAAATTAGACACAAGGGTAAATGTGAGTGGAAAACTACTGGTGAGCACACTGGGAAACGGGGAAACACAGGGCAACAGGGCAAGGGCGTGACAATAAGATAATACAAGACAAGATAAGACAAGACAAGACAAGATAAGATAATCCTTTATTAACTCTAATGTTGGTAAGTAGTGGTGGTAATCACAGGGCATCTTTTGATACCATTATATCAAGATACGTTTCCTGTGATAACGATGATATCATGATACTGTGATTCTATGATACTCAATATATCAAAACAGTTCTCTATGATACTTCACAGCATCTGTGTTATTAAAAGAGAATAAAATTAAATCTTCCTAAAAAAGCATTTATTGGATCCAGTTTGACAAAAATGTTCACCCATTATTTTTTTTTTTTTGGGGGGGGGGGGGGGGATACTCCTCAGGGTTGGATCTGTCAGGTTGTTTATTCTGAGATTTTATGTCTTATTAAATGGTTCTGAACTACTGAACTACTGTAGCCTTTCTGTCAGCTCCAACAATTTCTGCCATTCTCCTCAATTTGCACACTGAAGTATCTTTGCCTCCTATACAGGTCATTTAATCAAGGTTGCCCAAACATTTGCATTTAACTTTATATGTCTGTCTTTAAATACATTTCTTCTATTAATCATTGTATATATTGTGTATACTTTTTTGTAATATAATAAATAAATGTTACTTTATTTAGCTGTATTGAATCTCTGCATAACTACATTAAATTCATGCACTGGTATTAGTTTTTATATGTGGTGGAAGCTGGTCAGCTCTAAAGCCTGAGAGACATGTTTAAAGACGGAGATTATCTAACCTCTGTGGTACTGATCTAGAGACGGCTTAATCACAAGCTTACAGAGATTAGTCTCGGATTAGCCTGCGAAAAAAAATGCCATTTTCTGTTAATTAACAACATTTCAACCGAGAAATTTAATTTGCTGTCTTGATTATGAAAGTTCTACACAGTCTAGATTATATTATAGATAATTTGCGGGTCACTAGACATTTGAATAGAGTCATTTAGACTCGATTTTTCTGGATTATAATCATAGCTCTGAAATCTGATCAGCTATTAGTTTACTGTTTATAGAGATACAGAGACTAATGACAATCACAATAAATTATGTTCATATAGATTCACTATTATAGATGTTTTCTACTGAAAGAGAATAACTTAATAACTAAAATTCTTAAAAATTAAGAATAACAGATTTTTTGTTATATCAGCTTCTTTGCACAATAATTCTACTTTGATTAAAGTGAATAAAACTGTTTTTTATTTAGTTTTCTTTTTGAAGAAAGAAACGCTATTGTCACTGTATCTGCCTCCAGACTAAGATACCCAGAGAGCATCCAAAAACACTGATGTCACTTTCTTGCATGATCACATGTCCCTGTACACAGCACTACCAGGAAGTCAATCACCAGAATATTGATTACACCTGTTCACACCCCAGATCTTACAGTCTACAAATCAGGGGCCATGAAGTTAATAATAATACATGATCTACAATTTCCCTAAGGTATCCTGGGGGAATCACTACACATACTCACTACACACATGAGATTATTGTTATGGT
This sequence comes from Astyanax mexicanus, assembly GCF_023375975.1. NCBI lineage: Eukaryota > Metazoa > Chordata > Actinopteri > Characiformes > Acestrorhamphidae > Astyanax > Astyanax mexicanus. The sequence continues at coordinate 28,035,474 of NC_064423.1, read as the reverse complement.
GGGCAGTGTATTGTGATAATATCATATCGTGACGTGTCCTCTGATTCCTACCTCTAAATTTAGTATCTTGGATCATGACCATATTCAAACTCCACTAAATTTATTGAAAATTGTATTTAAAAATGTTGTGGAATACAAAATGAATTTGAGACTGGCTAGTTTTTCACTAGCAGAATTAGTTAAACCATATCATGACATTCCACCACATTTCCCACTATATACATTTATTTTAGCCTGCCCTATTTTTTCCTGTACCAATAACATAATACAAACATGAAGCTCCATGTCAGGATTGATGCAGGCAGGGAGACGTGGAGGCGGACGTAAACGCAGGTAAGAAATGTATTAAATAAATAAATGACAGAGAAACAAATTAACGAATAAACCAATAACCAAAACAAACAAGTGAAACAAGAGAACATAAACTAAACAAACAAGAGATAATAATAATAAACAAACAGGGAGGCTAAAAAACGAGAAACTAAAACACGACAGAATAAACTAACAAGTAGGCAAACAAAGGAAACTAATAATTAGATAAACAAAACTAAACAGGGCAGGGATATATATACAAGGAAATACACAGGAAACTAAAAAATAACAAAGGATAAACAAGAGAATAAACAAGGAGGGATAAACACAGAACAAGGAACTAGGGCTAGGAAATACAAGGAAACGCATAATAATAAACGAGGAAACGCAGAGAGTCAAAACAACATGGGAAGGTGCAAAGACCGACGAACACAGACTGAAACACTAGGTCTATATAACACACACGGAAAGTAGAAACACCTGGGGCTAGGGGGCGGAGCTACAAATTAACACAGGTGGAAAAGTACTGGGAAGAGACACAGAGGAGCACAGGTCACGTGGGGATAACACACAAAGACATGAGAACAGACAGGAACAGGGCCAGGACGTGACACTTCAAATATTGTCAGGGACTTCTTATACAAAGGACATGATTTTTTTTATTCTACCTTCCCATTATAAAAATGCCACAAACACCTGTATAACAACAATTATGTTTTCGTTACTTTTTTGTCTCATTTTTTCTGTGATGTTCTATGTATGACTGTAAATGTGACAAAAGAGACTTTGATTTGTTTAAAACAAAAAAAAAACCTAGAGAATGAACCGACACTTTAGTTTTAAACAAGCTTACAAAACAAAAACCCAATTCTTAATACATTCTGACATGAACTACAGGTTTAACAAAATCCCTACAACAGTTGTTTTCTATCAGGTATTGTGTGTCAGCAACTCTGGATTAAAAGAAGACGCACGCTAATCGATCGGTTTGTATCGACTGAGGCCAAAAACCCACATAGTTTAGTGTGTAATCATGGGTTTGTTATACAAAGCGAGGATACAAGCTTTTTTCCCTCCGAGGCCACATGCTGTGGGGAGAACTAGGAGCGATTCAGGGATAAATAGAGAATAGCGAGATGCTTTTAATGCAGTTCCAGCAAACAAAAAAACAACAAAAAAAAAACAACAAACCGCAGACAATCATGGGAGTGTTTTCTCTATTCTTTCTTTTTGTTAGTTTTTTTTGTTTTATCTGCAGGAAAAGGAAAAAAAAGACAAAACTTTGCGTAATGACTATAGCTGATAGCTTTTTCTTTTCTTTAACACTTCAGTCTATCTTTTCTTTTCTCTCTTTTTTGCAACACAAACACAGGCACAGACGCCACACATCCTACAAAATGCAAAAAAAAAAAAAAAAAAAAAAGAGAGAAGAAGAAAAAGATGCTTTTTTTTCATCATTCAGAGCCAGACAGCAGCTGACAACATTCTTGTTCCAGCCGGTAGTTCCAAAATAACACAAAATAGGAAAAAGTGGCTTGTTTTGAGTTTTTTCCTTTATTCTTTTGCTTCCCGGAATGATGTGTGAATGTTTTCCATCAGGGAACGCTGACCTGCGTGTGTTATTACCTCCTGTCACTCCGGAAAAGAGCTTAAACAATATTTTTTTTTGTTGGGAGATAAACAAAAGTTCCAAATATATCGAATATGACAGTTCGTTCAATTTAGAGTCCGGCAGGAAAGATGAATTGTTTGGAGCTCGCCAGAGCTTGTCACAGGGACCCCGGCACATCGGAATAATGGCCGTAATAATGCCCTGACGTTGATGAATTGCTTCCTATTACTGAACAACGCAGAAATATGTACAATCCGCGTGAGCGCGGCCTCCCCCGGTGCGAGCCACACATTCGGAACAGCATGACTACAACAACAGAGGGTGTGAAAGACCACGCTCTTAAAATAATAACGCTGAAAACATTCGCTTTTACACAGCGCGAATCCGTACGTGACCTCTTAAATGTTTGTTTCAGCCTTCCATTCACTTCTATTCCCCCACTCGAATAACACAACTCTCCACAGAGACTGTGTTTCACACAAACTTTCTATCATACTTTTATCCCATTTTCTCTCCAGTTTATAAAGCCAATTTTACCCAACCCATTCATTAGGACTCCCCTTATTACTAGTAATGCCCCAACACCAGGAGGCGAAGACTAGCACATGCCTCCTCCGATACATGTGAAGTCAGACACCGCCTCTTTTTGAACTGCTGCTGATGCAGCATTACTCGGAGGAAAGCGCAGCGACTCGGTTCTGATACATCAGCTCACAGACGCAGGCTTGTGCTGATCGACATAGAGAGAGAGCCATTTATCCACCCAGAGAGAGCGAGGCCAATTTTGCTCTCTCAGGTCTCCGACAGCTGATGGCAAGCTACATGAACGGGATTCAAATCAGCGATTTCCCAACCATAGTGGCAGAGCCTTAGTCCACTGGATCACTCGGAGTCCCAACTTTCTGTCATTCTGATTGGTCACATTAGTTGGAAACACTCTAAGATATGAAAGGTTCCTATACAGGAAGCCAAAAATAAGCAAACCAAAAAGGTGGTTTCAGTCCAGAATGATCTGAACCATAGTTTGGTTTGTAGATAGTTTAAACTTTCAGACCAATTACAGGAAGTGGAGGCAGACTATCATTTCTTGCTACACAGTGAAAAAGGAACAGAACTGGACAAGGATTGAAACTGAACGATTGGATGAATCGATTATCCTGTTGCATACAAGCTCACTTATACATTTAATTGGAACGTATCTAGAACATCTCTCTGTTAATGTTTCTGGTAACAATGTCATCATATCAGTTTGATATCGTTTGGATATAGGATGCACATAAATCTGTTTATAATATTTTCCTGAGAAAGGAAGACCCACTAAATGAACAGTAGGATGAATGAAATGTAGGGAAATTCCGTCCATGTACAGTACCAGTAAAAAGATTAGGCAAAGTTTAGTTTATTCAATGTGTTTTTTTCTTTTTTTCTTTTTTTTTTTCATTGTAAATTTAATATTAAAGACAATAAAGCTATATAGGACCGCAGTTATTTTGTAAACTAAAAGTGCTTAACAAACCAGAATATGTTTTATACTTTAGATTCTTCTAAGCAGCCACATTTATCTTTGAGGACAGATCTGCACACTCTTACTATTGAAGGAGTCTTGAAGGAGTTCCTGGAGGTGCTGAACAATAGTTGCTGCTTTTTCTCCAGCTCATCCCAAACCACCTCAAATCAACATCTCAGTTGATCCGGTTTAGGTCAGGGGATTGTGGAGGACAAACACTTTCTTTTTTTTGTTTACTACATAATTGCAAATTTGTCACTTAATAGTTTCCATGTTTGCAATATTATTCTACAATGTAGAAAATAAATTAAATAAATGAAAAAAGAAGAAAAAATGATAAATACACCTCTTTTGTCTGAAATATCTGATACAGTATATTTTAACCATTCAAAAGCACAGTTTTGTGTGTGGGATTTATGGATAGTGGTACACATACATGTGCTGACAAGCTGATAGATACAGAAGAAGCGTCTGTAGTGAAAGAAGTACGTAAACTAAGGTAGTAGAGTAATACAGGATTTTATATGGCTTTTATATGACCAGGGTTATGTATTATTATGTATTATTATGGAGTGTTGGTGAGAGATCTCGAGCAGCTCCACCAAAGTACCATAGTGCAGTATCTGCTATAACAGAGTAATGACAGAGTAATGCCATTCTCCCAGACAGTTTTACAGACAGTGGAGCACCAACATGATTCTGAAGCGGAAATTAGAAGGCATGACTGGTAGTTCATGTTACTTTAAGGGGTTAAAGTCAGTGGATGATATCTCATATCTATCTATTATTAATTACCCCATTAAACAGGGGTTTACAGATGAGCAGACATTAGTCTGCAATTATGTTGAATGTCGCTACTGTTAAAAACTTTTCCGACTGCACGTCTTCTGAGTTTCTTGTCTGCGCAAGCTCCGTAATTACGGATAATTGTTCCAATCAGACACCGCTGTCACTTTTGCACCCACATCACTGCAGATTGAGGAGTCTGAAACTTTCAAAATACCGTATTTTTCCCCAGTTAAATATGAAAAAAAACGTACATTTCTTTTAAAAAATAACAATAAATGCATTGACCAATACTTCAGATTATTTCCAGCCCGCCTCACCTGGGTGTGCATATGTAATCAGCCGTCAAGTCTATCAACAGGATTCCTCTTTTGTGAGCCTCACCCTGCAATCACTGCTGCAAGCATCAGTGTCATAATTGCTCTGACAATCATGGCAGGACTCTTGAAAAGAGGCGCTGGAGGAGCGGTGGCACACACAGCCTGAATAACAACGCAGTGCGCAGGCTTTACAGTCTTCGCACGAAACCAAAACCCTTTCACCAGTTTTCTAGAACCATTTTTTTTATTGAAATTGCTCCAAATTATAGGTTCCCGCAGACAATTTGATTATATTGTATGCCGCGTGACGACGACTGCATCAAAACAAATATTTATAAGCTTAAATATTATGCTTTCCCAATCACAGTGCTGCAGCTTCCAAAAGTTCACAGAGGAGTCATGAGCTTTACTGCGATAACTGTAAAGTCAGGGAAATCTAAAGAACCAAAACGTGGGCGACTTGGGTTCAATTCCTAGTCTGGGTGACTGAATGCTGTGCTGTGCTACACCAATAAGAGTCCTTGGGCAAGACTCCTAACACTACATTGGCCCCACTCTGTAATAGGAATCACCTTGTAAGTCAGTCTGGATAAGAGCGTCAGATAAATGCCATAAATGATATATACAGTACCAGGAAACCATAGGAAATAATTCGGTTAACACAAAAGTGTTAAACAAACCAGAATATGTTTCATAGTTTAGATACCTCAAACTAGCACCTCTTGCTTAGATAGAGACAGCTTTGCACATCTTGGCTGGATTTTCTCAGTCAGATTTATGAGATTTATAGAGTCACCTGGAATTCAGGCTTTCAGTTAACAGCTGTGCTGACCTTGTTAAGAGTTAACTACTTCAATTTCTTTTCTCTTAATGTGTTTGAGAGCATCAGTTGTGAAGTTGTGAAGAGATTACAGTTGTATAGCCCTGTTTGAGTAATGTTTTAATCCATATTTTAATAAGAATTACTCAAATGAAATATATATTTTTTTAAGAAATTAAGGTAAGTCCAGACCATCAAACCATCAAAAACGTTATGATGAAACTGGCTCTTATCAGGATCACCCCAGAAAAGGAAGAGTAAGAGTTTCCTCTGTTGCACAGGATTAGTTGATCAGAGTTACCAGCCTCAGAACCGGCAAGTTAACAGCACCCCAAATAAGAACCATCTAAACACTTTTATATTTACTACATTATTCCTTATATGTTCCTTCATAATCTGGATGACTTCCGTATTAATTTACAATGTAAAAAAACATTGAATTAGAAGTGTGTCCAAACGTTTGACTGGTAATTAGTTGTAATTAGTAATAACCAAGAAAATAATCAGTTCAAAAAAGAAAGAAGGACAAGTGACCACAAAGCAAGATTAGATACATGGTAAGGTTACTGATTCTTTTCAGCTCCTAATGTAATTACTTACATTTTAAAATGTAACTGTAATCTAATTACGTACATATTTTTAAAATCCTGATAAAGTAGCAATGTTACAATATGTTTTTACCCAAACCTGGTTATCACTGAGAGCAAAATTATGAACTATTTAATTTTAGTGTTGTGGTTTGACTCTCATTTCCCAGTTTTTTATTCACAGACAATTTACTGACATATGAGCTACACCCTGATATCACTTTAATATTTTTATGTGAAAAACCTAAATGAGGCAAACTACAACATTTCGCTCATGCTTAAATGATTGACACTTCTTCATCTAGTGAATTTAATCCACCATGTTAATAATGAATGCAAGCAAATGGAACCAACCAGTTTTATTGGCTGTAGAAAACAACAAAAAAGGTGACAGCGTTTTAATTGATACAAAAGGAAAGGAATCTGAATGTAAGTTGGATAGTAATTTAGGGTGTAAAGTCTATCCAAAACAACACGTTTAGTGTAGTTAGTTTGTGCAGAATTTTGCTTGCACTATAGATACTTCAGGTACTGAACTTAACTAGAGGGCCTTCCTACTCTTACATTTCTGAGCATGGAGGACTGTTTAGCTTAGAGGATCTGAACTGAATCTGATCTCCTGGCTTTTACCAAGCTGGGAGTTAGAGAGTTGCACTGTTGTAGAACTGTGAAAACATGTACACTATCTAAGTCCTTCTCATTAGTTTTTATGTTGCAGAATTTTACAGCTCAGGGGTGGCCCTACGATCTAACTGCTGTTCATCAAACTGTGAGGAGATCATATGTTCAAATCCTGGTAATGAGCTCAATATTTCATGAATAGGGTTAGTTCTAATCTACAGATGGGAATGAACAGTATACAATTTAAGAGTGAGGAGCTGTGTCAAGGCTAGACAGTACTCAGACACGTGCAGATGCAGAACACTGTGATTTATTTTACAGCACAGAAACAACGGGTAGTCAATATACAGAAAAGATTCAACAGGGGCGAACAGCAGCCAGAGAGATAACACGTACCGAATAACGAGGGACAGTCCTGAGGTCATACACGGCAAGGCAATAGTGAAGAGCAGGCAAAAATCAGCAATGGTATAAACAGTCCAGGTAATACACAAAGATCCAATGTCAGAGCGTAGGCAAAAATCAGAGTCGAGAATAAACAATCCAGGGGTCATACACAAAAGGAAAACAGGCAAGAAATAGAAACGCGTTGTAAAGTGGAAAACCAATCAATACTCAGCACAGGTATGCGTGTGAAAGGGCTATTTATACTGTGAGAAATTAGTATTCCGGACTTCCGGGAGGTGTACCGAGATCAGGTGAATGTGTGATGTCAGCGTGAGGTGCGTTCTGGGTAGTGTAGTTCGGAGACTGGAGATCGCAGGGAGCAATGAGTGTGGGAGAGACAGAAGCGCTATCAGCATCAGACCTGACAAGCTGCACAACAAACATCTTACATCTGCAATTAACCTTCAATTAATTTCAGTCAGTTTCAGCTACAGTTTATTTACTAATGTTTGTAAATTCAGGGTCAACCAAACTGAGACAGACAGGTGAAAAATGTAAGTTGTATTAACTCAACTTAAACACTGTGTAATCAGATACTGTAACATTTCAAAGAAACAATATGTACTAATGATAGAGTTTGAAGAACTTTTGAGCAAATTAAGTTGAGTTAACTCAAATATGTCCTTTGAAATAAGTTACAGTATCACTGTACGTTGGCCTGGCTTTATTTTTTTACAGTGTAGATAATGCAAAGCCTCTATTAAAGATTGTAATAAATAACCATCTCAGATATGAATTCAAATGTGAATGGCAAGGCCGCTGGTTATAACCTGAGTAAAGTATCCAAATGCATCTGTATTCATCAGCTGAAAGAATGTCAAACTCTTCCCATAGAGTCTGATTTAAAAGCGTCAACTGAACATCTATCTGAGAAACAGGAACACAGGGCGAGCGCCAAGCGAAGACTTCCCCCTGTAACACAACAAAGCCGGCATTGTCCCGACACATTCCCCCCTTCTCCTTTGTCAGCCAAGGTGGAAACAGCACCATCTGCTCCAGGAGACAACCCTGCCTGAGCTGAGTGTTGATGCAAACACCGCCAGCACCCTACAGGTGCACTTCCTCCCTGTGTTATCAGAGCCGAGATGGCATTTCACGACCCGCCAACCAGCAGGAGCTTTAAGCTGAGGTTTAGGAAGAAAGGTTTCCTGCCAAAAGGACACACTGGCTAGAAAGTGACTCTGTGCAGTGTTTACAGTGATATACGGAGGTGCTTCTGTAACTATACAATACTGGTTCAAAGTTTTAGAGCACAAATACCTTTTTTTTTTTTTTAAAGTTTCGAGTCTGGAGAAGAACCTGAGTGGCAGTAAACCGAGGGCTTTAACATAGAAAGAAAATTTAAAAAATGAACAGATTAAAATGCCTAAATGTGTCTAAAGCAGATATGTAAATGATTACAATATTTTACAGATTATAAGGTACACCAGTTTATAAGGCACATTATCAATGAACGTCTATTTATACGTATACGTATACGTATATACATGAACTGCACCAGATTATAAGGTGCATTTTAAGCACCAATAATAAGAAACAAGGGTTTCTTTATGTTTCCCTTCTAATTCAGCAGGTCATGCCGCTGGGGGTGCTTAAGTAAACAAAACTGTAATTCTTTAAAAAAACATTTTCTTTAAAGTCAAGTGAGTGCTGTATGTTAATCTACACAGATTTCTCCTCTGAAAACTGTTTATTTGGGTGAGTAAAGCGCTTCCATTCTCTTACAGTAAGCTTAGATTTAAGCTCCAGTATTTTACCGCAGTTAGCTTTAGCACTAGCCATGGTTAGCAGCAGCGCTTAGCGCTAGTAAATGCCGCCTGACAGTGCTACACTGAGGAACCCTGAGTGTTCCAGTAAGACATGACGCTATCAGCTGGTGGTTTGTCCTACGTAATTCATTTTTACACGGTAAATGCAGGCTACAGTCCAATATACTCACCTCTGAATGGCGAAACAGCAGCTAATGCTTATTCTGCTCCAGCCTTGGTGCTGAAGAAACTTTACTGAATTTTACTTCACTGAATTCACTGAAATTAAAATATTTTAAGTTTGCCTTATTGTGAGAAAAATACTTTAAATATTTTTGGGTAGTGTACCTCTTGATGAGAGACAGTGATTGCTGACTACTAGACATAAGTCAAAGACAATTTGTCCAGTTGATATACTTTAAGAGGAGGCACATCATATTTCACTTTGTTTACAGTGATGTTGTGAACAAGAGACCTGGACTGCTACATGCTGTATATTTATCATCTACAGCAACAAATCCAGGTCCTTCTGGTCCGGTTAGAGTATGGAGGTCTCAGGTTGAACTACTTCTGTGATGATCTTGGGAGTGAGTGCATATGATAGTCAGTCTACCCTAGTAGTAACTGTGGGCGAGTACGCCCTCGGCTGCTCTCTCTTGGCGTTACTCACGCGTTACTTTGCAATGGGAATAGGTAATGACTAAGACTGGATACCAGGAGGTGCACCTCACAATTTATTTGTACAGAGATCTCTGGGGACCACTTCCACTCACAAGGAGTTCAAAAGAAATAGTCCGAAGAGTATTTCACAGACACAAGCATTTATAGACAAACCACACCTCAAGGTCACAGAGGAAGGCACCTTAGACAGTTCCCCAAAAAACTGGTTCTGGCTGGTCTTGATCAGACCTGGTCTCTCAATTCATTTCTCTTACACATACAGTTTGGCTAACAACTGACTGGTCTTAACGACCAGGAGCTGACGGCCAGATTTTGCAAGTTCAGGACAGTTAAAATAGAGAAGCAGTTTGTTGCTACTGTCTCAGCTGCTCTCATCTGCTCTGCTCGTAACATGTCAACACCTTCCCTTTAGCTGGCCTCTTGGTCATTGGGGCAAGCTTTATGTTGAGTCATGTTGCCTACCATAGTATCACACCTTTATTTATAATGCATTTAATTATACTTCATTAACGTTATAAATATTGGGCTTATAGTAATGCAATTGATTATACTTCCTTAGCTTGATTAGTATTAATTAAAGGAAAGTATTGATTATAGTAAAATTCTTAAGCATATTTCTAACATAACACAGTGGACATTAATGTCTTAGCAATGTATCGACATGGCAGAACTTGACATTTGACATTTTTCAGCAGGTTCTGCTGGACGCCATATTGAAGCTGTATGCCTCCATGCCCGACGTAACACATCTTGTCTCCGGGTTGAGGGTGGCCTACAGCGTACCAGATGTAATAGAATAGTAAATTCTGGAAGCTATTAGGGCTGTTAGTTGCACTATGCAGGGCTCTCGTTCTCAGAAGTGCAGGCCTGGTTATCAGTCTAATGCACTCTTTCATATAATGAGGTTCTGCGTGGAGAAAACACCCACAGTAAGTTTAATTTGCCTCGTTTCTTCATCCATGAACCGGAGCAGACGAGCGTTAGTAACACGGGCTCGAGCTGCAGAGCACAAGCACAATGGAAAATTATCCACTGAGTGAAACCATGGGAGATGTGATGCTGTTTCAAATGGATCAGGGGGTGCGGGAGGTCAGTCATAAATAATGAGATTAAAAAATAAAGATATTAATTACTAACAGAGATCTTAGGGGTTTTAAAGAAGCCATTCTGATACGCTGCATTTCTGGTTGACATTTGCCTTAATATGGTTGGGGGATCAGATTTCTGATATTTAATAATGGATCTAATTTTTAATAATAATAAAAAAAACACAAATTATCTTGTACACTGACATGCCAAAAGTTATGGGATAGCAGCAAGTGTATGTAAGTTGTGAGGTGTTATCTAGTGAGTGAGGAGTGAGTGGCCTGATAGTCTGGGTGCCAGATGGATGGAACGTTTCATTTTTACTAAATGATTTTGGAGGCAAGCAGATTTGATAGGAAACTATATCTGAATTAAATGTCTTTGATTTGAAATAAAAATGTGGCATCAGCCCTTTCAACAACCCACGTCTTGCAGCATCTGGACCCTTACAGGTCCTGCCATACTGTAAGTAGAAGGCAGGGGTGGAGCCAACCCCCCGGGCAACTGAGCTGGACCCTGGTGAAAAAAATATACTTACTTAATTGTACTTAAAACGTATTAAAAAAAAAATGTCTAAGTATGCTGTAAATATACTAACATATAACATATAACAGTTTTATATACTTACCTAAAATATATTAAAAATACATTAATACTATGCTTTCCTTAAACGTTTGAAAGTTTTAAACTTTGATCATACTTTTTAAAAAGGACAATATAGTGTATTTTAAATAAATAGAACACTATGAAGTACACTTTTAGTTACACGTAATTTAGAATAATTATTTCTAAATATACTTTTGTATATTTTAAGCAAAGTGTGTTACAAACCACTGTTACAGTAGTTCACTTAAAGTACAATGTATCATGTAACTTTTTAGAAAGTAAATTAAATTACAACAATTGGCAAAATGTTTTAAAAATATATTTAAGTTTTACATTGATATAACAGTTCAAATGTATTTCAATGCTCTGTAATTGTAATTAGAAAAATATAAATATAAGTAAATTATAGGATACAGTGTTAAATAACACATTTAAATGTTAAACAAAAAATTAAAGTACATTTGTAAAACATTAAAAATTGTAGTACAGTATATTAAAATATATTTTTATACCCAACAAAGTATACTAAACATTTGCTACTTACAAAACACAGGAACAGAAAGCATATTTGTACTTTAATGTAAATATATTTAACATCAATTCTTAGTACATTTTTAATATACTCGATGTATGATAGTGATAGAGTTGTAATACTCATTAAATGTATTATAATTTTACTGTTTTTAAAATATGTGGTTACATACATGAAGTAGTATGTTTAAATGTTACTTAAGTATTTTGAAAATAGTTCCATTTTAGTACAGTTAAGTACACTTTGATTAATTTAAGTAAAACTTTTGTACTATTTTATACAATTAAAGTGTAATAAGTACAAAAAAATTTGTTCCGTTTTGGGCCTCTTTAAATATACTGATTAATAATGTGGCCACAAGTATACTTTAGTGCACTATACTATAATAATTCTTAGTATACTTTAATCTACTTTTTTAACTAGGGGAGGGACTTTATAAGTTACTAATAAAGCCTGAAATGAGCAGATCAGATCCACTGAAGAGTCTGAATCTAAACAAAAAATATTCTGTAATTTTTTTTTCATTGTTCAATAAGCTACATTTTTACTTTTATCTTAAATTGAATATTTACCTATAAAAAGTGCAGAGTTTTCAATATTTCATTTTTATTTGTTAAACATTTCCTTAAAATCTGACCATGGCACCGAGGTGGTGGGATAAACTTCCCCCGGGCATCTAAAAAGCAAGTCACTCAGTGTCTTCAAATGACAAATTAAGACCATCTCTTTCAAGAGCACTTCATTCAGCACTAATCTAGCACTTAAAGGCTTGTGATTGCACTTAAACATCTTACATTGATTTCTTTGACATTCAGACACAGTGCAGTCTTTATATACGTACTTTACCTGAGTATTTTCCTTTCTATGTATCCATACAGGCATAGTCACCTGAAAACACAAGATACCTTATTAAAAAATGCCTTTTTTAACATATTTAAACATATGTATATTTGAATGATTTGAATCATGCTGATGGATTTATGTAGTATAGTTAAAGTTTATTTTAACATCATTTGTAAAATGTATTAAACATGCAGTTTTCTGGTGAGGAAAAAGTAAGTACATTTTTCAGGAGCATATCAGGAGAATATACAGCTCTGAAAAATATGAGTTTCTTGGATTTTACCAAATTGAAAACCTCTGGAATATAATCAAGAGGAAGATGGATGATCACATCACAAGCCATCAAATCAAGCTAAACTGCTTGAATTTTTGCACCAGGAGTGGCATAAAGTTATACAAAAGCAGTGTGTAAGACTGGTGGAGGAGAACATGTCAATATGCATGCAAAATATGATTAAAATCCAGGGGTATTGCACCAAATATTGATAAGATAAGATAAGATAAGATAAGATAATCCTTTATTAATCCCACAATGGGGAAATTTACAAATTTTCTGAACTCTCTGAATATGAACTTGTTTTCTTTGCATTATTTGAGGTTTGAAAGCTCTGCATCTTTTTTGTAATTTCAGCTGTTTTTAATTATCTGCAAATAAATGTTCTAAATGACATTGGAATTTGGGAGAAATGTTGTCCATGTCACATCCTTGCCCTGTTTCCCTGTGTTCCCCTTCTGTGCTCACGTTTCTGTTTGTTACACGTGGGAGAATGCCTGTCATTCTCCCACGTGTTCTTGTGCGTGTTCTTCCTGTGTCTCCCTCCTTAGTGTTTTAACCTGTGTCTCATTTGTAGCTCTGCCCCGTGGTTACCTGTCGTCAGCTGTTTCCTGTTGTCCATCTGTATAAATAGTCCATGTCTTTCCTGTTCCCTGATCGGTTCTTGTAAATGTATTGTGTCTGTTTCGGCTGCATTTCTGTTTGCTCTTTAAGCTCCTGTTTTTGGTTAGTTGTTTTTTTTGTTTCTTGTAATTAACCCTAATTTTATGTTCATTTTTCAGGAACAGCAATGGTGTTAATCTGACCCAGTGCATGTTTAATTATACAAAAGATGTCTGAAACCCAAAAAAGAAAACCTAAAATATATATATATTTTTAACTCCATTACTAATTATTCTTTCAATATTTAGTGCAGTGGTGTTCCTTACCTCTAACACGTAATGGCTCAATTAGGATCATTCACTCATTTTTTTATTTAAAAAAAAATACATGTTAAAACGTTTTTTAATATTTCACTACTTTTTACTTTTAAAAGACCAACATATAAAACAATAGTTTTACATAACATTAAAACATAACATTGCAATTTTGTTTAGATTTTGTTTTTGCAGGGGGTGGTTGCAAATATGAGAGATGAACCATTTTCATATTATATGTTGATTACAGGAATTAAAGCAAGTGGAAAAAGTTTCATACTGAAAAAATATTTTTAACAATTTTTCCTAGATTCAAACTTCAAAACGGGTCAAATTGACCCAGAACATAACAGAAGGGGTTAAAAAAACTACTTGAGTGTGCGTTGGCTCTCCGCGTCCTTCTTTCCAGCACCCGTGACAGTCCAATGTTCATTTAACTCAAACATAAACCTATTAATAGCAAAATGAAAAAACTGATTCAGAAACTGGAGCGGTCTCTTAATTTTTTCCAGAGCTGTAGATTGTCTTTAGTGATGAATCCAATCCTGTTTAGGATTCAACACTAGTGGACTCTTTAATTCTGCCTTTGCTGTGGAGCAACACACTGCCAATATTTAAACCTCAGAGATTAGCTTGGTTTGCTCTTGATTGTTAAAGTAAGTGATATTACTATAGTCAAATTCAACGATTGCAAGATCCAGAGTGGTTGTAGGTGAATATAAGTATGGAAAATGGATTTAAAGAGAATCTATTTTGTGTTAATTTGCTCCTTTTCATCTTAGCCCTAGAAAAGAATCTCCAACAATTCCATCACTATGGGACCTAAATGTAGCTCTTGCTGCGATTAATGGCCATGTAGATCATATATCATCAAAAAGAGACAGCAAAAGTTTTTTTTTTTTTTTCTTTTTTCATGAGATGCAATGAGGAAACTAACACTGCAAAATGTAAAATACTATGACAAGACTAAAAGTTGCCTCAGACAAAGACCAGGACTTCTGGAACAATGTGCTTCAGACAGATGAATGCAAATGTACATTCTTGACCCAAAAACTTAAAGTGTGAACATTCTGCATTGTTCATTTCAGCTTTAAATATAAAACATCCCTTATTTTCAATGTGTTTTCTGAAATTAAGACCTTTAAGTAGGTGTGCAAGCTTTGTATTTACTTCCAGGCCAATTTTCAGCCTTAGCTTGCGGCGAGAGCATCCTCTTTCACCTTGTCCCCTTCCTCTGTACAGGGACCCCATATCAGCATGCATGAAGGGAAGCGATCAGCAGAAGTGTACATGGCGGACCCCCCCACCGCTCAGCAGTCATGTCCACTGGCGCTTGTTGAGGGGGACTGACGGGCCCTCTCGGCTCGTCCTCTTCCAGCCCGAGTGCTGGGCGAAGGCCTGAGACGAGCGTGGCTAATAAGGACTCATCAGCTGTGATTACAACGAGCGCTGCCAGACAGATCCGCTCCAATCTCTTCCTCTGGCAGCCCACGGGAGACGCTGGCCGCGAGCCACAGCGTTACCAGCCCCTCAGTCTGCAAAGAGCGCACGCCAGACCCTCCTGCGCCGCGGCTAAGCAGTTGTTGACTTATTTATTTATTTCCCCCATTTATTTGTTTATTTATTTGTCATTGTGGTGTTTATCTAATGCGCGTAAGAGAAAGGGGGAAGAAAATAAGATGTGACAGCTACTACACCAGCCCCACTGCTTTTTCAACCCAGCAATCACACTCGCTGTCACAGCACGTCTGCTAACATTAGACGAGATGTTTGTGTGAGCTGTAACGGATCTGTTACCTGCTCTTACATATGCTTTACATATAACAAGGGATGAGATGTAACAGATGTAACACATGCGTAACACATGCCAAAAGTCATTCAATAGGAACTAGTATTGTTTCCCATTGCTAAAGGGATATTATTATTATATTATAAAGATATTATTGTGGGGTCTCCTGCTTTTAATGTGGATCTGATTGTGGTTAAAGTAGCTGGTCTCTCATATAAACAGTCTTTACCAGACACCACTTTTGTAGTGTTTACCTTGTGGGTGGAAATACCATCTATGACATTTTCCCAGTACCAGACAACCACTGGTTATGAATTCAATGCAACAATAAACTGTGTGAGCGCCCCTTTAAATTCTGTGACAGACTGACAGTGTTATAAGAATCCCTTCCTACTATTTGCTGACAGTAGTCAGTAGACAGTAGTCAGCCAGACAGCTTTGCAATTGGTCTGGTCTGGTGTGGTGTGGTGTGGTGCAGTGGATAACACCACTGCACTGCCTGCCAGTGAGCTACTACATCATATGGGAGACTGGGGTTCAATTCCCAGTCTGGGTGACTATACTGCTCTACACCAATTAGAGCCATTGGGCAACATTTCTAACACTACATTGACCCTCTTCTATAATAGGAATAACCTTGTAATTGGCTCTGGATAAGAGCGTCAGATAAGTGCTTTAAAAATATGAAACTTCAGCAATCATCCATACTTTTGCCATGTCCCACAGAAACTACATTTCAGTGTGCTGTCCACTGTAGGTGGTAATTTTAGCACTTCTATGAAGTATTCTCAGAATACACTGACATCAGGCCTCGCTCGAACTCATTCATAATTCATGTCGCCTTGCCGCGTGCACGCTGGTCAGTGTACAATCTCACAAGATAGCACCTCACAGCTTACACAGGTGGCTGCATTTTCAAGCGGTCCCCTAAGGTTCAACATAATGATTCATTTATATACTGCTGTGGTACATACTGTGTGAAGAAGCTGTGAGATCCTGTGGTTCACTGGCACAATCTGTGGCTTTACAGTATATTCCATGCCTCGTGATCATGATCAGGTAGTTGTTTTAAGGGTTTAAGACCAATCAAAACCTTGCTGGTGTTTGGAGCCCTGTGTGAGTTTTCCTTTTGTTATAAATTGTCTGTAAAGCTACAATCCAAACAAAATACAAATGATCCAGAAACTCCCAAAACAGCTGTGTTCTGAGCAGAAATCTCAGTAAGGAAATACAGTAAATTGGGATTCTCCAGGATTGGAAACTCTACTGCCGAGAAAGGCAACATCATTACATGCACCGCACCTTTTCTTGCATCATAACGGATTCATAATATTGCGCTTTTAGAAAACACTGCTTTTTAAACTCTGATAAATGCAATGCAATGCAATGCAAAATGACTGAGCGTAAATAATTAACGAGGGTACTGGCGGAAATACTCAGTCCAGAGCTAAACATGGCTAATGGTAACTGAAACCCAGGAAATTTCCTGATTCCTCCAATCAGTGGCTCCTGTCGACATGCAGGCTGATGAAAAGGAGATGATGCAAGGAGTGCCATCGCATTTTTAGCTCAAACCCCTTTTGTAAGCTGCATGTGGAGCCCCCTACTTTGCTGTCTACACACACTGACACCTTACCTGTAGGTAATTAATGACACACACACACACACACACACACATGCACGATATCAAGCCTGAGATCAAAAGGCTTCGTCAAGAATTCGTCAAATTGCGGCGCCGCTGTGTTCTGGCATCTTTTCCTCGGTGCAATTGTGAGCTGGAGTGGCTGCTCTTGACTGTCAGCCGCGACTCTGAAAGAAACAACGGCAGTTCAACCCAATACAGGCTGCGCTGATGTTCAGACAGCAGGGTATAGGGCTGCATACTGACGCAGCAGTTGATATGGAAATCTGCAGTGAATAATTCAGACGACAGCAGATGCTCCAGCGCTGAAATGTTATGATTATTTCTATTCCTTCTGTTTGGCTATAGTCACGACTGGCTTGACATTTGGAAAAGCTACAGTACCTGCACGGCATGTTCATTAATGAGATGCCTGTTATATCGGCTCGGCCTAATTAAAGAAATGCAAATACTGTATACCGATCCCATGATCCCCACTTTATCCCCTACACGAGCCCTGCTATCAGACACGGCCAGCATCAGACGTCTCCTTCGCTGTTTCTAAGACGGGCAACAACACTGACAGAACACTTATTGAATGACTGAGATGACGCCATTGTGTTAAAGGCTAACCGTTCCTCATTTTGCTGTAGGCTAATTGGCTAATGCAGCATAGCAGCCCCATTAGGAGCCCTTGCTATCCCTTCTTCCTTCATTTTCTTCGATTCCCCCTTTTTCTCAGATGTCTGGTCAGTGTAGGCCTCAGATTTAGGCTCATGCTGTGTTTTGAAACCCTTTAAGGCATTTCCATTAGTAGCTCTATGCTGCATTTATTGTGAAATATGGACATTTAATGTGTTTAGCTCTCGGGAATAAATTACTAATAAAGTGGCAGCAAGACAAAAGCAGGACTCATCCAAGGAAAAAAAGTTTTCGTGTCAAACGTCACACATCCAGAAGGTTTCAATTTTGTGCAATGCCAGGATCACATTTGCTCTTTAATGCAAAGTCAAAGGTAATAGCTTCTTGAAACCAGTGTGGTATGACATGCACCGCCACACTGCCAAACTCATCGCCAAAAACTTCATCCCACCACAAAATCTACAGGATTTGCAGGACAATTCGAATTGCATGGGATATATCTTTTTACTGGACACCATTAGGAACCTCTACAACTTCATGCTAAGAGATCTGGCATGTTGTGTTACACATGCATTACATATTTGATACACAATACTTTTGTATGAGCATCTTATTTTCATCATTTATTGTTCCTGGCATCCTTTCTTCCTTCGTAATAGCATTCAAATTTGACACTTTCTTCTTGGTGCAACAATTTTTTTTGGGGGGGTCCAGCTCAAATTGTGGCATCCCTGGATCATGTCGACATACGACAAGTTGTTTGTAAAAACAAAGACCAGTTTCCACTCCTGGTCTCTTTAAATTGTTTGTCATTTACTAGATGGAGACTCAGCTTAAACAATGTAGGATATGATCTGGGATGAACCTGGAGCATCTCGCACCCCATAAAATGACTCAAGATTTTTTTTTGTATAGGAACCTGGGCTCTCAATCCCATTTTGAGGCATTTAATCCCTTTTTCTATGCTATGTCTACATTTGCAATGCTCTATGATTGGCCTAATCCAAACATGCGAGACTGGCAGATGCATTCTGGGAATTGTAGTGGGGAGACGTAGTTTGTCCTTTGGTTGTGAGTGTAAAGGGTGAGGTTTGAAGTGTATGAAGTTTGTCTGTTATTGGCTAAGTTGGGACACATGAGACTGGCAGATGCATTTTGGGAATTGAAGTGTGTTTCAGTACTACAGCAACTGTATCAGGCAAAACAGTGAAACTGTTGAAAACAAATGTTTATTTACACATAAACCAACATCTCTTTTAAAATAAGTTGTTTTTTACAGATAAAGTTTGAATGGTTTTCTTGCTATTCTATCACTCAAACCCTTTGTAGCTATGTAGCTAGCAGTTGCAGTAGTTGTATTCAATAAAACCATGCAAACATATAAACATATTGTGGTGGCTCTGGGTTGTGTGTGTGGCTGCCTGCAGGCATGTTTCTGTTCTCCTGTGTGCGAGGATGACAGGGGTGGGGCATCTCCCTTGGGAGGGGTTATGCAGAGAGGGTGGGCACCACTCTGGATCTGCCATCTGGGAGACACACAGCTGGGTTGGTGGCCTTTGGGCTATTTAGCTCTGTGGTTTTATGGTTTTAGCTCTCCTAGTCTTGTTAAAGACTGTGAGTGAGTGGCAAGCTGGTTCAATAAAAGGAGTCTCACGGGTCTTCCTTCCTCTTCCACGCCACAATATCTTGTATGGTATTAGTTTAAGCAGAATGTGTTTGTCTATTGTTGTGACTTAGATGAAGATTAGAACGCATATAATGACCAATTTATGCAGAAATCCAAGTAATCCCAAAGGGTTCACATACTTTTTCCTGCAACTGTATTTTAAAGAGTGTTTAGAAAGTGATTGTTGATGTCGGTGACGAAAGCGAAGGCGAAGGCTTCCCAGTAATGGCTTTCATTAATGCTCATCTTTTCAAGCAGCAAAGTGTTGCAAGGTCACAGGCTAAAGAGCTAAAGCTAACGCATAGGAGCGCTTCTACAGACACCTAATAATTACACGCTTCTGCGCTCCCGGCCATTAACGACTCCCCTGTTTTGCGAGCACCACTTCTATTATTTAATTGTTTCAAAATCATTAGTGAAAACACAAATCCAGCAAGCTGCTGAAGGTAATGGCAGATCGAGGCAGCACTGCTGCAGCACAGCTGAGCAGATGTTGTGGTGGACATACTGCATACAGAAAATGAAGGATCTGCAGCGAGTGGTGTTTAAGCATTCTCTCCATGTGGTAATAACAGGGTACACATAAGCTTTTAGCTTAAACCATCATCTGTGAACTGTGGTTTAGAATAATATGCCTCACATCTATTGTAATGTTTGGTTACAGTTTCGCATTCCTGACCTAAAGGCCGTGGTTCTCGACCCGGTTCTCCACGGACTTGTGGTGCAGATAAGTGGTCTTCTATTCCTGTACCAGGTAATCAAGTACTGCAGGTTCAACATGGGCTGGGAGCTCTAACAGCTTTAGCTTAGTAGACCATGCCCAAAGACTATGAGAAGAATAACAAATTTAACTGTATTTGACTGGAGTTTCCACAGCTCATGCATTTGGGCCCTTTATTTATATTTTATCTAGCTTATTAACCTTTAAAAGTCGAACTCTAAAATCTATATAATATTAAAATTTTCTGAGATGCTGACATTTGGGTTTCCATTAGCGGTAAGCCATAATCATCAACGATTAAAGAAATAAAAACTTAAATAGATTACTCTATGTGTAATACATCTATGGGCCATTTGGTTGTTGTAACTTTTCCAAATTAAACTTATTTTATAATTTTTTTTCAACTCTAAATGTAATAACACATGTATTTATCTATTTAAAACATGTACTGGTCAAACTCAGGCAGCTTTACTTAATATTTATGACAAAATAAATCACTCCTTTTAATGGCACTCATTCCTGTTACTTTTTATGTTTTGAGTAACAGGACTGAAAGTAACAGGAATGAGTTTTTAGCATACAATTAGCAAAAACATGAAAAATAGCTACACGGCAGCTATGCTAATAGCATGAGGACACTGAGCACATGCTAGTGATTTTCCCAAAATTTTATTAAAAAAAAATAAACTAATATTATCTAAGAATTAATTTTGGTAAGAGGACAGAGAGTTGAATGTTTCATAATTACAATAAGATCAAATATACAGAAAATACAGATATACAGATTAATGAGGGAACTTCATTTTGGTCTTCCCATGATCTTCAGAAAAATGTAATGTAAAAAAAAAAAAACACATCTCTGAAGGATTTAAAAAATTATATTTTATGGTAAAGTTTACAGTTAGAGAGTAGAGACAGGTAACAAATTTTAAATTGCATACCTTACTTTTGCAATTAGGCCAATGTACAAGACAATATGTTTAATAATAAAATGTATTTTAAAGTTATTTTGTGTGCAAATTTATACATGTCATTTCCTGGGGACAGAAATGGCATGCATTCGGTGGAATGACCCCGATATAATATATGAGTTTCACCTTTTAAACAAAATTTCTGAAATAAAGTAACTTTTCAATTAAATTCTTTTTTTTTAGCTGCACCTGTACATACAATTGTAGTACATATTACAATTACATACACATAAGTTTTTAAATATATGCCTGATACGTCTTGAGCAAACAGGTCTATATATCTGATTTCTACGTGGGTCAGCCCCTCTTTTAATTCACTAAAAGCCTCTGTTGGCTTTACCTAAAGCTTATTGACCACTTGTATTGGTGATGTCTATAGCGATTTTGTAATCCATGCGCTTATGATATGAATTACTCTCTATCTGTACAGAGCTCATCACATTCCTGACATTTCTCAAGAGTTTCCGTCATGTCTGTCCTTGACATTTACAGTATTTCAGCACCTTACATAAAGAAAATCATGCTTTTGTAAAGTTTTTGAAGGTTTGAAAAGCTGGAATTTACCAGTTGAATTGACTCTACTATTGTCAGCAGTAAGGAGCGGCGGATTAATAATAAAGTTTCTGTGTACTTTCTTTTTTTCTCCTTTGAGAAGACCTTGACATTAAAAAAACATAATAGGAACTACTTTTTCTTACGCACACGCTGAGTAAATGAGTAAGAGAGTGCTCTATACTGGCACATTATGTGGAGGTACAGTTTTTCCTCAATGGAGTTGGTTTATGCGGTACCACAGCAACCACTAAATAGCCCTATACCTAGAAAACACCTGGAATTTACCATAGCAACTGCTTAGCAACTTTTTGAAACCCATCTAGGAATCCTCTAGCAACACAGCTTAATTTACGCCCAACAACTACTTGGCAACATAAATCAATTTCAATCACCAGGGGTACTAAAGCAACAATATAACCACACTAAAGCAACCATTTAGCAACACCATTTGTACCCACCAGAGAGACCACAGCAACCACCTAACCACAACCATTTAGGAACCTCTTAGTACATAGTACTGCCTTAACTGGTGGTGTGATAATCCGCATACGACAGTCTGTCACCCCTAGTAGTGACATGAGGGACATCTCAGCAATTTGTGAAGAACATCCTGTGGCTACATATATTGCCTGTCATAGCAGGCAATACATCCACCTGACAACGTTTTTCAGCAGGACAATGCAAACAGTAATGTTTGGTTGTCAAATGAATCGCCATTCAAGCATTTATGGGACTAGCAACAATGTCAGCTTCAGCACCCTATGAGTGTGCAGGATCTACAGACCCAGCTTGTATAACATCTGTGGGCAAAAGTGCTACAGGATGCCATACTTTACCTGTATACCTCCATACCCAACCCTAGCTCATCTTGTATCCAGATGCCTAATGCCTAGTATATGTAAAGTCCATTTACACTTTACCATAGTAAGTTATAGAGGGAGGATGAGTGATCCAAGAAACTGTGAGGGAAATTGAAACTATTAACCCCATTTAAAACTATTTATTCAATTTTACAACTCAATTTTTTGTAAGAAAAATGCATTTAAACTGTGTTAAAACCAATGTATGTATGACAAAATAAAGGTTTTTAGATTCTTCCTCTAATATTTTATTATTTTTACTTATACGTTCTACGGTTACGACTCCGGAAGCAAATGTGTCTGGAAACAGTCTTTTATTCTTTTTTTTCATAAATTTATTTCTGATTTTTTATTTTTTTTCTCCCAATTTTGGCTATCCAATTGTCCCACCTTTTTGTACGTCATTGCCTGAGCGGCTAGCGTGCTCGGAGGAAAGCGCAGCGACTCGGTCCCGATACATCCGCTCACAGATGCCTCGTGCCGCCCGGCGCCACCTTTGAGCGTGATAGGGAGAGAGCGCCATCTACCCACCCAGAGGGAGCAAGGCCAATTTTGCTCCCTTTGGGCACTGGCAGCTGATGGTAAGCTACATGAACGGGATTCGAACCTGTGACCTCCCGTTCATAGTGGCAGCGCATTAGACCGTTGGACCACTCTGGGCCCAGAAACAGTCTTTGGCGTAGGTCCCGTCATCGGCCCATGTCTTGATACATCTGGACAGGAATAAACAGGACCAACCTGGAGGCGGTGGAGAAGGACGTGAAAAGAACAAGCCATCAGCATCTAAAAGCAGCAAAAACACTGAAGGAGTGTTTGTTATTTAGAGGTAGAAGGGAGCAGCTGATTGGACAGGCAATTAGGTGAAGTAGCATTGGAGCCTATAGTAGAACTTTAAAAAGAACAGGACAAACTCTAAAATCTCTTAAATAAAAGGTCCTGTCATTCTTTTGTTCACGTTTGTTGTATAATTAAGCAGAAAGTGGTATAAAGATGGTTGTAAGTGAGGTGAGAGTGTTTTTCTATCCTCTTTTAAACTATGTGTCCGAACACTTGATGTACAGTACTGTGCAAAAGTTTTAGTCACCTAAGCAAATTACACTAAATCATTTATCTTAGCAATATGAGTGTTTTTTCATGAAAAAGCACTACTTTTGATTTGAACAGATGCAAAAAAACATAAATACAGTAAAATATAACAGGAAATAATCTCATTTTTAGGTAAGTAGGTTGTATCCTGAGCCAAGCTGTAAAACATAGTTTAGTTTTTTCACTTTTCTCCTGGATGCTGCTTAGCCAGCATGTGTATATGTTCAGCTCCGTCAGCAGCTCACCTGATTTAACATCGGTAAGATTTGATTTACCAAAACAGGTGTTAATTAATATTAGAAATAACTATATTAAACTCAGATGAGGAGAGATTAGCTTATAAACACTTACTGCATAGATAAGAAGCTTTTACTTTACTTAAAAATCCCTCAGGTGCCTAAAACATGTGCACAATACTGTATGTCTTTGTTTTTTTTCCAGCCAGTAAATGTATTTCTTATTACAATGACTGGGTGCTAACTCAGTGTCCAATTTCCTCCACAACACACACTGTTGTGTGTGATAAAGTGTGTTCCTCTCAATATTGAATCAAATCCAACAGTGCCAATCTGAATCTGGTCCAAATTGTTTTTTCAAAAGGTTCCACAATGCAAAGCTTCCCAATTTTAAATATAACATAAGTAAACCCCTCTGCCCACCACCCACCACCCATCTGTTAATCTAACAAGAACGGCTTATTTTCAGTCCAGCCTGTTATGGCCAAACTGCGTGAGATACATAACTTCCGTTTTGTTCATTTTCTCCAGTCGGACTCACTTCAAAGCAGCAGCAGGTGGAGAGAGCGCCTCCGTCCACCTGCCGCTTTATATGCACTGCCTCACGTCTCCTTCTCCACACCTTCCTCAGGTTTCTCCTTCTCTCTCAGAGCCCCGGCGCAGAGCACCTATTCCTGGACACGTGGAGGCGGCATTTTGTTTCGGGGAAGGGCTGACACTGACCTTCAGATTTCATCCTACCAATTTCTCTGTTCTTTCAAGGAAGCATGAATCTAATTTGGGCCTGGAAAGCCCCGCCGCTGCACTCTTTGATCTGCAGCTCTCCACGAGTACAAAGAGAGAGAGAGAGAGAGAGAGAGAGAGAGAGACTGAATAAACTAGGAAAAGGAGTGACAGAGAGAAACTCATGGTTTTTACTATGTCTAACAAAGTTATTCAGATGAAGAATCTTTATATAAGAGTCCCAGGTAACAGGTACACTGTATTTCTACAGAAGCGACTCCAGTGAGAGTTATTAAAAATTATTATGTAAAAGAAGAAATTGACAAACCGATATATAAACATATAAATAAGTTAAAGTATTTGGTGAAGGCTCCACCATCAGCCCAAATGTTTGAAGATCCAGGAAAAATAATTAAAAGTATTTTTTTTCTTCTGCTTGCCTTAATTAGTGTAATTAACAAATAATATAAAAACCTTACATATTTGCAACCACCCCCTGCAAAAACAAAAAAAATAAATAAAAGTGAAAATTGCAATGTTATGTTTCAATGCTATGAAAAACTACTGTGTTTTATATGTTATGTTCAACATTAAAAAAGTTTGGACATGTATTTTTTTTTTTATGAAAAACGAGTGAATTAGCTTAATTTAATCATTACCTGTTAGAGGTAAGGAACACCACTGCAATAAATATTGATAGAATTTTTAGTAATGGAGTTAGTAATGAAATATTTACACTGCTTATTATGATTTTTTTGTTTTTGTTTTAGACATCTCTTGGATAATTTTAACATGCACTGAGTCAAACTGACCTGAGAACACCATTGCTGTTCCTGATCAATTAACATAACAGGAGGGTTAATCAAAAATATTTTTTTTACTGTAAACATTTTGGAAGCTTAGGGGTCCTTTATGTGGGAAGATGGGAACCCCCTATTCTATACCTCTCCTCCTGAAAGACACATATGATAGAACATGGGTAGCCTTTGATATCATCTGGCCACCCTATTGAGAGCTGCGTAGAGGAGCTTTGTATTGTGTTTAAGCCGGAATGCTCCAGATATCTGGCCGACAGCAAGCGCAGCAGCAGCAGCATATGTAATGGAAAATGGTGCGCGGGTCGAAATGGACCTCAGACAAATGGTATGGCTCTCTCGCCCGGGGTGGAGCAAAGTGCTTTCGCATTCAGGCCCGCTCCGTGTGAGGTGAAAGCCCCGTGAGTGATATGACATGGAAACATGGGTCATAGATAAGTGTGGCTTAGGCCTGGAGTCATGTGATAAGAGCAGTGGAAGTAGAAATTGAAAAAGAGGGTTAAGAGCTTTTGCTCTACTTTTCTGAGAGCCCAGTAAAAGTTGGGTTTCAGGAGCAGAGCTGGGCTGCTCCAAATGGACCTTCAGGCGAGGAAAGGACAGCAGCATCAGCAGCATGCAAGGTCATGTGTCCAGCGCTGGACCTTGAGGATCATTGTAAGGCGCACTGTACTGCTTTCCCTGCTACAGTACATTTTAACATGATTTAACTACATCTACTAATTAAGATACTGAAATTAAGGCCACTTATTTATTAATTATGCTCAAAGGAATAGTTAAGAGAGAGGCTACTTTTAAAATGAAATAAAGCACTAATCACATGCTTACATTTACAGTATCTAAAAAATATATAAAAATTCTGAGAGTATATGTTGGTGGGGGCCAGAATAATCTCAGGGTCTTCTACAGTACCAGTGAAAAGTTTGGACATATTCATAATTTTTCTTTCTTTTTTTTTCTCTACATTGTAAATTGATACTGCATATTAAAACACATTAAGAGGCAAGAATTACAAGTAATAAAGTTCAGCACATTTTAAAAAATAATGAAAAAACACTGAATTTAATGTGTCCAAACTTTTGACTGCTACTTTATGTTAAACAATATTTATTTAGAATCATAAAAATGACAACTGTAAAGCTTAAACAATATTATTATTCCTCAAGAGATTTCAGCAGAACCAAACCAAATTCAAGAGGCCAATTTGAGTTTCAAACTAATTTGAATTTCATTACGATTACACCTCCAAAACTGACATAACATACCAAACCCCTCCCCTTAGCTCTAGTCAAAGCTAACAAAACAGCAACACTAGACAGACTTCAGAAAAAATATATAGTGTTGTTGATACTAGAGAGCAGCACATCACCTCCAGACTGCTAGAGGTTAGTTAACCAGTCTGTATAACCTTTATAACAAATTAAAATAGAGGACTGGTGCTTATTGCTTATTGAGGTGGAACAAAAACACTGGTTAAACTTTGCTGCTAGTGAAACAGTGGCTGACTGACAAATGAGGATCTTCTCTGACTGATAAGACAGCTAATCCACTGACTGACTGACTAAAACTGACTCTCAGCTTCAAAATACAGACTATATCAGAGCTTTGACATATAGTAGTGTCCCAATAAACCAATTCATAAAGGGAATTGATTCACCTGATTCACAAAGTGTTCTAAATGTGCTACCTAACATTTCTGAAGAACAGAAAAGGTTCTAAATATAAAAAAGGCTTTATACAAAGTCAAGAATCAAGTTATGAATTACGAGAAGTTAAGAGATTATAGAAGAATAAGGCTTGACTTACAGCTTGAATTACTGCTTTAGTTTTTTTTTCTTGTCTGCCAAAGAAAACTGAACTCATGACATTCGTCAACCAGCATCCTCTACACTATTCCAGCAATTTTATCCTACAAACTACTGTCCTCAGATTGCTTCTGAAAACTGACACTCCTATAATACATGTACTGTAGAAGTTTTGAGATAAAAGTCGACCAAAAGCAAAGTAAACTAAATCCGAATGCAGTTTGATTTGATTCATTCATGCCCTATGAGTCATTCGTCGGTGTGCATAACGCCAGTCACAAAATAAACAAATCAAAGTGGCACGTCCACCTCCCGTATAAAATATTCGGCACTGGGGAGAGCCGAGCATGATGAAAACGCAGAGAAATTACGTGCGGGTTTACTAAGAGCCAAAGGAATAAATCAGTGGCTTTAATGAGGAGGCTGTAATGAACTCTGTCCTGCCCCAGCCTCCGACCACTCTGGCTAATGGAATCAGGGTCGCTGGCTTCTTGGAGATGACTGCATGGCGCCATGAACCCGAAAGTTTCAGCTTGAAGGCCTCAAAGTTCCCCCATATCAAAGTCGAACTGCTCTGATATTCTCAACAAGAAAGATGAAGAGAGATTAAATGAGGAGAATCTGCCATTCGTTAATTAGTACAATTATGTTCTTCACTTCTTATTGACGGTTTGTTTTCTTCTAGCGGCTCTTGTTAAGCTCCTCAGAAAAGTCTTCTTAGAAAAGAATGTAAAAAAAAAAAGCCTGGTGTTGCTTAAGCTTCACCAAAAATATCATCCTTGTGGGTGCAGTTGGAGGTTGAACCATCAAGAACACGTGAACTCTTCCCTCCAAACGACCTCGAATCAATACAGAGTTTCTTGTTAAAACGCTTTGAACAGACTCAGCCTGAGAAATCCGGAACATGCTCAAAGATTATATCAGTGCACTTCAGCAGTGTGTGTGTGTGGTTTTGTTGCGAACAACAAGGGTTTTTTATAGCCTAAATATGTCATTTTTCTGTGTGTAATGAGGGAAAAGAAGTTCCACTTCATTTACCGTGACCAGGCGCCCTTAGTAATAAGCAATACAAAACAATTACAAATGCTTCACTGAAGCTGTGCGGTCTGAGCTGGGTCTAATGCTATGTTCTAGCTCTAATGCTATGTTGAGAACAGTCATGGTTGTTTGGGTGGACATGCAGCAGAATACCCTTGTGGAATCAATGTATTCTCCCATTTGGATAGTTTCCTTAAAATAATTGGAAACATAATCTGACTTTTTTGAAGCAAGAATTTATAAACAAATACCTATTTATCTCTTTCAAAGTAAATTAGATACTTTTCGATTTCTAGATTTCTACAAAGTAATGTCATATACACCCACAAACAAGAGTTGACTTGCAGTGAAATTCACAATAAAAAGGAAGGACGGCATTTGTAACACGAGTTGCAGCGGTTCCTAATGGTGTCCTTTGACTTAAATATTCCTATTAAGTTCCTTCAGATTGTGCTGTTTGAATGAAAGTGTTGATAGTGTGCCCAATAGCATGCCACACATTTTCAATCAGGGATCAGTCTGGCAATGCCTCTGGCCATGGCATAGTATCTGCGTCTCTGAAGGAAGCTTTTGAGACGGCAGCAGTATGCGAACGAGCATTGTTCTGTTGTAATAGTGCACCAAATAATTTTGCATTCAGAAAAGGTAGAGCCACTGTTTGCAGGACCTTATTAATGTAAAGTTGGGCTGTCAGATGCCCTGTATTAAAGAATAAACTTGATATGGCTTCATACAAAACTGAACCCACAACACACCAACAAACCAGGCCTTCTACAGGGGTTGGACAATGAAACTGAAACACCTGGTTTTAGACCACAATAATTTATTGTGGTGACGGACAGTTCTGGTGGAAACAGGAGAGTTGAGGTGCACATTGAATTCTGCCGTGATTTGGGCAGCCGTGGTTTTATGTTTTTTGGATACAATCCGGGTTAGCACCCGAACATCCCTTTCAGACAGCTTCCTCCTGCGTCCACAGTTAATCCTGTTGGATGTGGTTTGTCCTTCTTGGTGGTATGCTGACATTACCCTGGATACCGTGGCTCTTGATACATCACAAAGACTTGCTGTCTTGGTCACAGATGCACCAGCAAGACGTGCACCAACAATTTGTCCTCATTTGAACTCTGGTATGTCACCCATAATGTTGCGTGCTTTGCAATATTTTGAGCAAAACTGTGTTCTTACCCTGCTAATTGTACCTTCACACACTGCTCTTACTGGTGCAACGTGCAATTAACGACGATAGGCCACAAGGCTGCTCCAATTTAGCCATGAAACCTCCCACACTAAAATGACAGGTGTTTCACTTTCATTGTCTAACCCCTGTACATACTGACCAACTAACCATTGATCTTGACGCTGACCACAGTTCCTCCACATTCTGAGTTACTCTACGGCAATCTGGTATAGGGCATTGGGGCGTTGAGGAAACATGCCCGCCTTAAAAAGAGCTTAATAAAATAAAAAGGGGTAAGCAGCTAAACTCTTGCTTCTTATTGAGTGATGGCTTTCTTGTTCCATGAAAAATGTGTAACTTGTTCGGATTGCCGACGCAAATTTAAACTTCAGAAAGAGCGCAAGGGGAAGGTTCATTTTTGAATCTTATATTTTATTCTGGCATGACTACCCACCAAATTTTGTTTTTGTCGATTGATTAGTTTTGGGTGCAACTCTATGTAGCTTGTAAACAGTTTTTAAGAATTTTAATGTGCCTTGAAGAGCATTTATTTAGAATGCTTTTGCTAATGCTATTTACAGACAGACAGTGGTATGCAGATCAAACCGAACTGAAGCGAACAGCGGAACAGAAAAAAATACAATTTCGCCAAAAGCTCTCAGATTTTTCACTTCTCAGTCTGTTGCTCACACAAGGACTCATTTTCCAGTCTCTGTACTTTCATGCTCAGAGTGCACTTGACCAGCACTCAGTGAAGGGCACAAAGCGAGCGAGCACACACATACAGAACAATTGCTAAGCCAGACAGTGTTCACAATGTAAGAAAGGGGCGGACAAAAACGGAAGTAACTACCAACCCCTGTCATTCTGACCACTGCAGGCATTTCCTCCTTATTGCCTCAGACTTATTTTCTCTAAAATTATAGCATGCCCATAGAAACAACAGCCCTCTCTCTGTGTGTATGAAAGGTTTGTTGTCACACTTCATACGTCCAGAGGGCCTGGTGTCATGGTGTGGGCTTCGTACGATTTTGTACAGGCACTCATACAGACAGCCCAACATTACATCAATAAGGTCTATCAAACAATGGTTCTACTTTTTCTGAATGCCCATTTCAGTGCAGTACTCCAACAGGACAATTCTCATCCACATACTGCTGCCATCACAGGAGCTTGCCTCAAAGACACTAATGCTATTCCATGGAGAAAAAAGAAAATAAGTACAAACCCCTGTCATCCTGACCACTGCAGGCATTTCCTCCTCATTGCCTCGGGCCTTCATTTCTCTTCTGTAAAGCCTTTATTTGTGTCCTTAATACTCCATAAACTTTCAGTGGAAATTATAGCATGCTCATAAAAACAACAGCCCTCTCTCCCGCTCGCTCTCTGTCTTTTAGACTTGTTGTAATGTGTGGAGAGCTTGTTGTGAGCTTTTTTAACGAGCGGCAGGAGTTAGATGTCATTAAGCCATCCCCTGGTGTTCCAGACTGTTGTTGCCAAAATACCCAGTGGCTTATTCGCTAATGAACACACTATCAGTGAGACTGGAACCCAGTCACTGGAGTACTGTCTGTATCTATCACCGCACAGCACCAATAACCCACTGTACTGTAAAATTGAACAATATATACAGTCTGGAGTGTTTAAGAGAGTGTGTGTATGGTGTGTAGTAGTAGTAGAGGATTGATGGCTTCTAGTTTCTTGAGCTCATTTTACCTTATAAACCAATAGAACTCAGAGGTAAAACGAGTATGGACAGTATGGGTTTTAGACCTCCACTATGAGGCCTTGCTTGGACTCTGGCACTTCACGTCACCTTGCCATGAGCACATTGGTCAGTGCGTAACCTTACTTACAAGGTAACACCTTATAACTTAACCTAATGTGGGAATTCCTACACAAATGTTTTCTGAGGTAACACTTCATGATCATAATTCTGCATGTTTTGTTGCATGTCTGTGTATACAGAATACAGTGCCATCCAAAAGTATTGGAACAGTGAGACCAATTCAATTATTTCTACTGTAGACTGAAAACGTTTGGGCTTGATGTTAAAATATGAATATGAGACAAAAAGATCAATATTTCAGCTTCAATATTTCTCAGCACAGTTGAGAAGATAGCACCTTCTGTCTGAACCCTCCCATTTCTCTTGTGAGCAAAAGTATTGAAATGTGTGTTTTGTTGCCCAGATGTGTCACATTAATAGGTTCAGTTTCAGATGTGTCTGTTGCCTGTGCAGATTGAGCATTTAACCGACAGGAAAAACATAGAGCTGTCTATGGGTGAAAAACAAGCAATTGTGATCCTGAGAGAAGATGGAAAGAGACAGTGGCTGACTTTACATGTGTCAGAGGTGGCATGTGCTATTCTCCACCCTTTTGGTGTTGGGGCATCACTAGTGATAGGGGGAGTGTTGGGTAATTGGCCCTGTAAATGTAATGGGAAGAAAATAGGACAAAAAATAAATAAATAAAATTATATATAAAATATATAAAATGGAAAATATTGGCCATAGCCAGTACAACTGTTTGAAATGTCTTGAAGAAGAAAGTCATCACTTGTGTACTAAGTCTCTCTCTCAGTTGATGACAGAATCATCATCATTCTTTATGCTGTAAAACAGAAACATTCTAAATGCTGTAAAAAAAAAAGACCACAAAACAACTGTTAGTGATATCAGCAACAACCTCCAGAGGACAGGAGTGAAGATATCACAGTCTACTGTTCACACTGAACTACTTCATGAACAAAAAGTACAGAGGCTTTAGCAGAAGATGACCCAACCACTAATTTTAAAGATGTATAGAAAGGCCAGGCTAGGATTTGCCAAGAAGTACAGAGAAACGCCTATTGACTGATTATGGACTGAAGAGACAAAGATTAACCCAATTACCAATGTGATGGAAAGGCTAATGTTTGGAGAAAAAAACCTACTAGCTCATCTTTGAAACACAGTGGAGGTAATGTCATGGCTTAAGCTTGCATGGCTTTTCCTGGGATGATTTTAATTATCTTATTTATCATAGGTTACACACTGCTTCGGTATGAGCTGCCCATATCAGTCTAAAGTTTTAATCATTTGTTGTTTCTGGTCTTTCCAAATAACATTTAAATCTGGTCTTCTTCAGTTTGTAAAAGCCACGTTCTGAGTTACAGATGGTCCTGCTAATAGAAGAGGACGGAGAATGGTTAACGAAACCGCCCAGCTCTCATACGCAGCTGCTATGAGCAACACCCAGTGACAGACTAAATAAAGATATAATCACAATGGCCAGCCTTCTCCTTCTGGCCGCCCCTCTAGTCCTATCCATCAAATAACCTCCAGCATAAAAGCAACAACAACAAAAAAGCCAGCGATCTCCACACCTTATAAAAGCAGCCGCAGTTCAGTCGGCCCCCGTCAGGCAGCTAAACGATACAGCGTTCATTTACAAACTTGCTTAGTTTCTATAAAAACAGAGGCAAAAGTAATTACCTTTAGCATGTGCTCGTATAATCCGCCGTATAAAAAAGGGCTGTTCTCACCTTTGTGAGGAATCTGCAGCCCAGTCCTCACAATTTAGGAGGGTCACAATCTCACAATAACAGATCTAATAACATGCAGGTTATAAAACAACAGGCTGGTATTTCATCCTGGCAGGGACGTAATCCGCCTGATTGATTCGGGGGAATCTTGGGCTGCAAATTTGCTGCCGGCCATCACAGGTGAGTTCTGCCGTGTGGTCCGGTGAGGAAGCGAAAGCTGAGGGCACAAGGGCTCATAAATCCACTGTGAAGTCAGCTTACACCATCCAGGCTACCCAGAATGCCCGAGACAAAAATGCTAAAATTTCTTACCTACAGCCTTAATCATTTTAATAATAAATGTCTTGATGATGGTGTCATGGATGAGAGGGATGGACGTAAGTGCAGATATAGTTATTATATTTATTAAACAAACAAGAATAATAAAAACAGAAAACAAAACACGGGTAACACAAAAAACTTACAAAAATACAAGACTAGTATAAATTAAACTAAGACAAAGACTAGGAAAACTAAGGAAACAAGAAACTCTAAAATAAAACCAACTTTAAACAAAGCATAACTATAAAATACAAAAACAACAGACCTGTATCATAGTAACAAAAAGATACTAAGGAACACAGAACACAAAACACAGAATCTATTCACAAATATACGATCACAAAGATACAAAAGACTCCACAAGCAAACACTCTATACACTAATACACTGGGCTATTTATACACAGGAAGGGTGAAGACAGGTAACGAGGGGGTGGGGTTACAAACAAGACACAAGGTGATAACACTAATGGCTAGGGCAGGGCTAGGGCGGGGCCAGGGCGGAGACAGGACAGTAACAAAACAATGCCACGTGCTCAAAAAAGCACATGGCTGGGAACACAAGACAGGAAAACAGGGCAGGAGCACAGAAAACCAAAAGAGGGAAAAACACAGGACAGACACAGGCTAATGTGTGACAGATGGATTATAAAACCAACATATTTTGAATAGTGCTGTTGTCCTCTTATTGCATCCTCTTCAGTATGATATGTGCAGTTAGCAAGCTGTGGTTGTTGCTTACCTTTTAGCAAAAGAAACAAGTAATTTCCTTTCCTTGTGATTTGAGTTTGGTTTAACTCCAATTTGGTTCAGCTGAGGTAGAGTAATTATTTTTAAGCTAGCATTAGCTTTTAGCCTAGTGCAAATGTAGTTTAGCTTCAATTCTGAGTTTGAACTCCTTGTCTGTGGTGGACACTGGCACAGGAAATGCTGTGGCTACAAGGTTTGGTTCTCACATCAACTCGTATTCCCATAGCTAACATATGGTAGAGTCTGGAGGTGATGTACTGCTCTCTAGTATCAACAACAATATATTCTCCACATTTTGAATAGGGTTTATTAGGGTTTGTGTAAATGTTGATGGTGATGTTGAATCGGAAATGTTGACTCAGTCAAGACTGTTATGTAACGGTTGGGTTGTTGGATGTTAGATTGTTCTGTTGATTTTCTTTCAAAGGAGGAACAGCAGAGTTTGAGATTCAGGATGTAGCACTTACATGTACTTAACTGTCACTTTGCTAAATACAGGTTACATTTCTGAGGTCTTTTTTTTCTTTGCACCAAAGCTCTGTGTCAAAGCTAAATATCCAACACACAAAATATCAGAACCCAACTCTTTTAAAACAATTAAAACTCTGCAGTGTTGGCAACAACAAAGCACGATCACCATCAACTTAAACTCTCACAAAAGCTGCAGTAACTCGACTGTAATGTTTTGTACTGAGTGCAGTCCGTGAGCAGAGCGGGCCGGAGTGTCTTGGAGCTGGAGTGTGTGTGGAGAGGTGTCGGCACAGTAGCGGCACACAGATGGTGGCGGGGAAGTTGGCATGCATCACACCGCCCACTGGCGTCAAACCACTCAGAAAAGCGCCGTTAACCCTGCAGTGTCCAGACGGAGCCACGCTGTTTATACACCCTCTCTCTCTCTACCCAGCATTCCCACACTGCAGCCTTTTACCTCCACCGCCTGGTTATCCTCAGAGAGCAGCGTTAGTGAGCATGCCTGCACACGAACAAAGACAAGATCCAGCAGGGGGACGGATGACTGCGCAGGAGGGGGGCAAACACAACACAGCGGAAAAGCATGAGGATGTTAGTAAAACCTGGCCTTATAAAGGATTCATAGACAGTCATTTTAAAATATGAATATACTGTAGTACTTTTTAGAGAGCTGAAGAGAGACAATGTGCTGCCTTTGCTGCTTTAACTGGAAATTAAAGGACAATATTATCATTTATACTATTGGCCAGTGCGTTTTTCCACCCTTGTCCTGCTGGAGGACCACCAGTCCTGCACAGTGTATGCCAAACTATACAAATACTTTACTATACTAACTTCTTTACCCATTAGACTCTATAATTACAGTACTATTATTACTGACATTAGTTTCATGGGACCTAGAATAGAATCCTGTGGACCTCTTACCAAATTATTCACAACAATTTCAGATTTAATACCTGAATAGCTGAATAATTACCCAAAAATGTCATACAGACCCTCAGTTACATTTCCTTGCACGTACTGTACATTATTTCCCTTTGTATCAAGCTTTCTGAAATATTACAGTAGGCATACTGCATTCACTACAAACAATAGTCAATAATTAGTACATTGTAAAAGTGGGCTAGGTCCATGAAGTAGATCCAGATACTAGTAGACCTATTTTTTCCCCCCATTTTTACACGGCCAATTACACAACCCTCTCATTAGGACACCCCCTATCACTAGTGATGCATCAGGAGGGTGAAGACTATCACATGCTTCCTCCGATACATGTGAAATCAGCCACTGCCTCTTTTCGAACTGCTGCTGATGTAGCATGTAGCACAGCACACTCGGAGGAAAGCGAAGCGACTCAGTTCCGATACATCAGCTCACAGATTGCTTGCGCTGATCGACATCACCCTGTGGAGTGATGTGGGGAAAGAGCGCCATCTACCCACTCTCGGGGCTCTGGCAGCCGATGGCGAGCTACATGAACAGGAGTCGAACCGGCAATCTCCTGATCATAGTGGCAGCGCTTAGCCCGCTGGACCACTAAGAGCCCCCACCAGTAGACCTAGTTAATTTGAGGTATTTGTTCTCATATTTGTTCATAACTGTTGTGATTACATGGGTGATTACTGGTACATGAATGAGTGAAGCTTATGAGTTATCATGACAGAAAAGTTAGAAAGAGCACAGTCTCACACACACACACACACACACACACACTTGCAGAGATGCAAGCCATCTGCAGCTCCCCTCTGTTTGATTCTCTCAGAGGAAAGAAACACCCACACACACTACACTCAAACACACTACTATCGAGAGAGAAAGAGAGAGACTGAATTGCTGAGTAACAGAGAGAGAGAGAAATAGGGCCCTCTCGTACACCCTGCAGAAGGCGTGTTGCGAAGCTCTTTGCTATCTTACACCCTGTCAACAGTTTATTTTCATGTTTTGTGCCTGCGCTGTTAAAATAGCATATAGGTTAGGCATAAATCTACGCTGATGGGCGTGGTGATCTGGAAGTGAGGTGTGTTCAGGTAAATTTCTGATGTATTGCTATATTGGTGGTGGAAAACACAGGTGCGCCACTGACTGAAATGAACCTAGACAACAGTCAATCAGTCAGTCCATTCCCGTAGGTGCGCCCTATATGTACAGCGCAAACCCGACTTTACAGTTCCATTCGACGAGCTGCTGGTGCACCTTCACAGTGTAAATGCACAGGTCAGTATCTTCTGTTGAGCGCACAAAGTGCTGCACTGTTAAGATACGAACGTGCCAAAGTCAGAGCTCACCTGGCTCTTAAAAAGAATGGCAAGTGACATACTGATTGGTTTATTTCACATTTATTACACCCAAAACACACCCATGATTAATTAAGAGAATTAGTTCATGCCTTTTGTGCATTTTAAGCCACACAAGGGCATTTTTTTCTTGCACCCTCATGATACCAAAGACACTCCGACACGCCCTAAATCCACAATTGACTGATGTGCTATAGATCACTTAAATAGGGCCCATAGTGTTTGAGAGAAAGAGAGAGAGAAACAGAGGAAAGGAGAGAATAAGAGGATTAATAAATGAAAGAGAAAAAGAGAGCCTAAAAGTAGTAGGACAAAAAGAAACATCACGAGAATGAAATTAATGAATCAATAAAAGAGACAGAGATAAAGAAACCCAGCAGAAGAATGAATGAGAGAAAGAATTACTGAGAACTACTCAGGTGTATAACAAGAGACAGAGAAAATAGACAGAGAAAGATTGAGAGAACCAATAAGAGACAGACACAGAGATAGATGAGTAAGATATATGGAATGATTGAGAAAAAAAGAGGAAAGAGAAAGAAAAAGGCGAAGAGAGATGGAAAGTAGATGGAAAACGCAGTAGATCTGTATTGTAGTGCGTATTTAAATAGAGGTAGATGTGTAGAGAGGGGAGGAGAAAGAGAAACAGAATGAAAGAGAGTGAGAAAGTGAGAGAGCAGTAGAGAGAATGAGAGAGAATGGTCTTCTCTCTCCAGGTTGAAGGATAAGCCTGCGCTGCTGCAGATTGGCTTTACATTATGTGGCCATTAGTCACGCAGTATTTACAGGCTAACTGCCATGTAGCTCCACATTCACTCCAACACTGGAGCTGCAGATCCTCTGCTGTGAATATGCTCCTATTCAATCAGCCTGCGCGCGGTTTAGGCGAGATGCGGAGGATTACGGCTGTAATCGCTCTGGAGGCAAAGGCTGCAGACCATAATGCCACTTTCACACCAGGGTTCACTGCAGCACTTTACTGCACACAGCTGCTGCTGCTAATGCTGCTGGTACCTGATATTTAATACAGGTGCATGTAGTAATTATAAATAAGTAATAACAGTATTAATTCTGCATTTCCTGTATGTTCTTCACATCTCCATGCAGTGCATACATATCCCACAGTGCAGTGCAGTCTACTTTAGCTGATGTTTTCCTTGATTTTACCAAATTGAAAACATCTGGAATATAATCAAGAGGAAGATGGATGATCAATAGCCACTAAACCAAGCTGAACTTCCTGAATTTTGGCACCAGGAGAGTAAAGCATAAAGTTATCCAAAAGCAGTGTGTAAGACTGGTGGAGAGAACATTCAAAACTGGGCTTAAAATTAAAACAATTAAACCAAATATTGATTTCTTAACTCTTAAAACTCTTATGAATATGAAATTGTTTTCTTTGCATTATTTGAGGTCTGAAAGCTCTGCATATTTTTTGTTATTTCAGTCATTTCTCATTTTCTGCAAATAAATGCTCTAAATGACAATATTTTTATTTGGAATTTGGATGGAATTTTGTCTGTAGTTTATAAAATAAAACAACAATGTTCATTTTACTCAAACATAAACCTATAAATAGCAAAATCAGAGAAACTGATTCAGAAAAATTCAGAGAATCTTATCCAGAACTGTATATAGCATCAGTGACAAACAAATACTATTAATTAACAGCAGGTAAAAGTAAGTGTGAGAAAGACTGAAGCCCACATCTTCACTTCCTCTAGCACAAAACAGAACAACACCCACAGAGTTTGAGTGTCTGCAGCTCTTTCTATCTTTTTCTCTCTCTCTCTCTCTATCTATCTCTAGCTCGCTCGCTCGCTCCCTGCTCAGGAAGACGTGTAGTCAGAAAAAAAACACACACACTTAATCTGTCCTAAGCAGCCCCATAATTACACATTAAGGTACAGCCA
This sequence comes from Astyanax mexicanus, assembly GCF_023375975.1. Taxonomy (NCBI): domain Eukaryota; kingdom Metazoa; phylum Chordata; class Actinopteri; order Characiformes; family Acestrorhamphidae; genus Astyanax; species Astyanax mexicanus. The sequence continues at coordinate 27,996,794 of NC_064423.1, read as the reverse complement.
TAGAGATGATACTGCAGAACCATAGTGAAGGAGAGAGAGAGACAGAGAGAGAGACAGGGAGAGAGAGAGACCGACAGACTGAGTGTAAATTAGCGTTTGCTCGCAGCTCCTAATTAATGACAGGCTGACAGAAGTGTACCCAACCCCCCTCCCCCCTCCCCAGTACTCACACACACACACACACACACACACACACACACAGCAGTAGAGGAAGGTGCCATTTACAGGCACACGAAATAGAGGGAACAAGATGAACAGATGAAGCGAGAGAGACATAGAGGGAGTACGATGATAGAGAGAGAGGAATGAGAAGAGAGAGAGAGAATTTGAAATGGTGTGTGTGCTTGTGTGAGGGAGTGAGCGATAGAAAGAAAGAGAGAGAGAGAGAGAGAGAGAGAGAGAGAGAGAGAGAGAGAGAGAGGGCAAATTAGTGTTTGTTCACATGTTATAAAACATTATAGATAAAAACAAGACATAAAGAGAAAAAGATAGAAAGAAAGATAAAGGTGGTGTCTATAGGCATGTATGTGTGTGTGCGTGTGTGTGTGTGTATGCGAAAGAGAAAGAGAGAGAGAGATAGAGAGAAAGAGAGAGAAAGAGAAAAAGAGAAATAGAGAGAGAGAGAGTAAATTAGTGTTTGCATTTTATAAAACATGTACCCAAAACCTTATAGATGGAACAAGACAGAAAGAGAGAAAGAGAGAGAGAAAGATAAAGGTGGTGTCTATAGACACATATAGACATGAAGGGAGAAAGAGAATGTATGTATGTGAGAGAGAAAGAGACAGAAAGAGAAATGAGAAATAATGTGTGTTTTTGAGAGAGAGAGAGAGAGAGAGAGAGAAAGAGAGAGAGAGCAATAAAGAGAGATAGAGGAAGAGCAATATAAAGAAGAGATAGAGAGAGAAAGAGAGAGAGAGACAAATGAGAGCAGTTTATCAGTGTAAAAGGGAAGTGAATTCCTCTGACTGGTCATTAATTACCTGAAGCTCCTCTTTGGCTGTAGAGGAGCGTCTGGATGAAGCTGCTGTTGGAGATAGCTAAAAGGTGGGCTGTCCGACATGTTTTCCTGCATTTTATTTATCTGCCAGGGATGCACTTGTGAAGAGTATGTGGGTTCATGTCTTCCTAATTTATTCACACATATACATTCATTTTCAGTCTCTCTTTGACCCATAGAAATAACACACTGGGAGTATTGGTGGCTCAGTGGTTAGAGCAGCAGAGGCTGAGGGAAAACATTTGGGACTGGCCAAGTATGTCTCCAGATCTAAACTCAATTGAGCACCTGTGGGGCATCCTCAAGCATTAAGTCTTAATGTTTAGAGCACCTGGTTATTGATATGTTTTGGGTTTTATACTCGTATTTGGGTTCTTGAGCAATGGCTTTCCACAAATACTGAGGTAATACAGTTTTTGCAGCTTTTTCTGAAATACGAAGGCATGCAAAGAGATGTTTAGTGGTATTGTAAATTGCACAGATACTGTACCTCAAGTTGTTCAAGTCTGTGGCAAACCTCAAGTTTACATGATGTACAAAACTAAAATCCAGAAGATGTGCCAAATGACTTTGTGTACAGTAGCCTATATAATACATAGCAACTTTTTTATACTTATTGTTATTATTAATATTATTATTATTATTATTATTATTATTATTATTATTATTATTGTTATTATAAAAGTACAATATATGTTATAGTATTGATTATCATCACATGATTAGAAGGTGATAGCTTTAAGCACTACTTCCATCTCAGTCATTTATGCCTAGAAGTTTTACCCAGTATGAATCAGCCATATAGAGTTCTGGGGAAAAAAATACGAGACCACCTCAGTTTCTGAATCAGTTCCTCTGATTTTGCTATTTATAGGTATATGTTTGAGTAAAATAATCACTGTTGTTTTATTCTATAAACTACGGATAACGTTTCTCCCAAATTCCAAATAAAAGTATTGTTATTTAAAGCATTAATGTGCAGAAAATGAGAAATTTCTGAAATACCAAAAAAGATGCAGAACTTTCAGACCTCAAATAATGCAAAGGAAACTGTGGTTCATATAAAGTTCATAAAGAGGAATAATCCTGGTTTTAATCACAGATGTTATACATCTTGGCATATTCTCCTTCACCAGTCTTACACACTGCTTTTGGATGCCACTCCTGATGGCTTGTGATTATCCATCTTTCCTCAATGTATCCCGGGGGTTTTCAGTTTGGTAAAATCAAAGAAACTCATCAGTTTTTAAGTTTTTATCCAGAGCTGTATCTTTCTGATGTCCAGTAGCAAAAATGCATTGCCTCACATCCACAGGTAAAACTAATAACGTCCAAATAGGGCTGTTGTCAAAACAGGGATATTATATTACTGTTTCTTATATAAAATGAATAGGCAGATATAGATGGGGACTTTATCGACTGGGTAATGCTTCAAATATACTAGACAGTACATCAAGTTCTTGTTTAAAATGAAAAAAGAGTATATTTTTTTTCTGATATGGGCTATTTAAATGAATAACAGTGGTTTTACTCTTGGGCACAAGTGTCTCTTGACCCCCGGGAGAGCTGAGGGGATAATCTGCTGTTAGGAGTCCAACAGCGATTACAGGTTTAGTATGGATGGTTGATTCAGGCAAAATGACATCGAAATTTAAACTGTCACTATCACCCATGCAAATAACAAAAAAGCTTAGTGAATGATTTAAACACTGTGAAAGGCCCCCCTTTTAATAGCCACAGTTTGAAAAGTTGAAGCTTTAAAAAGCTGAAGATCAGGGCTAAAACTTTACCTCCAGATGTTTACCTCAAGTAAAGCAAATCTGTATAAATGTGCAGTCATAAATTAAAATAAAAATAGGTGATTACGTATCTGGTGTTCCCTACAGTCAATAAACACCTTAACATCAAATGAAAGCTGCCACAGGATGTCTTGATCACATTAACGTAAAAAACCCTGAACATTGCCACATTAGCAGTGAATGAACTGGCAACCCACTGGCAGGTTTTGTGTGAGGTTAATTCAGTTAGCAATGACCAAACAGAGACATTTAAATCAGAAAAGAAGGAGGATTTCTGTAGGATTAATGCCAGCATGGGGGCTAAAGACATTAACTGTAGACACAGCTCCTCTGATTCTGAGTATTGTGTGCTTTTCTGTAAGTAGGATCTGTTAACATGAGCAGGTTCAGCCCAAAGAGCATCTTACAGTACAGAGATTAAATGTTCTGAAATGTCAGACAGTCATCAGTCGTCAACCCAATTCAACATCACCAAGACAAAACCGCACCAGAAAGACCCACAAACAGGCAGCAGCTGAAGACAGCCAAGCTAAGGCCTGGGCCTGGCCTGCCATTCTATTGCTTCTATTCTGTTTGGCTTGAGCTTTTTGGCAGCTTTTGCAGGCTCAGAAACTAGAGTGACCATTAGTGTTGTAGTCAAGGACAGTACAGCCAAATCCAAGTCAAAACCAAGATTTTTAGTAGTTGAGTCTGAGTCAAGTCAGAGTCAAAAGCAAAACCTTTAGTAGTCTAGTCCAAGTCAAGAGTCCAAGTCAAGACAAAGACCAAGGCACATCAAGTCCAAGTCATAACCAACACTTTTAGTAGTTTAATCTGAATCAAGACCAAGAATTTTTGGTAGTCAAGTCCAAGTAAAGACAAAGAATTGTACACATCAAGTCAGAAGTAAGACCAAGACATTTAGCAGTCAATCCTGTGTCAAGACCAAGACTTGGACGCATCCAGTCAAACTTATTAAGACCTTTAGTCTTAATAAGTCTAAGTCAAGAACAAGATTTTTAGTAGTTAAATTTTAATCAAGATCAAGACTTTTAGTAGTCAAGTCCAAGTCAAGACAACGGCTGGGACACTTCAAGTCGGAAACAAGGCCAAGACCTTTAGCAGGCAGGTCTGTGTCAAGACCAAGACTAGGACACACCCACTCAAACTCATAAAGACCTTTAGTCTTCAGGTCCAAGGTCCACATCAAGTCCAAATCAAGGCCAAGACATTTAATTGTTGACTCTGGGATGCATGGAGTAAGAGTTAAGACCAAGACTTTTAGAAGGCATGTCCAAATCAAGACCATGACCAGGATGCATTCAGTCTGACACAAGACTGGTCCAAGTTAAGGCCAATACTGGAAAACATCAAGTCCAAGTCAAGACCAAGACTTTTGTGGTTTGCACATTAGTAGGAGATTTCAATTATATATATATATATATATATATATATATATATATATATATATATATATATATATATATATATACAGCGGGTGAAATAAGTATTGAACACGTTACCAATTTTCTCAGTAAATATATTTTTAGATGTGCTATTGACATGAAATTTTCACCAGATGTCAGATGTCACCCAAGTAATCCATACATACAAAGAAATCAAACCATATATATGTTCAGAAATTAAGTTATGTGGAGCAATGTGGAATGGCACAGGGAAAAAGTATTAAACATGTGAAGAAAGGGAGGTGTAAAAAGGCATGGAAAGCCAAGAGACCAGCTGAACTCCCTCAGTAATTAGGGAGCAATCCTGCCCCTTGTCAGTGCAAATTAATATCAGCTGGTTCAGTCCCAAATGATGGCCTGCTATCACACAAGAAACATCTCATGATGGGTAAAAGTAAAGAGCTCTCTCCAGACCTTCGCAACCTTATTGTTGCAAACCATAATGATGCATTTGGATACAGAAGGATTTCTAAACTTCTGAATGTTCCAGTGAGCACTGTTGGGGCCATAATCCGGAAGTGGAAAGAACATCATTTCACCATAAACCGAGCTTGACCAGGTGCTCCTCGCAAGATTTCTGACAGAGGAGTGAAAAGAATTATCAGAAGAGTTGTCGAAGAGCCAAGGACCACTTGTGGAGAGCTTCAGAAAGACCTGGAATTAGCAGGTACAATTGTTTCAAAGAAAACAATAAGTAATGCACTGAACCGCCATGGCCTGTAGGCAAGCTCACCACGCAAGACTCCATTGCTGAAGAAAAAGCATGTTGAAGCTCGTTTAAAGTTTGCTGCACAACATTTAGACAAGCCTGTGAAATACTGGGAGAATATAGTCTGGTCAGATGAGACCAAAATTTAACTCTTTGGATGCCATAATACACATCATGTTTGGAGGTCAAATGGCACTGCACATCAACCCACAAACACCATACCAACAGTGAAGTTTGGAGGTGGGAACATCATGGCGTGGGGCTGTTTTTCAGCATGTGGTACTGGCAAACTTCAAATAATTGAAGAAAGGATGAATGGAAAAATGTACAGAGACATTCTTGATAAAAATCTGCTGCCATCTACCAGGATGATGAAGATGAAACGTGGGTGGACATTTCAGCAAGACAATGACCCCAAACACACAGCCAAGGAAACCCTCAATTGGTTTCAGAAAAAGAAAAAAAAGCTGCTAGAATGGCCCAGTCAATCACCTGACTTGAATCCAATAGAAAATCTATGGAAAGAACTAAATATCAGAGTTCATAGAAGAGGCCCACAAAACCTTCAAGATTTGAAGACTGTTTGTGTGGAAGAATGGGCCAAAATCACACCTGAGCAATGCATGCGACTAGTTTCTCCATACAGGAGGCGTCTTGAAGCTGTCATGTCATGTCAAGGCTTTTGTACAAAGTATTAAATCAATTTCAGTAAGTGTGTTCAATACTTTTTCCCTGTGCCATTCCACATTATTAAAAAAAACGTAATTTCTGGACATCTATGGTTTGATTTCTCTGTATGTATGTATTACTTGGGTTGTTACCAAGATCTATTGAAAATCTTATGTCAATAGCACCTCTAGAAATATATTTACTTAGAAAAATGGAGACGTGTTCAATACTTATTTTACCCGCTGTATATATATATCCCAAAACTCTGGTTTAGAATCTCACTTAAGTAGTCTACTATGTTCTCTAAGACCTCCTCCTAACTGTAACTGGACCAAATTACCCCTTTATTTATTATGAGACCTCCTCCTGACTATGGCTGATCCTAATCACCGCCTTGTATGTTCTAATGCTGCTGCCACAAACCAAATAGGGAGGAAACACCAAGTATAGTAGTGCAAGTATAAAAAGACTAACCACTAGTGCCTCTGAACGGCAAAAAAACTAGCGCTTAGCATGGTTAGCGGCTAATGCTAATATTGCTCCAGCTAGTGCTGGAGAACTAAAGTGAAAGTCCTTTATAACACTGCATCTCAACAGAGTGGCTTTTCTGCTCCTTACAACCTGACTGATAAAATTCATACATTGAAAACACATTGGATTAAAAGGAGCACTGACAACTTTTGGTAAAATTTAAGAATTTTAAGTGTGACTCATAGTGCAAAAAATGTAGTATATTATCTTTTTAGCAAATTGAGTCATCTTCTAGTGCTTTTCCCCCAAACTTCAAAGTACTCAAACATGATTTGTTCATAATTCTGACTTTACAAGTGGAAAATAAGATCTTCTGACTAGCACATGAGCGCAAACTCACAAGACCTCCCTCTTATTGTGATTGGTCCGCATGTACATTGGTTGTCTGGGTCACTGCATTAAGCCTATAGTGATGCTGAGTAATGGCATTTTCTTTCCAGCCTTTTTGTTTTCTGGATCCAGGAGCATTTGCTCCACAGCTTTGGTACATTTGGTCACCTATGGAAGCTGTTGTAGAGACTGGGAGCTGTCCAGAGTACTGATATCTGGTCCTCCTGAAATCAGTGGTCTGGGGTTCACTTTAGGCTGACTGTAGTGTAAGCTGGGTAACAATCTGCTCCCAGTGCTGTGTGTGGGGTTGCATGATTGGTTCATTTTGTAATGTAAGTGCATCAACTTACTGCATGTGGAACCCTCCCCCAAACGAGCCCAGAGTCTTTGTGTGTGTACGAGAAGGAGAGGGAGGGAGGGGGGTAGTAAGAGTTAGTTATGAGATTTAATCCCATATTTTAGCAAGAATACAAAGCAATCTAGGAATGTAGGAACACTGCTCATACGTCACCAGTCTCTGTAAATTTCAGCTCTGTCTCGTGATTAAATAGGGTAACAATTAAAAAAAAGTTTCCAGATTAATTACATGTGTTAACTGGAAGAATGCACTATTTTAGCCTGTTTATTGTTTAAAATGTGCTGCCCATTTAGGAGTGTCTGCTAAACAAATGAATGCAATTTAAAAGCAGAACTAGCAGGTAATCATTAGTGTTATTAAGCGCGTTGGTTTGCATTTAGATAAACACAGCTGAACTAACTTGAGTCGATGCATCATTAGCAGAGTTGATGTTTTACGGATTTTAGAGCTGAATTTAAGCTCTTTCAACATAGTATTAATCTGTTAAAACCACAGGTGTTGTTAAGTGTTATTTACAGTTTTTTTGCATTTTTTGCAGTGATGCTGGAGCCTGTTTGCTCGCTTGGGGCCTGTCTGGGAGCAGTGTTAGAGTTCCTCTGGCACCAGGGACCCTGCGAGATACAAATGTGCTAGTTTTAGTTCCCCACATTGCCTTTGATTTATATGAGGAGACTGCTCTGCTGCATTGTTACCACTGTCTCATCTTCGGTTTTGTTTTCCTCATTAGAGTGAATCAGTTTTTGGCTCCCTCAGTGTGGAACGAGAGCTGTAATGTTTATTTGCTTTCCATTTTATTCACTGTTTCATTAATAATCCCTTTCCACAGGCTCCCTAGTGGCCTTTCTGCCAGTGGAATGGGAATTGACTGGTTGTAGCTATAGTGGTGGAAATCTGCCTCCAGAGGAGCTGTTGTGTTTGTGCATGTTCATACTGAGGAGAGAAACCCAGACAACATGTACATGTGGAGCTCACATGGGTGAAATGTGAACTATGTGGGTTCCAGTTGGGGGACAGGAACTGGTGATGTGTCCCATGACTTTTGCCATGCTCCACATAAGCTAAAAAATGCTGCAGTAACCTTTAGGATCTGTGCGTTGGGTCTTCTGAATTTGAAGGCAGGTGTGATTTCAGCCAGAGTCGCTTTTCTTTTTGGTGAAATGTAGCCTATGTGGGTTCCAGTTGGGGGACAGGAACTGGTTTTGTGTCCCATGACTTTTGCCATGCCCCACAGAAGCAAAGAAATGTGGCAGATACCTTCAGGATCTGTGCATTGGGTCTTCTGAATTTAAAGGTAGGTCTGATTTAATCCAGAGTTGCTTTTCTGTTTGGTGAAATGTGGACTATGTGGATCCAGTTGGGGGGAAGGACCTGATTATGGGTCCCATGACTTTTGCCATGCTCCACAGAAGCTAAAGAATGCAGCAGTGACCTTCAGGATCTGTGCGTTGGGTCTCCTGAATTTGAAGGTAGTGTGATTTGAGCCAGAGTTGCTTTTCTGTTTGGTGAAATGTGGACTATGTGGATCCAGTTGGGGGGAAGGACCTGATTATGGGTCCCATGACTTTTGCCATGCTCCACAGAAGCTAAAGAATGCAGCAGTGACCTTCAGGATCTGTGCGTTGGGTCTCCTGAAGTTGAAGGTAGTGTGATTTGAGCCAGAGATGCTTTTCTGTTTGGTAAAATGTGGACTATGTGGATCCAGTTGGGGGGAAGGACCTGATTATGGGTCCCATGACTTTTGCTATGCCCCACAGAAGCTAAAAAATGTGGCAGATACCCTCAGGATCTGTGTGTTGAGGTCTTCTGAATTTAAAGGTAGGTGTGATTTCAGCCAGAGTCGCTTTTCTCTTCGGTGAAATGTGGACTATGTGGATCCAGTTGGGGGACAGGAACTGGTTATGTGTTCCATGACTTTTGCCATGCCCCACAGTAGCTAAAAAATGCGGCAGACACCTTCAGGATCTGTGCGTTGGGTCTCCTGAATTTGAAGGTAGGTGTGATTTCAGAATAGGTTTTTGCTTTTCTGTTTGCAGGGACAATTTTAGACAGAAGTCGCAGGTCACGATCATTACAAACCACTGCACTGTTGTGCACTGCATTGTGGAATGTTAAATCTTTGCACAACCTTGGAAAAAGACAGTACCATCCATCTGGCGCCCACTATTAGGCATCAATTGATCTCTAATAATATATAGTATGATCAAACGATAACACCTTACAACTTGCATTGGTGTAGACATTTCCAAGTATTTATCTATGGTAACACTTCATCATTAACTTAGATACCACTATATCATAATTTTTAGCATGTTAGTATATTTCACATCAATAGAAATACCCAGAATGAGTCCTTCAGAGGACTGTCTATAAAAGGCTCTATACATAATATCATGAATTATACTGCGAGTACAATATAATCTCTAAATAACCAGTAACCTTTTTATTTAAGGACACGTTTAAGGACGAAATGACTCAAAGCTCACAGAGAACCTGAAACTTCATCAAAGAGCCACAGAAAAAAAAGAGGCAGATTGAAAAAGACAGAGAGAATAGAGAGAGAGAGAATAGAGAGAGAGAGAGAGAGAGAGAGAGAGAGAGAGGGTTTTTGTAGCTCCTGAGGGTCGTTTAGAAGCTTTGTAATTCCTAAGGGCTCTAAAGCCTCTATAGTTAGGCCGGCTGGAGCATAATAATTGTGTTTTGTGATAAATCCAGCATATTTCAGTGCTTTAGAGCGAGGGCTCACAGGGACGATTTTAGGCGCACAGCCAGCACAGACAGCACTTAGGAATGGCTGCAAACGCAAGGTGAGTTCAATTCAACACGCTGATACTTGTAGAGAGGCAGCTATAGAGAGGGAGATCAAAGACAGAGCCTTAAAACCAGTAAAACTTTATTAAATATGTTTTACATTCTAAACGTGAAGTCATCATCAAAGTAATAGTTGCACTCAGAAGGAATGAACCAACAGGAATGAGAGTGGGAAGTTGGTGGGAAGGTTTGACATTGAGAGAAAAGCAAATGACACAAGTTTCACGCTCAGTTGAGCAAGTAACATAAGCAAGGACAGGCCTCATCACTGTACCTGATTGACTACATAAACTCTCTATTATGACTCTATTATGATGTGTTAGTTTGCATCCTTTGCAAAAGAAGTAGAAGATTTCACAAGCCGGCGAACAGTTGAAAGAGTCTCCAGGGGTCACATCGTAGGGATAGAGAAAGTCTTGTTGGTCTTGGCGTGGTTGGCCAGATCACATTTGGTGTCATTATACAGTGCTGGCCAAACGTATTGGAACCCCTGCAATTCTGTCAGATAATACTTTTTCTTCCGGAAAATGATTGCAATCATAAATGCTTTGGTATTAATATCTTCATTTATTTTGCTTGCAATGAAAAAACACAAAAGAGAATGAAAAAAAGGTCAAATCAATTATCATTTTACTCAAAACTCCAAAAATGGGCCAGACAAAAGTATTGGCACCCTCAGCCTAATACTTGGTAGCATAACCTTTAGACAAAATAACTGCGAACAACCGCTTCCGGTAACCATCAATGAGTTTCTTACAATGCTCTGCTGGAATTTTAGACCATTCTTCTTTGGCAAATTGCTCCAGGTCCCTGAGATTTGAAGGGTGCCTTCTCCAAACTGCCATTTGGAGATCTCTCCACAGGTGTTCTATGGGATTCAGGTCTGGACTCATTGCTGGCCACTTTAGAAGTCTCCAGTGCTTTCTCTCAAACCATTTTCTAGTGCTTTTTGAAGTGTGTTTTGGGTCATTGTCCTGCTGGAAGACCCATGACCTCTGAGGGAGACCCAGCTTTCTCACACGGGCCATACATTATGCTGCAAAATTTGTCTTCAGACTTCATAATGCCATGCACACGGTCAAGCAGTCCAGCGCCAGAATTGCAGGGGTGCAAATTCTTTTGGCCTGCACTGTAGGTATATTAACAGCTCAAAGTTACATTAGTAAGGTCCTGCAACCAGTGGCCCAACATTTTCTGAATGCACACTCCAACAATGCTCATCCTCATACTGCAGTTCTCTAAAGAGTTTACTTAAAAAACTACAGATGCTCTGTCATGGCCAAACACACACATAGCCAGACCTATCCCTAAACAAATATGCATGGGATTCTTATGGACTTGCTTTCAACTCTCCTCCTCAACTGCAAAATGTGTAGGAACTGAACTTTAGGAGAATATTTAAGCTGCATGTGATGAATTATGTTGCAGGATACCGTTAGAAACTTCTACAGTTGAGCCTATGAGCCTGTTATCTGAATAAAGGATGCCTAGTATTGTGTCGCCACCCAAACTCCACAAGAACTCCACAAGTTGCCATATTATGTCTGATACTAAATATGATGTTAGCAGCAGATCAGTTAAGTTCTGGAATTTGAAAGATATTTGCATGATATAATAGCATCACCTGGGGTTGAGTAAAATCACCAGTGGCTGAGTAACAAGACCAGGCCATGGTCTAGATCAGGGGTGGGCAATTAATTTTCCCAAGGGGCACATAAAAAATTGAATTGAAATGGTATATACAGCATATATACAGCATTCATAATAACCCTTTTTATATAAAATCAGTAAATGAAACATTACAATAATATACTTTTATACAATAATAAAATGTAGTGGATTATATAATTATGTAATAAACATGTGATGGTTCCGTTTAGAAACTATACTTAACTATAACACAACACCACAACCTGACATAAAACAGCACATTTATCAAAGACCAGCATCCCTTTAACTTAATAAAGAACAGTAAATGAAACATTACAGTGATGCAATGAAAATGTAACTCGCAACAAATGCATTTGTATGTTTCCTCTACCTCAGGTCTATTTGTGTGTTCAGTGAGAGAAATCTAGTCTGTTTTGGGCGTGAACAAGTGTATTATGAACAACTGAAAATATATTTTTTTAATAGGTTTGGCATCCTATTACTTTAAAATGATACAGCAATATCACTGAAAATGTATGTGTGTAATGTTGAACATATGAGAAAGAGATCTTGAAGAATTTAGTGGTGTGATGTAATAACCCATCGATTTTCCTGTTTTATAGGACTCCAAACTCTTGTCTTATTTTTCAGTATTATTACTGGAAACATACATATTGAATACAATGAACAATGTTACACAATGTTCAGCAGTTATCATTTGATAACCATTTGATTTGCTTATTTAATAGGACAAACATTTCTAAAATGTTACACTGATCTACAGATAGGCAGTTGTATTTCTGGTGTATATTAGTTGATTAGATCTGGATAAATTATGTTTATTTAGCTGTAAAACTAGTTTCTGTTCCATTTTCAGTCTCTACAGGAGAAGCGTGAGCCTCTTTATCTAAACAAACACAAAGACATTCAAACAACAGAAATCCCCCCTAAATAAACCCATGTATTTTCTTATAAATGAAAGAGATGGTCCCACATAATCAGCACTGTCATGGTATTATATTGTAGCCATATTGAATTATCGCACTATTTGATATTGATTATTATAAAGCATCTAACAAACTGAAAAAAAGTTTGAGAAAGTTTTCATAAAAATATGATAAGTTTCTCGTATGATGCTCATCATCTTCTATTACATATCTTCACACTGCCTTTACTTTAACAATGTATGACCTGTTTCACCATGATCTCCCTCCCATTATCTCCTGCTCTCAGGTGAAGTACAGCTCTGCTAAATCAGCCTGTTAGCAGTCTGCCATCTGCCTGCCTGTCTGTCTGCCTGCTCTCTGCCTGGTCTGCAGGTTAAGAGCCCCTGAGCAGGCCTGTCATCCCAGCCCACTGCCCCACATCCCCTCAGCCAGCTTATCCAGGTCACCGAGGCCCGCGGGGTACGCGTCTGGGTGGTCCTGTTAATATTCACCCCTCCAGGCAAACGAGCGCAGGCACCAGAAGCTTTGTGCATTACTGCAGCAGATAATGCAGGACCATTATTTTTTAATGGGACTTAGGAGGGCTGCGATGGACAGAGTGCAGCAGCGGGAAGCAACGGGACAGTTTGCTGGAGGGGATGCATTTTTTTTCTTTATTTTTTATATTTTTTCTCTTCAGGAGCATCACAGTGTGTGGGGTGGGTGGTGGGTGGGGTCGGGGGTAGTAAATAGAGATGGAGAACAATCAGAATGGACATGAACCAACCCATCAATATAGACAGGAAGGAATGGAAACTGGGGCAGAGTTTCAGACTAAATTGGAAATAACTCTAAAAGTTAAAAAACAACCAGAAATCAAGATTAAGACAGTTTTATTATTATTTTTGTTATTAAAAAGTAATTAGCACCCAAATCTGTGTAGATTAAACTCCAGTGCTCGTTTGACTGAAAGAAAGTGTTTTTTTAAGAATTAAAAGTTTACCTTACATTCAGCTTAAAATACCCTATATTAACAAAAATAATATATACAATTAAGCTTTCATTTTAATAATAACAACTCTTAACCTAGTATTGGTTAATGATAATGTGTGTAATAATGTGTATTTTCGAATCGCTGGGCTTATTTATTTGTGTGAACAGCGTCTTTGCCAGCGCCACCTATTGGAGACATGGTGTTTCTGCACTGTGCTTATGTGATCTAGTGCCCTCCACTGGTGTACAATGACATTGCATTTGGTTTGTATTTGGCTTGTAAGCGCTGCATAGTTGCTTGGTTACCTGTATGTGGCGGAGCTCCAGTTACAGTGCATTATCGGCTAATAACGTCACTTATAAAAAGCCTCTTAGACAAACACATTGAAGGGTCGGAACAAACTGTGGTATAATACACAGCAATTCACAGATACTACAGATTATTACATGGTTTTAGTGGCTATAATTGCTTTTATATGCATTTTTATGAATATAGGTTTACTTACACGATAATTGAGGCTTTTGAATAAGGCTAATACATATACTAAGAAAGTGTCCTATTTCATCTTTTTAATAACTACTTATAAAGTAACGGAAAAAGTCACCATCATATTAGTATGCTTACGCTGTGTACTGATTAGTCATAGTAGAAATGGATGGTATGCACCATAAAAGTACTGGTAATGGTTAATGATAGTTAAAAGACATTAGCAAATAGGACTAAAAGCCAGAAGGTAACATAGACATAGGAGCTGCCTGAAGCACCAGTATCCCTTCACTCTACCATTCAAAAACCTGAGTGATCATGTTCACTTCTCAGCTGTGTAATCTTTAGTTAAAGGGAAATTTTAATTACCACATAATTTGACTCAAGCTGACCTTTAAACCATGAAACAAAGCAAATACAGAGACAAGTAAGTCTTTTCTTTAGCCTAATCTAGTCTAGTCTTCCAGGCTTCACTGTAGCTTCATTCCGCACCAATCTGTCAGCCATAGAGCAAAACATGGAGAGATTAGCAGGTTGCAGGCAGTTCTGGATGAGAACATTACTCAAATAGAGCTATTCACTGTATACCAACTCTACCTCTTCACTACTTTACAACTGATGCTCTCAAACCAGCTCCAAGCCTATTTTTATCATTTTCCGCCTGAAATTACATACTTACATTTGAAGGCTTATCACTCCAATATTAAATTATTTAGAGTCAATTCTATGAATTAATATTACTTAGAAGCCTTTACACAATTCATTTAAGGCATTTTAATTATTCAATTGAACATGTAATGGCCAATATATGGTAAAAACCAGGAAAATTTTTAGGCGCTTTTCAGATTTTCTATTTTTTTTTTTTTTTTTTGGGTGGTGGGTGTTGGGGGGGTGGGGGGAGTGACTTTAGGTAACTACAGGACCAAACCTGTGCATTTTTCAACTCTGAACACGCGCTGCAACGCGCTCTTTCAGCTCTAATTCAGGGACCGTACATCCTACACTAAATAACCAAGGCATATTTCGCCCTAAATGTTTATTTTCTGAAAGGAGATACAGCTAAATAGGCTATATAACTGAAAAGCAGAGATTCTAAGCTTTAAAATGGTATATTGGGTGTCTATATTGAACCTATAACTATTCATAAACACAGCCAGATATTAAATATCATATTTTTCTGGCCCGCCGGCGGGCCAGGGCATGTTAAGAGGTTAAGAGGGAAAACAATTTGTAAGGGCAGGTGGCCAACTGAGGCATCGGAGGGCGCGCCAGGCCAGCGCCGAGGGTTAATTTGGCTAATTACTAACACCTGCTATCAACACCTTTTAAGCAACACCAACCAGCCACTCGGCGCTGGATCTTTGGCGTCCATGGGAGCGAATCTATGCCGGCTTTTCCTCCCTGATCTATCCACGGCAAGCGCCGTTTTCCTGCCTGTGCTTTGGAGTGAGTCTGGACAGCATATAGCTGGCTTTCTCCCTCTCAAGTTTCCCCTATCCCTCTCTCTCCTTCGAGTCTGTGGGAGCCAGGGCCCTCACGCTCACTCTCTCAGTTTGTCACTCTCTCACAAACACACCCAGTTACCTTCTTATTTTACTTTTGGGAAGTACTTTTACGTTATAAATCCACCCCATCTCATAAGGGGTCAGCCATGCTTCCTGGCAAGCCTTTGTTTGCTCTTTCCCTCACTTACGCTGGGCGTGAGTTTCTTTTTCCGCCTTCTCGGGTCTCCACCCGTTTTCGTATTTTTGTTTTCCACCCATTTTTGGGTTTTTGTTTTCCGTCTTTGTTGAGGGGTTCAATTTTAATATGTATATATGATTATTATTATCACATTAATTAGTATTATAATACTACATATAATAATAATTATATATTTATTTTGTATTGCTATAATAATAATAATTACTATTATTATCATTATTATTATTATTTCCCTTTTTTCTAGAGTTTACCTGCTTTGAGATCTACTGTTCTGCCGCTCTTTAGGCTGGAGTGCTGTCTGTCTGTAGCACTCCACCAAATTACACAATTTAAGTCATTTAACTGAAAACCTGAAATTCCAGGAGACTCTACCTCTTAAAGATGACTGAGATGTGCAAAACTGTCATCTAAGCAAGAGGCACTACTTGAAGAATCGTAAATTTAAAACATTAAAACAGTTCTATATGTTTTTCTTTAGAGTTTGGATGACTTCAATATTAATATACAATGCAGACTTTTTTAAGGTGTGTCCAAACTTCTGGCTGGTACTGTATATACGTGAATTAAGCTTTTTGCGACATCGCAAAGACAATGAATGCAAAATGGGATGGATGTGTAATGGATTCTTCTTTCCCCTGTACGGGATGTGTGGGATGAATGAATACACAATGCAGTTTAAAATAGTAACAATATAAAACTTTTATTGCAAAAAAGCAAGAGCAAAATCCGCTCTTCTACAACACGGGCCCTTTAAGAACAGACAGTTCAATAACTAAAGTGTAGATCAAGCATCTGAGTGAAGTATGTTTCCCCCAATGCTTCAATTTTTCATATGGTGCAGCTGCTTCAGATGCATTACCAGTGCTGGAGTTTCCAGTTGCAGGCCTGACATGAGAGGAAAAGAGCTGTATTATGAATCCGCCAGCCTCGGTAACGTACGGCCGAGCAGACGTCAACTGGACTCTGCTGCAGGGGGATCAGAACGGCGGCACGCAGCCTCCATGCAGCACAGCTGGGTTAAATTGTATGGAAAATATTGATGAAGTAGACCCACAAGGGCAGCAGTGCTGTCATGTTCTGATGAATAATTGAAGCTATCTTGTTTATTTATTTATTTACCCCGCCCTCTATATTATTGCGGTTCACTGCCAGTGGAACCAGTGTTATGGTATGTGGCTCCACATATTTCTACAAAATATTACTAAATGTATAATATGGATACAAATAAATATATATATAAATAAGATATACCACTGCTGTAAAGAGCATACATGCACAAACAACCCGCCTCATACTATGGAACAGAAAGTATGGAAGGGATTTGCATATTGCTGCCTCTACAATGCATAATATTATTAAATAATTCAAGCAATCGAGAGGAATTTCAGTTTCTAAAGGGCAAGAGAACCTCAGAATCTCAGAATGCTCAGAAAGCACAGCATGACAAACCACCACTCAACAGTAGCTGAGCACATGGGCAAGGGTTTACTTTGGTAAATCTTACCAATCACTACAGTGTGCAGTAACATTCACAAATGCTACTTTTTTTGTTGAGTTTACCGGAAAGAAATGGGCTCTGTATGCTGCTGATGTACAGATGCATGGATGGATGGATGGATGGATGATGGATGGAAGGATGGATGGATGGATGGATAGATAGATGTCAATGTCATTTGTTCAGTGTTGTCCCATGGAAAGATATATTTATAAATAAATATCTGCAGAAATGTGAGGGGTGTACTCACTTTTGTGATTCACTGTAGGTAGGTAGGTAGATGATGATGGTCAATTCCAATTCCTTGATGGTCAATTCGGAATAATATATATTTGATCCCAGATTCACAGCACAGGAGATGGCATAAGTAAGAGAATAATAGAGAGAGAGAGAGAGAGAGAGAGAGAGAGAGAGAAAGAGAGAGAATGCAATGCTTTAAACCAGCATGTTTTATAGTGCCATGAAATACACTTCCTTGAGAAGCTGTGAAGCTGTGCCTTGTTTTTTTTTTAAGCGCCGATGCTAAGACCAGCACCACTTTAATAGTGCTCCTGGATCTCAAGCTCCCCAGGGCCTGCTGAACCTGGAGTGGACGCTAGCCCACCTTGAGGTAAAAAGTTAATACTGTACATCCAACGCAAAAAAAGTGAAACATTGTGCTTAACATTTTAATTCTGCTTTCTGTATCTCTCTGCCGATCAGTATCAGTTAGTTTAACATAGCAGACAATGAAATCAGACCATTGTCATTATTTCCATTTTTTATTCCATTTTTATATAGTTAAAGATGTATTAACCTTGTCTCTGTCTTGTCTTGTTTTTTTTACCACTCTCAGTCTTGGTCTTGACTCTTGACGTAAGGTTTCCTAGTCTAATTTTTTTTTTAATCAGACTCTCAGCTCTAGTGGTCTTTACCACAACACTAACGAGATATGACAGATAATCCCTGCACATTTTATGTTTCAAGTTATAAAGGACATAAGGAACTATAAAATCTTTTTAGCCACAGCAAGGCACTAGCAAGCATTTCCACTTCGGAGTGATCCCCTTTTTTTAGCAGTAATTAGAGTGTTTTAATGATTTTCTGCAGAGAAGCCACCAACTGATAATAAAGAATTGTCTCCTAAGGTTTGAGACGATCTCGGTAACAAGTCTGCTTTTTAAAAGTCTCTGTACTTCCAACCAGACGTCTTCTTTAAGAGGTGCACAATAGAATGCATATTATCTCTTATGCATCAAGTTAAATCTTAAAAATACTGTTATGTTCTATGGAATATGCTAAATGGAAGGTGTCTGTGTCTGCAGCTGAAATAGCATGTCTGCATTTTCATTTCATTTCATGTCATTATTACAGAGTATACTTAACTACAACTTATACACACTGGGTCTTAAATGAATAGGTACTTTTGAAACAGGGGGAATAAAAAGAGTTTATCTTGATTTTGTTGGATTAACAGTTACTACTGTCTATGGAAGGCGTTCTATTGCTGCTCCACAACTCTGGGAGGCTTTGTACCCCTTAAGACCATGCCTGATATTATTAGGCATGGCGCCAACAGGCTCATTTTTCTGCTCCAGAGAGTCCTGTTCTATTGGACTAATAGTTGTTTGTAAAATTCTCTATTGCCACCTTGTGTTAAATTGAATAAAGTTATTTTTAAGTGAAAGAGCATGTCCACAGTTCCTTCTCCCCTCAAACTTATGTCAAATGAAGTACCATCTATTCCTTCTGTGACAATGACAACATTTTTGTATCCCACCATCCCCTTGTTCCTTCTTTTGACTTGTATCTCTCAGTTCTAGCTTGCCTTAAAGTTCAAAGCAGAAACAACCTGAACTTCAGCCCAAAGTTCCCAGAGTTCCCTCCTTCAACAAGATCAGAATGAGTTTGCTATGATGCTAACAGTCAGCCTCGGCTAGGTTAGAAAAAGTTAGGTATGATGCTAACAGTCAACCTCAGCTAGGTTAGCACTGTGATGCTAACAGACACAACAAACAAGCTCTGCATTGTTGGAAAAGGTTAAGTATGATGCTAACAGTCAACATCAGCTAGGTTAGCATTGTGATGCTAACAGACACAACAATTAAGCTCTGAATGGCTAGAAAAAGTTATGTGTGATGCTAACAGTCAGCCTTGGCTAGGATAGAGCTGTGATGCTAACAGACACAACAGACAAGCTCTGCATGGATGGAAAACATTAGGCATGATGCTAACAGTCAAGGTCAGCTAGGTTAGGTATGATGCTAACAGTCAGCCTCGGCAAGGTTAGAGCTGTGATGCTAACAGTCAGCCCTGGCTAGGTTATCACTGTGATGCTAACAGACACAACAGCCAAGCTCTGCATGTTTGGAACAGGTTAGCTATGGTGCTAACAGTCAGCCCTGGCTAGGTTATCACTGTGATGCTAACAGACACAACAGCCAAGCTCTGCATGTTTGGAACAGGTTAGCTATGATGCTAACAGTCAGCATCTGCTAGGTTGTAGCTAACAGACACAGCAGCTGAGCTCCACTGGTTTTTGGTGGAAAAGGAAAAGGGAGGCGTGGCTTGGATGCTTATGCTCTAGTGGGACATATACTGGTGGAAATAGCATGGTGCTCTTTTAAAGAACTACTGAGCATGCTTTGTCTTTATAACTCCACACCTAATGGCTTCCTCAACATCTGTGTTTTGGATAAGAGTACAAAAATGAGGTTTTTAATCTTGTGACACTGCAAACGAGCAGATAATAGAATATCCATTATCTCTACATACAAGAGCTGCAGAGTCATTAGAACACTTGTTGGAATTTTAGGAGGAACACACAAACAGCTAAAGTGTCTGAAAGGGCTTGTTTTCCTAAAGGAGCTCTGTTTGCCCACACTCCAATATTCAGTAATGGAGCCTTGATCTTACAAGCTTGCGCTAATCATGGCAAATTAGCACACCGGCAAGCAAAGCCAATTCAGGGTCCTCAAGGGCGTCTATCAGAAAAGCCTTTATCCATTTTACATTTGCTTTGGTGAAATGCGAACAAGTGGGCTTGCTTGACATTTGGCCACATGCCAGTTTTGTAGAGACAGGCTTTATTTATCATAAACACAGCAGCTGTTCCGGCTAGCTCACACCATTAAAGAGACCTGTTGTCCAGATTTTTTTTTTTTTTTTTTTTGCACTGTTTTAACAGGAATTATGAAATGAGATCCACCTTTGTTCATTACTGGTGTTGTAACATACACTACTGGTTATTCCCCAAAGTATTCATTCACCCCTTTAAATTACTGAAATCAGGTTCCAGTCACTTCTATTGTCACAGGTTTATAAAACCAAGCATCTAGGTATGTGTGATGCTTTTAAAAACGACTAGAGAAAGGGCACTGAGTGGTCCAGCGGTCTAAAGCGCTGGCACTATGAGCGGGAGGTCGCAAGTTCGAACCCCTACGGTGATGTCTGCAGCACAGGGCGTCTGTGAGCTGATGTATTGGACCCGAACCTCTGCCCTTTTCTCCAAGCACGCTGGCTGCTCGAAAAGTAGCGGTGGCCGACTTCACATTTATCGGAGGAAGCATGTGTTACTCTTTACCCTCCTGGTGTGTTGGGGCATTACTTGTGATAGCGCTCTCTCTCAGGAGTTGAAAGTCGTGAAATTTCCTCATTCCTAAATATTCCATAATCAACTGTCAGTTAAATCATAGCATAGTGGAAGTGACCGGGAATGACTTTTATTCAGATGAAATGTTGGTTTTGTTTTGCCGCTGACCTCAACAGTATCAGTATCTAGTAACAGTATCTAATCATATATTGTCAAACAATACTTCTGAGTTCAGATTCAGAGAAAAGCAGGTTTATTCGGTTCGATTACTCATGGCTGGTCTCCCCTTCAAAACGCCTTCTAAACGTATACACACAAATGCACACACATAGGGACATTATCTCTTTGATTATAAACAAGGACATAGCAGTAAGATGCCTAGGTTATTAAGTCCCTAGTATGTGTCATTGGTTCAGAAGCTAGTCTTTTCCCCCCAGGATGTGACTGGAGCCCCAGCACTAATTGTTATCATACAGCCTTATCATATGGCCTGAAGTAATGTAATTCTGTGTGCAACATCTGCTTTTTACTGAGATTCAATTCTCTTTCCTATTTTCCTAGTAAATATCTTATATTTATAAAACTAAGTATTAAAGATTAAAGTATCAAAACGCCCAACAAAAATCACAATAAAGCCCTGACTTGACTTGACTTCAGTTTAGCAGGAAACCAAATGATGAGTTTGTCACTCAAAACCTTTCTATTTCATAAGGGTTTTTTTTTATCTCAAAATGTTCTCATTTACAAAAATCATTCTGTGAAGAACCACTTATTTAAAGGTGAGAAGATTTTCTATGGTCTTGCTTGTGGGGTTTCGTGAGCAGCCTTTCATTATGTTCTTTGTTATTGTGGTACTCAGTAACTCAGCAACATGTAGACTAGAGAGAATTTCACTGAACACAGATGATGAAGAAATGCCTTTAGGTCATACTTAATAAACTTACTTAATATTTAAAAATATCTGTTCCTCCTGTCCTCACTGTGGCGTCACACCTTCTGCATCTACGAGACACTTCTTAAGGTTTTCAGCAGTATCTGGCAACATGATGCTACAGCAGATCCTTACACTGGCTACATTTGGGTAGTGTACCTTTTGGTGAGAAAAGCTAAGAGAAGCAGGATGATTATTTTAATTAATTGCCTGAATTGCTGAAGACTAAAACCGTACCATCTTTAGCAACAAATCCAGGTCTTGTTTGGGATCTGATGACGGTTGGTTTTATTATAGAGATATCATGGTACTCACTTTTATACAGCCTTTATTATGTAGTGACACAGTACTTCTGCTACTGCTAGTGTGATGATCTGAGCAGGTAAACTATAAAAGTGATATGTAACGACATCATGGACCACATGTGTTGCTTCTCATGGCAGGTCTTTTTTTAACTAGCATTTTTTCAGCAGGATAATGCTCGTCCACACACAGCAAGGCTTTCCCAGAAATATCTCTGCCAGATTGCAACAAATGAGCATTTACAAGACTAGCTGCTAAAATTCACCATCTGTGGGCAAATCTGTCACAGGATGCCATACGGAACCTGTGTGCATCAATAAGGTAAATGACATACAGGCTCTTCGTTATTTTCTTGATATCACTGTTACTTTTCACTGGATTTGTGTGCAGGCCTATTTACTACAGTGCAAATACAAGTGTTGTTTCAGCATCAAACGTGTAACCTAATTATCGAGCCCTATATGAGATGTCGCGGAGGTGTTAAAACACTGCGGCAGCGTGACGAGCACAACGCCACGGGGTGCAGGTACAAAAACAAAGACATCATCAATCAGCAATGACACATAATAAAAAGCTGACAGGCATGCACAGTAGATCACCATATCTAAACATCAAAATGAATAATTTACTATTATACTGAGCACATTTCCACTTTCTTGACAGAATGTGAATATGGGAAAACTTTGATTGTTTACTGATGTTCCAACCGCAGTTTGCCTAATGTAATGTTAACTAGTCAGATATCAAATAATGATGTTTTTAGCATGAATGATATCATTTTCCTTCCACCTGGTCATTAATGAACAAAAGGCTTGTGCTGGAAGAAACTGTGTGCCAGTATTTTCTTATACTCAGGCCAAAAACTAGAACAGCTAGCTGGCTAACTAACTATTCAGCATGGCTAGCTCAGACTAGTTAAACTGGTTTTGATCAGCATACGGTCTTCAGCTGAGTTTGAGTTACTTTATCTGGTCTACAAGCTTAATCAGCCCAACAGTTTGACCAGCATGACCAAGCATTAACAGATTGGATAACCAATATGACTAAGCTGGTTGAACAGAGTGATAGACCTGGTAAAACTGTATGACCATTTATTAATCTACAATCTGCTGGTCAAGAACTGTTAACTAGGAAGTCTCCCAGAAAAAGACCAGCTTGGACCATCTCATACACACAAGAGACCAAGTGGTTTTGAGCTGAAAGTTTTAACAGGCTAACTACATCTACAAAATGAACCAACACAGCAGTTACTCTTCACTATTTATCTAATTAGCTAAATGTTTCAAAGCACTTTTTATAATACCAACAATAAGTAACACATTTTTATCTTATAAAAAGAACATGATTGGTTTGTTTGTGTTTGTGGTACTGTAACAAAGACATTGCAATGAATATTTGTAGTTATAAAACAGCATTTCCAGTATTGTTTTCTTAAACATGTTCTCTGTTAGCTAGCTGAAGAGACTGTTGTACGGTCTGCTAGAGTTAGCTTTTAGGCTAGCACCTGCTAGGGGCACCTTTAATTTAAGTATTCCAGTCTTGCAATAACATATTTCATGTGGGTCAACTGTAATGGTTGAAACCATATGCAACCATAAGCTACTGCAATGCAAAGCTTCGTTAGCGTTAGTCTCTAACTGGTTCTTAAAGTGGTAAGCGCCCAATCAGAACTCAGGATGTTACTGAGCTACAGTGAGATTGCACCATTTATTCCAGAGATGTTATTGGTTGAAATATGAACAGGAGAAATCATAACAATTAACTCAATACGGTGTGTGGGCTTAGGTGGATTAAGTGCTGCCCTTTACCACAAATGGCAAATCAGTTTGTTTGTTATGTTTGGAGTTGAGGGGGGAGGGATCATGGGAAAAATATTCCCTCAATGTGGAAATAGCTATAGTATAGCTACAGTGGTCATAACAATCCAAAAAATCCATTTGTATTGAGCCAAATGCTACAAACTGTAATGATAATTTGACATATGTTTTCTGTTTTTTGGTCTCTCGTCATTCAAAAAGATAAACAATATATCTTGCATGAGTGGAGATAACTGCTTAATGGCATTGGAACGATGGACAGACTTGCCAACCTTTTATTTTTAACCAATTTCCAATATTTTCAACAGCAATGTTAGCAACAGTGCTACACTGAGGAACTTTTAGTGTTCCGGTAAGCCAGAGCGCTATCATCCACGTAGCTCGTTTAAACACGGTAATAGCGCAGGCCACAGTCCAATATACTCACCTCTGAAGGACAAAAAAGCTAGAGATAATACTAATGCTAATACTGCTCCAGCCTTGGTGCTGGAGAAGCTTCACTGAAACTCCATTATAACGGTGTATTTCAGTGGAGTGGCTTTACTGCACCTTACAACCTGACTGGTAGAATTCATGCATAAGGTGCACTGGATTATAAGGTGATTTTTGGTCAAATTAAAGGATTTTATGTGTGTTTTATAGTGTGAAAAATACAGTTAATTGACTTAGTTTACACATACAGCTCCTAATCAGTATTTATTTCTTGTAAAATCTCCTTCAGCTCCTTATAGGTATCCCAGTTATGCTGCTATAGAGTAGATTTTTACCTCTTCTCTTCTCTCTGAAATCATGCACTATATGCAATCCTGCTGTGTTTTCACTCCCCAATTTAAAATGATTAAACTGTTAAACTAAAACACTGCAAAAATTGTTTCACTCTGCTGGTTGTAATCTAGCCCTCACTCTATTTCCCACTACACTCATTAGCCTCCTGCTAACTCCTGGGAACTGTACTGCATGTCCTGCAGGAAAACTGCCATGTCAATTTACAAATTTTCAACTCAGACTGAACCTTCTTACATTTAATTATCATTAAGTTCCTGGGTCAGTGTATGCAGGTACATGTGTGAAACGTGTGAACAGGGCTATAGATTGGGCAGTTGCCTGGTGCTGTATCTATACAGACACATCAGTACCTAAAGATGACACATAATACTGTTTTCTATGTGTTAACACTCATAGTTTTTAGTTTCCTAATTAAATATCTGTGGCATATCCCAGTGCAGCTTTTGCTGGGAACTGGTGGTCTAATTTCAGATGGTCTAAGCTGGTCTCTGTAGGTTTGTCAAGGTGTGCAAAAGCTGCTCATCTATGCACCAGCTGGTTAGTCAGCTCATTGCCAGTATAATATATGTTGCATTTCCATGCACAGTTTGGGTTTAGAGGTGTGATCTGATTAAATGTTGGGCCTTGACACAAAAGGGTGCAAAAGTGTGTGCCCTATTGCCTTATAAAATTCTTACAAAGACTACGTTTGGGTAGTGTACCTCCTGGTGAAAGATTGTTGACTGTTGATAACATACTCACAAAATGTATTTTGATTTAGTTGGGTCTTGCTGGCCAGTGAACATGTTCATGGTGGTTAAGTTGGTTGACCAGGGTGGTTATGCTGGTCAACCAGTATGGTCAAACTTGGTCATGCCTAAAGACCAGCTTAACCATTAAATTCATGGGAAAACACATTTAATTCACCTTGAGTTCAAACAGAGCCAAGAGCTTGTTTAATAAATTTCTGACTCTTAAAGTACTTAAAGGATGGCTCTCTGTCACAGTTGTGAGTTGGTAGACACTTCAGATGCCCACATGTATAAGCACAAATATAAAATAATGTTTTTTCGTCCACTTTAAGACTCAAAAATCATATTCAGTTTTGGAATCCAGAAGGCAATGCCCTGAATTTTGAATTTTGTCTCCAAGGCCCAACTCTGTCCACATGGCTCATGCTGGCATCTAACCACATGGGAGAGAGAAGGAGAGAGAGAGAGAGAGAAGAGAGAGACTGTCAGGTTCCTCTGTCAGCGTTCTGGAAGCATCAACTCACAGCCACCAAAAACTCCACTAATTAGTCCCTTAATGATCTCCAATCTTGGCTTACATGCCAGTACAACTTCATCATAAATAAATGAGCAGATAAATAGATAAGAAACTCATTATAACTAACAAGATGTGTGTGCAAACATGGCCAGCAGGGTCTCTGAATGCCCAATCCGTGTGATTCAGGAGCTCGGAAGCTCCTACTACTGGTGAGTTGAGTAATAAGCAGGCTATTATATTGGTAATGTGCATGATTTTCCATACAAACCCATGCTTTTCACATGTTTTCATATTCCAACTCCAATTCCCAAAGGTATTGGATGGAGCTCCTGAGTTCCAGAGTGTTCAAGATTCAAGAAACTGCATGACCATGATCATCCCAGACTGCTGCAAAAAAAAACTTGGTATGCAGTTGGATCTCAGGCAGATATACTGTATTAATTATTACATCTGTGGTCTGATTAGACAATGGTTCTTTCCACAAGATGGCATGAAAAAATTGTTTCACTGCCCAATACAAAGACTCTCAGTGGCTACCATTGGGTAGTGTACCTCTAGGTGAGAGACATTTGAAGACATTTTGCACAGTTGACAGCTTTTGAGAAGGGCAGGACACATGGCTGACTAGACCCTCTATCAGCCAGCCACCATCACCTTAATTTGCAGTGGCATCATAAATGAGAAACTTGGACTGATGTGTTATTTTTAACAATAAATCCAGGTTCTATTTGAGATCTGACAATGGTGAGGTTGAGTATTGAGGCCTTCAATCCTGCCTTTGCTGTGTAGCGACATACTACCTCAACTGTCTCAACTAATGATCTGGGAAACCATCACATATTACAGTTAGTTACCCCTAGTAGTCATATGAGGGACATTAACAGTTGAGCGATATGTGCAGGCATGTGTGTTGCCTCTCATGGCAGGGCTTCCAACTGGCATTTTTCAGCAAGATAATGCTCACCCAGATAGAGCAAGGCTTTCCCAGGTTGTCTTCTTCAGATTGTAAGAATTCCTTGGTCACTAGATTTATCACCAATAAAGCTTTTACAGAAGCAGTTGGGACAAAATCTTTGGCAACCTAGTGACGTAGGAGTCTTGGAATTGAATTGGTTCTAGATTTTAAGCAACACTGAGAATTTTGGATTCAGGATTAGTATCAGGAAAGAAAAACCTAGTTTAGAGCATACCCAAGCTTTACTGCAGTGGAATGTCCAGCTGTCAGAGCAGAAAAAACTCATAGTTCTTCTGTCAGGTCTTGAAAGTGCCACAAAACGGTACCATTCTGAAAAGTAGATAGAGCAAAGGAAGCCTCAACCTTACTAAATCCATAGTGTTTTAATTTAAGGCACAATGTGTTTTTATTGCAACTGTAACAGTGGAAACAACACCACAAACAACACTAAGCTTCACACTTCTATAGCACTTGTGTATATATGTGACATGTGTTTATCACCATGCTGTCAGTATAAGCACTTGTACTCCACAAAGCTGAACTTACAGTATTACAGAAACCTCACTCCAGTCCTTTAGGTCTATATTGATGGAAAGCGAAGTAATGCAAAGAGTTGAAGCAGTCATGTTACCAAACCACCCACGCAACCGTACACGTAGCACTGGAAGCAGATAGCCTTCCACATCTTCAGAAGACTGCAACAGGGTTGGCTAAAGGCAAACCCCAGACCACAGATGAGATCTGGAGAACTAATCTCTGGCTTAAAAACAGCTTTCATGCTTGACCAAACATATCCAACAAGCACAAAACAAGCATTCCCGAGTCTGGAACAAAAAAACGCTAGTGTGAAAATGCCCTAAATCACTGCAGCATGCAACAAGATACAGCCCCAATTATATTACTCACTCACTTTAGTTGAGTAAAATGCAAAAAAATGCAAAAAAGTGACCAGTCTAAAGAGGCATCGCGCATGAACCATCTACACAAACTAATAGTCAACAAGTGCATGTTTAGTGAATTCTAAACATGGGGTTACATGTGCCATTGTTCTTTGAAGGGGAAAATTGTTGCTTTTATAATAAAATAATTAACTTCTTATACCATTTTTATGATAAATGGACAATGCTGGAAGATTAATTAAGAAATGGTAGAATGAATACGGTTATAAATTACTGACTGTCAGAGAAAAAAACTCATGTGTAATCTTTTATACTGCGTAAAAGAGTGACTTATTTTAAATTATCTTAGGATTACTCACCATCTTTTTTATTATCTTCCCTTGTGTCTCCTTAAGATGACCTTAAAATAGGTGGACACCTTGAAGTGGGCCTCAATCGGTGTTGTACACTGTACATAGGGTCCTAGATGGGACCAGTGTAAGAATAAGGTTGCTGTAATGATGGAGTCCATTTGTGAAGTCCATTGGGTTCCAGTAAAAACACATGTACTAATCCATTTAGAACCCAAGCCCACTTAGAGCACATCTAGTCCATGTTCCTCTCATGTAAGCCATGGTCAGATATAACCCAGGCTAATGTCTGTTAAGCATATATCTGCCATTAACTGAAATGCTGAACTGGAAGGGGATGGAACACAGTCTACAGTCTAGCGGGTTCAAAATTGCAATGGACTGAGAGCCTAGCATTTTTCTTCTGAGCATGTCGACAAAGCAATAAAAGTTTCTAGAGGAGATTTAAGGTCAAATGAGGCTGTTAAGCATGGTGGTGGTAGCGTCAAAAAATGCTAATAATTGAATAATGAATACTTTTCAGTGTAAACTCAAACCACAAGCTGCGTAGTTTCAACTTGGACACAAAAGACAAAATAGACGTTTCAACAGAACATTGACCCAAAGCTCATCCAATGTTCTTATCTGAATCAGGTTATCTGCTTTGAAAAAGTCTAACATAACATTTTTGGGATGACTTTCTCAAAGTATATGCTTAAAAGTCAGATCCACAGCAGCCTTGATTGCTGTCCCCTTGACTTGACTTGCACTACACAGGGAGCCATTAAGCCATTGAGATTCAGCACTGAAACAAAGTTAATTTCTTAGTATTCTCTTAAAAATATGGACAGATTTCAGAAGCTAATCAGTTACCAGTGGTTATGTGTGAAGACCACTGGTCCCAGAACAGTTTAAACTGTCTGGCTTCCACTGAGGGCCTTTCTACCGCTTCTACGGTTCTCACAGTGAAGTAATCATAATATGTTCTGGTGTAAGGAGCTTTGTCTTTAGACAAGGGTGTAATATATTCTCTGTCTAAGCTGCTGTAGGTGGGTTTGATGAGAACATACAGAGCTGTAATTACACACAGACACTCACGCACTCGCTCACGACATTCACTCTCCGACTGGAGGATAAAGTGACCATTAAATAACCATGATTGTCATTTGCAAGTCAGACATGATGGGACAGAAATGAAAACAGCGCAGTTGGCAGCGGCTGCCTTGATTAGAATTCAGCAGAAGTGAGCGTTTGAGTCTGTGAGAGCATGTGTGAGAGTGTGTGTGTGTGTGTGTGTGTGTGTGTGTGGGCAGACAAAAACCTCTGCTTCATTGCCTGGGCTTTAATTTCATCCCAAACCTTCATTTCATAACAAATCTGGCAGGCGAGCTGGCTGAACTGGCTATGCATGAGAACCAACCCTGTTTCTGTGCTATTAATATTGTTGAACAGCTCAGTTTTTTTATGTACAGTACACACACACACACACACAGGCAGTAGAGATTGGAACTTACTTAACTTTCCTGCTGGCTAGATTAAACTGGTCTACCTGGTTAGGCTGGTTCACCAGTTAAGTTCTTAAATGGCATAAGATGTTGTGTGCCTTTTTTGAGTTTACCAGCAAAACCAACCTGACCAAGGTTAAGCACTGCACCAGTATGATTAATCACCATGGCCAAATAGGTTGACCAGTATCACCAGCATAATGTACACTTTACCAGCATACTACTATCAACCAGCATAGCCTACATTTGAGTTGGTGGTTTAGCTGGTTTACAAATATGACCAATCTGAGCAAGCTGGTCAACTTGTATGACCAAGCTGGTTGGCCAGCATGACCAGCATGGCCAAGTTGGTAGACCAGTGTCACCAGTATGATGTACACTTAACCAGCATTTTTCTCTCAACCAGCATAGCATAACATTTGAGTTGGTGGTTTAGCTGGTTTACAAATATATCCAACCTAAGGAAGCTGGTCAACTAGTATGACCAACTGGTTTACCAGTGTGACCAGCATGAGGCACACTTGACCAATATTATATTCTCCTCCAGCATAGTGTATGTTTTATTTGAGCCTAAACCTGAGGTCTGAATTCGGTCTACAATTCTACATGACCAACCTTAACAAGCTGGTTGACAAGCATGACCATCATGACCAGGCTGGTCAACCAAACTGGTTTCCTCAGTGGACAGTTCGAGAAATCCCACACCTGTCTAAGTTGTGAGGTGTTATCCTAAACGTTAGCCAAGTTGGTAGACCAATATGACTTGACCAGCATAGTACTCTGAACCAGCATAGCATACAGTTTCATTGATCACAGAGTTTGATGGTTTAGCTGGTCTACGAGCGCCAGACAGATGTGACATTCTGTTTCTAAATTTGTGCAGACATTTAACACTCATTATACCACAGTTAGTTCCGACCCTGCAATGTGATTGGCTGAGTGACGTTTTATGAGTGCAGCTATCAGCCGGATATGCACTGTTACCGAAGCTCTCCATGTATTTATCCGCCACATACAGATAACCTAGCAACAATGCGGCGCTTACAAGCCAAACAGCGCAGCTACAAACAGAGCAGCAGAGACAGTTTTTATAACCAAACAGATCGTTTTTCTCGTCCTCTTTAACTTAAACTCTTTTAGTAAACAGCGATAATGGAACTGTGGTATAATCACAATAATATATTGTGGTACAATTGCAATAATTAAAGCACTCAATGGGTGAAAATGGTAGTGACCAGCAGCTTCTGGCTAGATCTGTCCATGCAGACAATCAACTCAACAAATCAGAGAGAAATATCAGTCACATTTTATGCACGCCCCATAAGCATATCCTGAAGGTCAGTGCAGCTTTTTTCATTCTTTAGCTTCCATGGTACAGGACAAACATGGGATATGTTAGTGTACTATGGTTATGACTCTATATGTTTTTTTCATCGTTTTGCTTCTGTTTTGTTAAATGTATTATTTTTATTTACTCTTTTTTTAAGTATAGAAATGCTTTAAGGATAAAAGCTAAGCCTCCAGTCTTGGAAAGAGACGCGAGCAGTAATTATTTCTCCCAATTCCATTTCGCTCACAGTAGGAGGTGCAGTTCACTTCAGACAAACATGAAGTCATGAAATGTTTAAAGGAGAAGGTCTATTCTCCCTGAAATTTAAATGAGCCCAGTACAACAAGTATTTATCGGCACACAATTGGGTTCAGAACCAGTTCAGTAAGGCCTCTCTGTGTGGGACCATATCTTACTCCTGCTCTCTCAGCTACAGTTTGCAGGTAGAAGTTATGCTCCTGCTTTGTACTGTGATTAGTCCAGACTGTTTGTGCTGACTCATACGCGTCTACAACACACACAGGTACCACTTTAAAATAAGACTACCTTTAGAAAGGGTTTATAAATGGTTTACAATTAGTTTATTAATGGTTACTAATAAGGTTGTAAATGCCTTAAAAATCATTAATAACCAGTTATAACACATATGTAGAAAGGGCAACAATGACCTGTTGTTTGCCAAATAGTGAACCCACAGCCATCTATATTGTTGCCCTTTCTATGTATGTGTTATAACTGATTATTAATGATTTTTAAGGCATCTATAACCTAATTATTAACCATTAATAAACGAATTGTAAACCATTTATAAACCCTTTATAAAGGTAGTCTTATTTTAAAGTGGTACCCACGCATATGACCACAGTTCTTACAGGGAAGTCTGTTCAGTGGCTACTATTACACTATACTGCATGTCCAAATATTTGTGGACATTCTTAATACATGCAAATACAAGACCAAGATTGTGAAAGTTCTGCCAGGAGACTCAATGCTTTGACATTTTGTCTCTCAACCAATTACCAGCCTTCATCTGCTTTTTTAAAGCCATGACCCACCCTCTCTTTTGCTTCTTTCAGATGTGACACTGCATTTTCCCTCCTTTTTCCCCACCACCTCTAGGATGGTCCCCACCAGTTTCACAGGGGGAAAGCTCAACCCTGTACTTTCAAAGCTTTGCAGGATGACCAAACCTGGGCAGACAACTGGACCTTCACCCAAGACTTAACTTATTTATTCGTTCATTTGTCTATTTGTAAAGTTTCATTAAAATTGTAATATTTATTTCACACCATTCTCTTCAAAATCACTCTGGTAGAACAGTGTTCTCTGGAAGAATCTGGAAATTATCCATCCAGTAATTTTGGATAGGATAAGCTGGGGACTTGGGGTTTATTAACTTGGAGGATATTTTAACATCCTGGACTTACCAACATTTTCTTGCTGAATGCAATCAAATCCTCAAACCAATGCTCCATAATCTATTATAATTATCATGCCTTCTCTGGTCAGCAGAGACATTTAGTCCAATAAAAGCAGGATAAACTAATTTTACCATTCTTAATTTCAGCAGGTGTCTCAATATTTTGGACATTACAGTGGAACACCTAAAATGGACATGGCTCAACCTCCTATTATGTTCAGCTATAAGGACCAGAAATAATTTTCCTGGGTCAAATTTATCTGGTTCATGTTAAACAATTCAAATGTAGTATATTCTTCTTAATATAATTGGTTTTAGCTTGACTAATATTGATTTAATCAATATTTACTATGATTACTGTCTTTTTCTATTGTCTTTTGAAAGCCGGGTAAACACATTAAGAACAGCATATTTGTTTTTACATTGAAAGGAGGAATTATGATTTTATTTGCTTCCCACACACGTCATATCTAGTGACATATATAAAGCATAATCCATCCACCCCCCTGTTTAACAGCTAAAGAGGTGTTCTTTTTGTATGATTTTCTTTACAGACATTTTATCCTAATATACAGTCGCTTACAGGCCATGATTTTTGTTCACTTTATAAAGTTCACGTGACTTGTTTCCAAAAATGCTTTAGACCTATAAGCTCTTTGCTATGTTCTCATATCCTTCTCTTGCTGGTATCAGTTGTTTTTGGTTTTTAGAGTGCTAAGACAGCTGAATATAGAGGAGCCTATGGTTGCTGAGTGTTGGGACAAAAGTCTGAGGATTCAGAGGGTTTATAATCTTTTTAAAATTTGCATCACTAAATTGCAGTGACTGTAAAAAGTTATAGCAATAAGAAGTTCATATCTTGTGAGTGGCGAAACTTTTACATGGTGCTCACTTGCATTTTCTCATTTTTTCTTCGAGCACATGGCAGACAGGTTGTAGGATTTGGCAAAAGAGCACCAGAAGTGGACAGGAGCTGTAGTGTGACTCCTAAAACATAAATTTAAAAGTTTTTGTACAAATTTGAAGAAGTAGTAAGCCCGGATAAGTTGAATTTACTTTAAAAAAATTGAGGAAACCGGTTGCCTTTAAAAACGTTTAGTAATGGGGAATAAAAAGTTAGCATAACTTAGAACATCAAAGCATTACAACTAAAGGGGAAGTTGATTTAACTTTTTTATTTTTGTTATACTGTAAGACCAGATAAGTTGAGTTTACTTAACTTTTTTAAGGCAGCTGGTTTGCCCAATTTCTTTAAGTAATGGGGAATAAAAACTTGAGTTAGCATAAATTAAAACATCAAGTTATTACAACTAAAGGGGAAGTTGATTTATTTCTAAGGGAGCCCAAGGGAAATCACTACACACTGATGGTGAGTGTCTGTCAGAAACTGTTGGAGACACCCAGTATGCAAATAGATTGTGACAGAAGCCGATGGAAAAGAAGCTGTTAATGGCAACAGACTAAACTCAGTTATTATAAGTTGGTTCAACTCAAAGATCTCAGTTTTAATGTATTTTTGTGCCCACAAATGTTTAGCTAACTCAAAATAGTTGAGTATTGTTTAAAAATATCCAATTTTATGTAAAACAGACTTAAATCATTTGCGTTTAAACAACATCTGGGTTTACAGTGATATGTATAAATGTCATGAGATGACTATCACTGATAGTGGAGTTACGTGGTAAATGCGGCTGATAAAGTGGTCAGTGAGTGACAGGCCTCTAATACAGCATGTGCTCATCACGCGTCAGTTTCCTCTGTTTGAAGGAGAGATTGAGATTGAGAGAGAATCATTGAGAAAGTTTAAGACTTCCTCTGGATCAATACTGTGGCTTTTATAATTGGGCTCTTTCTCGCTGCTCTCCTGAAATGGTATATCCTCAGCAGGGAAAAGCAGGGCTCCACCAGCTGCTCTGGAAAAGCGTTTACCAGCCAGAGCAGGAGGGAACGCAGCGCCCGGGGAAAGACGAGCCGGCACTCACTACACACGCAATGTCAAACCTGCAGACGCTCCTTAATGAAACGACCTTGGGACATTTCATCACCAACTTCATCACCACCTTTGGTGTGACTGTGAGTGGAGTGTGTGTGTGTGTGTGTGTGTGTGTCACAAAGTCACTCTCTTGTTATCATGTACTCCCTAGTGCAAGACAGCACCTCCTGTAGGTTGTCTGTATATAGAGCCATATGTTCTCTTGTTCGTGTCATTATCAAAATGCTGTGCCTTTAGGCCCTTTTCATTATTCTTCATATATATAAGACTTCAGACTACATCATACAGAAATCATATTTTCCCAGCTGAATCACTTAATATTCACTTGTATGTATTTGTCCACCCTGTTATGGCCGCTAAGGCTAGTATAACTTATCTGATGACCTTATGCTGTGCAACACAGGTAACTCTTGGTCTTCCTTACCTGGGGTGGTCCTGATGAGAGCCAGTTCCATCATAATGTTTTTGACAGTGTTTGCGACTGCACTTGGGGATACTTTCAAAGTTGACTGAACCTCATTTATTTTAAGTATTCTTTCTTTGAGAACTTCTTTCCATACTATGGATTCACAAACTCTACCTCTTCACAACTTTACCACTGTTCTGGTTTGTTTAAGGCCTTTT
Organism: Astyanax mexicanus; assembly: GCF_023375975.1. Taxonomy (NCBI): domain Eukaryota; kingdom Metazoa; phylum Chordata; class Actinopteri; order Characiformes; family Acestrorhamphidae; genus Astyanax; species Astyanax mexicanus. Next base: position 27,962,179 of record NC_064423.1, on the reverse strand, counting down.
TTCTTAACTAAATAATTCCAGATGTTTTTCTTCTTAGTTTGGATGACTTTGGTATTTTAAAAACAAAGAAAACACACTGAATTTAAGGTTCATCCAAACTTTTAACTGGTACTGTCTATGTGCATAAATATGCAAATAAGTATGTTTAAATTAAACGTGTTATTTTCATTTGCTTATTTAAGTTGTATTTAAAAGTTTTCTTTCATTTTCTCAGGGCAAAGTTATGCAGTTAGACCTCTTTTCAGCAGTCCTTGGGCAATCTCACTAAAGCAGTGGTTTTGAACTATGGACCTGAGGACCCATGCTCTTTGGTGATTTAATAAATGATCATTTTTGAATATGAATTAGGTGTGTTGGAGCTTGGACTGGGGTCCCTAGAACTGAGATTTGAGGATTTTGCACAACACTTGGAAAAGCAACTCCCTGAATTGACAAAATCATTGTCTATGTAGATGATGAAAACAAGGCATAAGGTTTTTTAGTCCGCTTACTGAACTGCAGTATAAAACCAAAACTTAACAGGGTAAATTTAGCTCATACAACATAATAAATACATCAACCTCAGTTGGCAAACTGGTCCTTAAGTGTGTAGCGCTCTAACAAAGCAGCTGAATGCTAACATGTAAATGTAATGTACAGTCTTTTGTAGGGCTTTTTTGTAGGGCTTTTTTTAACTCACATCAGATAAACGCCAAATGGAGACATTAGGAGTTCAGAATGGAGATATAGGTGGCCATGGGGTGTTCCAGCAGAGAAAGAGAGAGGAAGAGAGAGAGAAACACATTCATTCCCATTTGGACCAGACCACCTCTTAGGCGTTTGTATCTCACTTTCTAATGTGGTTAAGTACTGCGCTGCTTGATTGCCCTTAGTAATGCTGAAAAAAGGCTCCAACACACACACACACACACAATCAAACATTCAGGTTTACAGTCATCGTCAGTAAATGAAATCTTAGGCTGCCTGTTAGCATTGTGGCTCCAGACAGGCCAAGACCTGCTGATAGCATTACAGCTAAGCCACTCCAAACTAGCATCTCGGCTAACCTACTTCAAGCCCTTTAGGCAAGGCTGCTGTGTCTGTTAGCATTGAGGCTCAACAGCATGCCAAGCTCAGCTGTTAGCATCACAGCTAACACGTGCCAAACTTGTTAAGAGCAACTGTTAGCATCGTGGCTAACCTTCTCCAACCCCCTCGGACTCTGGCTGCTGAGCCCAGCAATTAGCATGGTGGCTAACCTGACCTACCCTGCCAAGCCTGGCTGTTAGCATTGTTATTATTATCTAAGCAATGCATCGTATCAACGGCTGTTGGACCTCTTGACACATTAAAGACTTTTTGGAGGTGAAGGAATATTTGGATCAATTTCTATTGGTCCACATATCACAAAATGTTTACATTATTTAAAGGGCAGCTGACACTTTTTATTTATTTACTTATTTGTTTATTTTATTCAATTTTTGCCACTGGGCAAAGATTATCATCAGTGTTTTAATTGTGTGTATAGATGTGCTTTTAATCACAAAGCTAAAGATCTTTAAAAATCTAAGGGTAGCCTAAGGATATCCATTCAGTCAGGTGTGTCTAGACTTATAACTGGTTGTGTTTGTGTGTCTGAGGAAAAAAAACAAGAGGAGTAAACATATTAAACAAGCTGAAAATGATCCTTATCAGTCTAAGCACACACCGCTGCCAAGAGCCCGCTCCTAATGACTTCACTGATTATTGGAGGAAAGACACAAATGGATTTTGCCTCATTGCTTTGCTGCTAGTTTGTTTTCCTAATGAGCAACTTTCTGTTTTTCTTCCCCTGAGGAGGTGTGTGTGTGTGTGTGTGTGTGTGTGTGTGTGTTTGGCATGTGGAAGAGAGGGCTTCATCTGACTGAACAAAAACCTTCAGAGTTCAGAGATTAGCATGGATGACAGGAAAGAGAGAGAGAGAGAGAGAGAGAGAGAAACTGAGCGAGAGACACTGTCTGTCTCTGCTTGTCTGCCTCACATATGGCCGCTGATGGAAGAGCTTAATGAAGAGATCAGGACTGAATCAGACTGACAGCAAGAGCTCCCAACACCCAACACACAGAAACACATTCCTTTCACACTTCTGTCATTCTACAAAACAGGTGCCATTTATTTATTTATTTATTTTTTTTTTTTTTTTTTTATTATTTATTTAATCTGTAACATTAAAATCTGTTTTGTTTAAATAGACCAGCAAATAAAGGTAGATCATTTATATAACAAATTCTATACATTTTATTCAGACATTGGAGTCCACTTCAGTTTCTGAATCAGTTTCTCTGATTTTGCTATTTATAGGTATATGTTTGAGTAAAATGAACATTGTTGTTTTATTATATAAACTACAAACAGCATTTCTCCAAAATTCCAAATAAAAATATTGTCATTTAGAGAATTTATTTGCAGAAAATGAGAAATTGCTGAAATAACAAAAAAGATGCAGAGCTTTCAGACCTCCTTAAATAACACAGAAAAAGCAAAGGAAACAAGTTCATATTCATAAAGTTTTAAGAGTTCAGAAATCAATATCTGGTGGAATAACCCTGTTTTTAATCACAGCTTTCATGCATATTGGCATGTTCTCTTCCACCAGTCTTACACATTGCTTTTGGATAACTTTATGCCACTTCTGGTGCAAAAAAAAGCAGTTCAGCTTGCTTTGTTGGCGTTTGATCATCCATCTTCCTCTTGATTATATTCCAGAGGTTTTCAATTTGGTAAAATCAAAGAAACATATCATTTTTAAGTGGTCTAATATTTTTGTCCAGAGCTGTAATTCTGTAATTTGATGAATATGGTCAAATGTACCCTAAAATAGCTTCAATTCTTTGTGTGGTCATGTTACTGACCTAGCACACATCCCAATATCACTTTCTTTTAACAACAGTTTATAAAATTTTGATAAAAAATATCTCTTTTTATTTGATCTGATAAGGTGGTTGGGAGAAGCATGATAGAATTGTGCCTGTAAAACAATGTATATGAATGTAAGAACATGCCTTTGTGTACTTCCTACCTGCTCCAAAGGTTGCTCTTTGCGATTTCAATTAAAACACATTATTACATTATTTACAAACAAAAAAGTTTAGCGTAGAAATATGTAAACAGCAACAGATATAATCATATAATATCTTGCCAGTGCAGATATGTGGAAATGCTTGTGTTCTAATAACAATATAAAATGATTAAAATAATATGGATCTCTGTAACAAAATAGCATATTTAATATTTAGTTACAAAAATCACAATAATACAAAAAGTATTTAAGAAAGCAGTAAGAGTCATATTTGTGTAATGTTCTGTATTTATTACTTTCTCAGTCTATACATTTTTTATTTCAGATGCCACCTTTGTATTTCTCAGAAAGTCCAGCTGTACGACGTTCATTGCGCTCCTCCAGTGAACGTCGCCTCGCTTTGCCAAACACTCACACAAAGCAATCCAGACTGTTCTCATACAGAGTTCCCCAATGGTGGAACAAACTACCTTCTACTACCAGATCAGGAGAATCTCTCACTATCTTTAAGAGACCCCTGAAGACAGAGCTCTTCAAAGAGCACTTACTCTCCTAACACCTCTAACACACTAACTACTTCTAACCTCATTTCCTTCCTCCTTCACTTCTCTATCCCTTTATTTCCCTTCGACCTCCTTTAAGCCCTATCTAAAAATGGGTTATCTAAATTCCTATTACTTTGTACTTCATTATTGTAAGTCGCTTTGGACAAAAGCGTCTGCCAAATGAAATGTAATGTAATGTAATGTAATGTAATGTAATGTACATGAGGAGGAATTGTAACAGTGTTTTGTATTTATTGCAGTGGTGTAAAAGTGAATCAAGCAACTCTAGTGAAAGTCCGGGAGTGTGTCATTAAAATAAAAGTGCATTTTTTCTCCTCTCTTTTATTCTCACGTCATTTTTCACATCATTTTCTCCTTGCCCACAACCATTTAACATATTTTACCCTTTACATTACTCTCTCTCTCTCTCTCTCTCTCTCTTTTCTTACTCAAATTGCAGTCTCTCTTCACCTTGTTTACTATATAGAGACAGAAACTGTATATGAATATACCTATGAATATACATTTGAAGAGCTCCTTTGCCCATTGACGGTGCATATAGGTCTCCCTACAGATTCCTTTCTCTTGCTTTTGTTCTCTCTTTCTTTTGCTCTCAGGTTCTCTCTCTCTCTCTTTCTCTCTTTCCAGTCATCTGCAAAACCCACTCTGCTATGATGAGCCCTGTTCTCTGACTCTCTTTCCTTATTTCCATTCTGATTTTTCCTCACTTTTTGTAGTCATCCATCATCATACCAGCACAACTCTCTCTCTCACTCTCTCTCTCCTCTCTTTCTCTCTCTCTCTCGTTTCTATCTCTCCCTTGCCCCATCCCTCCGCCCCTCTCCGTCCTTGTCGCTGAGCCTGGAAGCGTTTGTTTACGCTCTCGTTGGCTTGTCTGAAGGCAGATGCCGATGCATTAACTCTGAGATCTTGTCATGTTGTCAGCGTGGTTCTGAAGAGGCTCCGTTCAGAGGAGCTGAGACACTCCTGAGATCTGTTTCAGAGAAGCTCAACCGGAGAGCGACACTGAGCTTCACCTCACTCAGATTCACCTAGTGCTGACATCTGATTTGTTGACATGTTATACAGTATGTGTCCTGATATTCCACAGCAGATAGTTGGTTATTTATGTACTGTAAGGTAGAAATAGGTAATTCTTAGGGTTGCCACCTGTCCCGTTTTTTTCCAGGACTGCCCTTTATTTTAAAAAATCTCATTTAATGTCCCGGTTTTCACTAGGTTAGTTAACGGACTATTTAGACTTTGGTACGACTTTAAAATAAGACTACCCTTACAAAAGGTTTATAAATGGTTTATAAATTAGATTATTGATTATTGTTGATTAGGTTGTAAATGCCTTAAAAACCATTGATAAGCAGTCACAACACATTAATTGAAAAGGCAACAGTGATCTGTTGTTTGCATAAGCATTCAATTCAACTTTAATTTATAGTAAATAGTTGAACATACTTACAAATATATTAATATGACAAGTTTAATGCTGATTGATAGAAAACACAAAGTTGTCACGTCTATAGACTCTCCTTTCACACTCCCGAACTCCATTTCCCATGAACCCAGTGGCGATGACGTCACCATCAGCCGCTCCCCTTCACCCAATCGCGTTACTCTCCCCCGTTCTGAGTCACCTGTGTTCTAAGAAGTTCCGGTTCATTGTAATCCTAGTTTTGTATATATAGGTTTCAGTCAGCGTCTGTCCTTTGCGAGGTATTGTCGACTCATGTTGCGTACTGAGCGTTTTTCCAAACCCTTTTCTGTCTGCCCTTTTGTTATGACCCTTTTTCCTGCACTGTAAAAAAAAAACATTTTTTTTACAGTTTTTCCAAGTAAAAATTTACAATATTTCCCTGTATTTCAAAATGACAGGCAAATGGTATTAAAATGACAAGAATAAACTGTCTATTGAAATGAGTCATGTGATTTAACATAAACAATCTGTGTGAGTAAAATACATTAAATATCTGTTTTTTAACAAATTTTAGATGACAATTCGAACAATACTAACTGTAAAAATAAAGTCATATTTTGTGACAAAAAAAGCTAAATTTTCTGTATTTTTACACAAAGTTAACATTTTAAAATGTAAAAAAAAAGTGTAAATAAACGGTATTTTTCCGGCAGCAGGGGCGCCAGAAAATGTCTGTAAAAAAACAGAAAAATTGTGTAATTTTTAAAACATACATAAACCGTAAAAAAACAGTTATTGTATTTATTGTAATCAACGTCTATTATTGTAATTTTACAAGAAATTGCCCTTTAATTACATTAAATGTTTTTCTTTTAACATATTTTATTTCTTAAAAAAGTGTCATGCACTCTTTATAAAACGGAATAATTCGTCATTTTACAATAAATGTTTCTATAATTACATGAAATCTTTTAGTCAGTCAAGTCATTATCAACCGCTTTATCCATTCACACACAGAAAGACCCGGGTCTGTGCTACCCACTGCGCCACCGTGCCACCCATGAAATCTTTTAATTTTAACATATTTTATTTCTTAAAAAAGGGTCAAGCACTATTATAAAATGGAATAATTCGTAATTTTACAGGAAATGTTTCTATAATTACATGCAATCTTTTAATTTTAACATATTTTATTTCTTAAAAAGTGTAATTTGCTTCTTATAAAATAGTGAAAGAAAATGGTAAAAATAGGCTTGGAGCTTTGGGTTGTGAACATAACTGTACATGGCAGTGATGTAGAGAGCATTTGCTAAATTATCATTAGCTAAGTTTTTTTTTTTAACTCAGCTTCATCACCACCACCTGGGAGTAGCAAATGGTGACATAGGTTATATATATGTTAAAATTAAAAGAGTTCATGGGCGGCACGGTGGCGCAGTGGGTAGCACTTCCGCCTCACAGCAAGACGGCCTGGGTTCGATTCCCGGCTGGGGCGATCCGGGTCCTTCTGTGTGGAGTTTGCACGTTCTCCCCGTGTCTGCGTGGGTTTCCTCCGGGTGCTCCGGTTTCCTCCCAATTAGATGTCAGAAACAAATTGACCCCTGTGTGTGTGTGAGTGAATGTGTCTGTGTCTGTCTGCCCTGCCATGGATTGGTGGCCTGTCCAGGGTGTATCCTGCGTTCTGCCCGATGCTGGCTGGGATAGGCTCCAGCACCCCCCACCCCCCCCCCCCACCCCCGGGCTGGATAAAGCGGTTGATAATGACTTGACTGACTAAAAGATTTCATGTAATTATAGAAACATTTCTTGTGAAATGACGAATTATTCCATTTTATAAAGAGTGCATGACACTTTTTTAAGAATTAAAATATGTTAAAATTAAAAGATTTCATGTAATTATAGAAACATTTCTTGTAAAATGACGAATTATTCCATTTTATAAAGAGTGCATGACACTTTTTTAAGAAATAAAATATGTTAAAAGAAAAACATTTAATGTAATTAAAGGGCAATTTCTTGTAAAATTACAATAATAGACGTTGATTACAATATGTACAATAACTGTTTTTTTACGGTTTATGTATGTTTTAAAAATTACACAATTTTTCTGTTTTTTTACAGACATTTTCTGGCGCCCCTGCTGCCGGAAAAATACAGTTTTTTTACACTTTTTTTTTTTTACAGTGTGTATTATGGATTTTGTCTTTTGTCTTTGCCCTTATTGGATTTGTCGTATTATCGGACTGTCTCTGTGGCTTCGAACCTTGGACTGTTTTCATTACTACGTCTCCTGTTCATACTGTGAGTTGCGTTAAATCTGTTATCTGGCTGTGTTATCCTGTTTACGGCTCTGTAAATAAACCAGTCTTTACCTTTTATTCGTCGAGCGTCACTCCTATCTGTCTGGCGTTACAAAAGTAAAATCACTATCTAGAAATATCTGAGGTTTGACAGTAGAAATGAGTGTGGAATCACTACTTTGCCATTTTTTTTACGTCACTGTTGTCATTTATATCTATGTTGTTATTTATTTTTTATGTGTTTTGAAGTATTTGCAGTTTAATTACTAACCATTAATAATCTCCTTTATAAAGCTAGTCTTATTTTAAAATGGTACCTAGACTTTTTCGGCTTGCATTAAATCTGTCTTTTTTCTCGCTGACCTGCACCATGGTGCCTAATTGGTGCTGTGGGATCATGTGACTTTACTATCCAATCGGTACAGGCGGCTCCTACTGATAGTAAATCAAATATTAAGGAGGGAGAGCACATCAGCACCACATTTAAATGGGCACTAAACCCCCTGATTTTTGCTGACTCCACCTCCAGCTCAAATTTGAAAAAGGCAAAAAAATAGGCTAAAGGTAGTTTAGGTGGGGCACTGGGTGATGTATGGGTTTAGAGGCAGGGCAGAAGGGAGAGCTGATTGGCTAAGCTACAGCAGCAGCAGTGTGCCTCTTAAAAAAAGAGGTGGAGCTAGCTAGTGTAGTCTTGTCTCATGCTAGTCTTAACCCTTCTAGTATTGGGGACATTGCTAGTAATGATAGGAGTTCATATGAACAGGGATTGGGTAATTGGTCTACAAAACTGCAATGCATTTTAGTCGTTCTAATTGCTGTTCTAAAAGCCCCATATAGTCTGAGAGATACAGTATTTATCCACTCAGATAATCTTCACCACACAACCTGATGCCTTTTTCCAACTCCTGCAGTGAACTCAGAAATAAAGCGAGGGACTGAGATGATGCCCCTGACTCGATAAACCTACACAGCAGATATCTCCACCGGCTCTCCTACAAGACAAATCCGAAAAAGCAGCACCATAACAGCGTGAGTCAGAGGGGGTTAGGTCAAAGCGGACACAGAATCACGTCTGAAAGCCCCCAAATGGCGAAAAACTGAGCTGCTGGTACCTGGACCCAGAAAATAACTCCTCACACAGCGCAGCCCTGATGAGCTGTGACTCCCTCCACAGCAGAGCAGAAGAAAACAAGGGCAAACAGCCCAGGAAGAGAATCCGTTATCCCTCCCAGATCCAGCAGACAGCTCCACCTCACATAATAAGAAGAAGTGTTAAGGGGCAAATATATCCTGTTTTCCTGTTGCACTGTTCCCTAAAAAGAAAGCAAGAGATACAAACATACAGAAAATGAGCCCATTATAGAGTTTAATCCATTAGTTTAACTCATTTTAAGAACGTTTAGCAACATTTCAAAAAGGTTCCAGGAATGTTAGCCTGTTACATTGCGGAAATACTGTTCCAGGAACGTTCTGAAAACATGCGACATAATAATCTTTTGCATCATATTTTTATTAAAACGTTTCTTAGATAATGTTCCAATCTAAATGAATACTAACATTATGGAAACTTTAAAAGTTACAGTCCCCAAGCTAAAAATGAAAACTTTAATACAATCGTCGTAGCGGTGACATTACTAGCATGTTTAAAAAAGAGAAAACTACACAGATTTAATGTTCCAAGGATGTTAAGAATGTTCAAAAAATGTTCTACTAACCCAAAATTGTTAGCCGGGATATTATAACCCATTTAACCCATTTTACCACAAAAGTGTCACCCTAATCAGTACCATCAAATGTCTGCAGACACTCCTTCCTATAAAGGCATCCAGCTACTTTAGGTTACACTCATTGCTGACTCTACATTCAAAATATTCCTTTTGTCAGCCTGTTCTTGATATTTGTGGGCGTGTATCAGCTTGATCAGTTAGCTTGCTAGCAAGCTACCTATTGAGCTATCCACTAATTTTTTCCAAGCTTTATTGTTCTCCAAAATACCCCTGCATTTCTGCAAAAAAATCTGCTTCATATAACAATCCTCTCTGTCATCTTCAGATCCATACTGTTGAGAATATGAATGAGGTATTGTAGGAATCAAAAGTTCACAGAGCAGAAGCGGTGGACCTCAGAACGTTGTGTCTGTTTGTTCGGGCAAACAGTGTGGAATGTTGTTTCACTGCATCATAATTAATTTTTATGAAGTTAAGGAAATTTAAACTCCATTTGTCACTCTGCCACTTTGCCACTTTTTGCCATGTAGCAGCAACAATTGTGCACCATCTCATAGCAAACAAATGGCTGTCTGTAGCTCTGTGAACCCAGGGTAACACCGAAGTTCAGAACTTCTGACCTTTTTGATTGGTCCAAAGCAAAATAGTGTTAAGGTGCTGCAAACCACTGTTTTAATCCAATCAAAATAAATGATCTTGGTGCTTTTTTGGGTGTTTCAGACTTCCAGACAAATTATAGTGAGGCAGGCTATCATCACCTATTAAAACAATAGAAAAAGAAAAAGAACAGATTATACTTTACCATTTTCTCCCCAATTTTACACGGCCAATCACCCAACCCACTCATTAGAACTCCCCCTATCACTAGTGATGCCCCAACACCAGGAGGGTGAAGACTGGCTCATGCCTCCTCCAATACATGTGAAGTTAACTACCAAGTAGCAACACAGTGCACTCAGAGGAAAGCGCAGCGACTTAGACCTGATACATCAGCTCACAGACGCCTTGTGCTGATTGGCATCACCCTTTGGAGTGATGTGGGGAGAGAGCACCATCAACCCACCCAGAGAGAGCAATGCCAGCTCTCTCAGGGCTCTGGTAGCCGATGGCTAAATTGCTGGACCACCAGAAGATCACAGATTACACTTGTAGGTTTTTGATAGAGGTTTTAAGTTTGCTCTCTTACTAAACTGTAGTGTGGATCCAAAACGAACCAGACCAGGATTTAGGTGTAAAAAAAAGCCTTTTAATATAGCAGAGACCAGCCCAGAACAAGCATTTTCCCATTGTTCCCAGAGCCTGTTACTGGAGGCGGTGAGAAAGATCCCCCTCTAGTCGCCGGAAGCGTCTGCAGGCGGCGAGCGAGAGGTGGGCCGGCAAGGAAATGGAAGATGTGATTTGGATTGTTTTTCGTTTGGGACACAATGTGAGATCAGCGGTGACCCTCAAATTGGCCCAGCAGTGAACAGCAGGGGAAGGAGCTGGAGCTTGTGAGTGTGTGTGTGTGTGTGTGTGAGTGTGTAAGTGTGTTTACCTGCCAGGGGCTTCATATTCCAGCCCCCTCTGTGGGGTAATGGTGGTTGGCGCCGTACTGCTAGCAGTCAGACCCCCGAGAGGGAGAGAGAGCATCTTCCGGGAGGGCGGGGCCGGCTCTGTTTGAAGCCAGCAGTCCAAAGAGAGGTAAGCGTTTGTGTTCCTGTTTTGTTCCTCATCTCCTGGGGTTAAGACACAATGTGCCGAGCATTTTTAGGAGCAGATATCAAAACTCTTTTTACGGCACAGCCGGTGGAACTGCTTTCACCTCTCTAACAGACGTACACTACTGAATCTAACTGGATCTGCTGAAATGTTTGCAGATGCTGCACTATTGTAAAATACACAGTCCGGTTACAATATTCATCTCTAATTGATCGCATTGTTTCTACACCTGCTTTCGCTGTGCATCTCATCAGCTACACTGAGCATACATGAGCTCTTAGTACTTCCATAAATACAGAATATAGCACTTCTGTTTCTCTGCATTACTGATTTTTTGTTAACTTAGCTTTGTAGCAAATGGGAGCTGGGAATTTAAGATGAATACAGTGAGAGTAAGCAGTGGTAGGACACGCCCAATATGCAAATAGCATGACCAACATCAGGTAAGAAACCCTCCAGGATTGCTCCATAGACCCTGTTCAACTAAAGGGTCAAACTGAGCATATGCAAAGTAGTTAGAATTTGTAAATTTTGCCAACACAGATTATTTAGTTAGACTAACTTTTAACAAGAAACCTAATAAAGTTAATTGATTCAATTAGTTTTTTTATATTTTAGGGTGCATTTCAATATTTTTGGTTTAGTTGACTTATAAATCACATTAATATAGAATGATTTTAAGTGTTTATTTTTTACAGTGTAGTTTTGAATCTGATGCTGCACAGTTTTTTTTTTTTTTTCATTCTAACCTTCATCTGTAAATACAGGACACTGTCTAAAGGATGTTACCCATAGGATGCTGCTGGCTGGATATTTCTGCTTGGTGGACTAGTTTTCATTAGGGTGTTTAAAAACTCCAGCAACACTGCTGTGTCTGAACCACTTTGTCTGTACTGTGCAGACCATGGCACTCCATCCTTCTAATTTAGTGTTAGTATATACTAATATGATTATACAGTGTTTACATAGGTCTTGCAACTGCTGTCCTGCACTTTATTGTTTACTTTATTGTTTAAAGAGAGAGAGAGAGAGATAGAGAGGGAGAGAGAGAGAGAGATTGTGAGAGTGAGCAGTATTAATGTAGGCTGCAGGGCAGTGTGTGATAGTGATAGTCACAGGAGGTAATTAACGTCCGCAGTGGCAGATTGCATCCTGAGTCAGCAGCGTGAAGGGTCTACTGTCCTTTCAGCTCACAATGCAGGACCACACACACACACACACACACATACACACAAACACACATACACACACACACCTGTTTAGCCCAACAATTCATCACTGTAGAACTTAACAGCTACTGCAGCTGTACAGTACCCTAGTCTATTGCTGTCTGTAGTATAATATTTTCATACATTTGAGAGGAAAATTTTCTTGTCCAAACACTTTCAGCATTCCCATAGGGGTTTCTTCTGAAATCAAGGGTATTAAGAGGAAGTTTGTACACCTTTGTTACAACAATCCTCTCTCATCAATCTGTACTGTAAAGCCTTTACTGTAGATCAGGGGTCGCCAAGTAAGTTTGGCTAGGGGCCAGATGTTTTCCAAGTCATTACTATCGCGCCACAAGGGGGTGTGTGCGAGCGGGGGGGGGGGGGATTGGGTGTGGGTGGGGGGTGTAAAGGTTCAATATGCTACCACTGCCCCAGCTAGTGAATTTGGACACGGCCGGGAAAATAAACGTCAGGGATGTGCCCAGTTTAAGCCCTTTAAAGCAGGGCATCCAACCAACTGGCCTTTTTCAGCAGGATAATGCTCAGCCACACACAGATGCAACAGTCTCTTTGCCTGCATGGTTGCCAGATTGTCATTAACTTATCATTTCACTTATGGGTTAAGCTGGGACCAGCTGTGTAAAGCAGGAATAGTCCAGGATCAGGACCAATACACAGTTTTCCCATGTAGAGTAACTCCTGCTGTGAACTGTACAAACATCCGAGTCACGAGGTGGAGTCACTCTAGCACTCAGTTTGTAGCTTAATCGTGTGTGTGTATGTGTGTGTGTGTGTGTTTGTGTGTGTGTGAGAGCTCAAACACACACTGGAGAGAGTTTGCACTGCACCCCCTGTACTGCTATAAATCACATCATGATTTGGCAGCTACTTATGGCTGTTTCCCTCGTGTGCTGTACGTGTGTGTGTGTGTGTATGTGTGTGTTGTGTACATGTGTGGTGTGTGTGTGGTAGTGTGAGAGTGTGTAGGGCATGCAGGGGTTTCAGCAGTTCAAGTCCACTGAGGGAACCTGTAGTCTTTACACACACACCCTGAGGCACGGGGGCTCCTGTGACCAAAGCAGGCTCATTTGTCACCAGAAAAGTTATGAGCCATCTGGAACGTGTGTGTGTGTGTATGTGTGTGTGTGTGTTTGTATGTGGGTGTGTGTGTGGGTGTGTGTGCACGCTTGAATAACCACTGACAATTGGATAACGCATCCTAGTATATAAGTCAATACAGAAGCAGTCAACAGAGTAGCATCACAGCGCACTCTGAGGAAAGCACAGCGACTCGGTTCCAATACATCAGCTCACAGACGCCTTGTGCTGATCGACCTCACCCTTTGAAGTGATGTGGGAAGAGAAGGCCATCTACCCACCCAGAGAGAGCAAAGCCAATTGTGCTCAGGGTTCTGACAGCTGATGACAAGCTGCATGACTAGGATTCAAACCAGCAATCTTTATAGTTCATAGTGGCAGTGCTTTAGAACGCTGGAGCACTTGGCGCCCTAGAAGTGAATTTGACTTTTCACCTGGGGATGAAAGAATCCTTTCTGGAACCAATGCCACTTCACATTTTTTATGAACTAACTGTATAAATGTGTATTACTGTGTATTTTGATTTAAATTGCCTACCAATAAAATGTTTTTTTTTTTTATTTGTTGCCTGAAAGCAACATTACGCAGGTATGCTATTTCTGTCAGTTTTCATCTCTGGGTCCTGAAAAACCCCAGCTCTACATGTCACGTCTGGTGCTGTTAGCTCCTCTGTCCCTTCCACACCCAGCTCTAACGGAGGTTCTCAGGTCAACAACTACATTACCCAGAATGCACCACCCGCTGACATCACGCACTCACCTGGTCACGTGACACCTCACCTGCTTCCTCCAGGAAGTCCCGAATACTGATTACTGGCACTATAAAAGAGCACACCACACAAACACCCACGCCGCGTATTGTAGGTTCTCCTCATTACAAAGCGTTCTATATCTCTTGTCTCAGTTTATCTTGTGTATGACCTTGCCTTTGTTTTCTCGACGCCGATTATTGCCTTTGCCTCTGATATTGGATTGCTTGTGTATTACCTGGACTGTGTTTTCACTACTGCCTCTTGGATTACCACTGACATTGGATCTCTCGTGTATGAACTCTGGACTATTTCTCGTTTATGGTATGGTTTTGTCTTCATTGCTCTGGTTATTGGTGATTACCCATTTTTCTGTATCGACTACGTCTTACATCTGTTTACTTTATAATAAACACAATTTTATCAGTATCTGCACGTGTCTGCATTCTGTGCTCACCATGACACTACATTAGAAGGTTGGAGGGTGGTGGTGATCATCCAACACCCTGACCTCACCAATGTTGCCATTCTTGTTGCCAAATGCAGTAAAATCCTCACAGCAGTGCTCCAGAATCTAATAGAAAGCCTTCCTTGAACAATAGAGACAGTTACTCTAACAAAAATAGACTTATCTCTTGTTAATACCTTTGATTTTAGAAGAAACAGTGAATGAGCAGATGTCCCAGTACTCTTGTGCTTATAGTGTATATGTTGTGTGTGGGTGAATGGATGATATATAATATATGATCTTGGTTAGATATTTGGTTATATATATTTCTTTTTTGTGGGCTGATTGTTGGTCAGTCTGTAAAGGACTGGTTTGGAACCTCTGACTCACTGATTTGTTGATCATGATCTAAACAGAGGCTCATTCCCTGAGCTGATCACGAATTGGCCTCTGTTATTCAGGACGTTTTGGAGAAACCCTGGATTACAGTATTTACTTCCCGCCTACTTCCCAAACACAGATGCCACGTCTCACACTTGTGCTGTGAGTAAGAGACTATTTTTGAGATGCTCACTAAATCTCAGAAGCTTTAGACTAAACTAGGACTTGTGAAACTCTCAGCAGCGATTGGTGTGAACGACAAATCTGCAGTATATAGTATTAAAAGTATCATACACTTCAGGATATTATGATAGGCTGTATGTATAGTCCACTCATAGACAAACCGAAAATAATCAGTTTCTCTGATTTTGCTATTTATAGGTTTATGTTTGAGTAAAATGAACATTGTTGTTTTATTCTATAAACCACTGACAGCATTTCTCCCAAATTCCAAATAAAATATTGTCATTTAGAGCATTTATTTGCAGAAAATGAGAAATGGCTGAAATAAAGAAATAAAATGCTGATCTTTCAGACCTCAAATAATGCAAAGAAAACAATTTCATACTTATATTCAGTTTTAAGAGCTCAAAAATTAATATTTGGTGAAATAACTCTGGTTTTAATCAGAGTTTTCATGCATCTTGGCCTGTTCGTCTCCATCAGTCTTACACACTGCTTTTGGATAACTTTATGCCTTTACTCCTGGTGCAAAAATTCAAGCAGTTCAGCTTGGTTTGATGTCTTGTGATCATCCATCTTCATCTTGATTATATTCCAGAGGTTTTCAATTTGTTTAAATCAATTTTTAAGTGGTCTCTTATTTTTGTCTAGAGCTGTATATATTATTATATGATTAGATATGTGACCACAAGAGAGTGTGATGTGATGTGATGCCGGTGCTGCATAAAAGGTGAAAAAGGCTTCTTTTTAGGTAGTGTATGTCTTGGTGAGAGATTAATGATGGCTAGAGATCCTCTACAACACACTATTAAGAGACTGACTTTGACAGTGGCCACATTATTGAGGTGAGAGAAGCAGGATGGTCATTTGTTAATCAGTGGAATATATCAATGCCTCTTGGAATGAAGTGCAAGCAATTGAGAGGATAAAATTTATTGTTTTATTTGAAAAATGATTTTTTTTACTTGTTGCTCTTTTTACTCTTTTAATTTAAGGAGGTGATTCAACACCCTGACCTCACCCATGTTTATAGTGTATGTTGTCGCTGTCCAATGAAGAAAAAAGTATCTCCAAAACAGCAACTTTACAGGAGAGAGAAAAAAAAACTTTGAATGGAAGTCAATGTAAAAAAAGTTAACTTTGGAGGTCATTTTGGAGTATTTCTATTGGTCCGTTCATCAAGAAATTTTGGCACAGTGTAAGAGACAAACGATATGTTGCTCCAAATTTGTCACCTAGTTATGTCTCATATGACAGATGTGGAAAATATTCTATATATTTAGCCACAAAACGGCGTATAAAAACGCTGTTCTATAAAAAGGCTCTCAGAGGCTACTTTTGGGTAGTGTACCTCTTGGTGAGAGATTGTTGATGGTTAGACATTCTCTACAATGCAGTGTTGACGGACTGATTTTGAGAGATCAACTAAGAGAAGCAGAATGGCGATTTTGGGGAATTGTCTGCCATCTACACTGAAAAAATGTGCAACTTTCTGCATTTGCTTTTTTTAAGTAAAGTTTATTTCAAATAAATTTAAGTAACTTCAACTCGGTTTCAAGACTTAAATGTTACAAAGAGTAAATAAGTGAACTGAACATCAGTCAATCCTTTCTTTTAGTAAACTTCACTTAATTTTTGCATACAATATTACCTAATTACAATTACTTAATTTATACAATATTACTCAATTGATTAACGATACATAATATATTATAATTCCTGAATTCTTTATATTTTTCATTAAAACCCACATTAAAATATTTTATTTTGTAAACAGACCAAGTCTCACTGTCTCAACACAGGGATGGCATGTAATACATTCTTTATAGTATACTAAAAATAATGTATTAGATGCCATTCATGTGTTGAGACAGTGTAATATGTCTCAGGTTCAGTTCACTTATTTACTCTTATTATTTACTTTAAGTCTTGAAACTGATAAAGTTACTTAAATGTATCTGAAATTAAATTTAATAAAAAAACGTTTTTTTTAATGTAAATTTTACTCCTCATTGTTTTCAGTGTAGGCCTTCTGTCAGCAAACTATCCTCACCTTAGTCTGTAGTGGGGTTGTAGACAAATACCCGAACTCCTACAAACTGGAAATATGTCGATTTCTGTTTGAGATCCGACAATGATCAGGTTTGAGTATATTGTGGAGACACAGACTCTCTAGGAAGCTTTTGTATATGATATGTCACCCCTAGTAGTGATGTGAGGATCACTAATAGCTCTGTGATACAGGAAGGACACAAACGTTTCATTTCATTCCAACACCAATATATAGGTAACAGCATGAAGGTAAAAAATTAAATAGTGTGATGATCACTGTGCTCTTCACACTGTCCTTAATGAATAAATAGAAAATAGCGTATACTTGATGAGTGGGAAAGAGAAAAGTGGGTACAGACAGAGTGAGTAGCATGAAGACAAAGGAAGATTGAGAGCAGCAGTGTTAACGAGGTCTGGCAGCGAACGGTCACACTCGTTCTATTAGCGGATAGATTTCATTCTAATTTGGAGCTCGGTGGGAAAGGAACATCTGCCCTAATGAGTTAACAGTCGGATCTCAAAGTGTTCTCAACCGCTGCTGACTGACCCCCGCTGAGAGCAAGGGCACTGGGGCCGCTGGATTCTAACTAAACTCTGCAGAACTGAGAGTTCTGAACCCATAACGACCAATCAGCACCTCACTCACAAACCGTCCAATTAGATCCGTCTACCCCTCCCCCGACCCAAAAATACTGTACACAGTCCTTTAGCTGAGACATAAAAAACATCACCTCACACTGTTCTAGACTGGTGCCAATTAACATAATCTGGCATGTTCTGCAGTGTTGTTCTCTGTTCACACTGTTGTAGAATGCTGACACCGTTTTACAATATTCCTTTTACAGTTCACAATGTTCTAGAATTCCCTCCTGTTTACATTAATCAAGAATGTTCAGACAGTTTCACAGAATTCCTCTCCCATTTCCCAGTGTTCTAGAATGTTCTTTCTCTGTTCACACTGTCCTAGAATGTTCACAGTTTTAAAGAACTTTAAAGAAATCAGTTCAAATTTCAGTTTCAGAAATGCATTTTACAGGTAGAGAAATCCAGAATTCATTCACAGTTTGAAATGTTCTGGAATGTTCTTTCCCTTTTCACACTTTTAGAATGTTCTCAAAGTTTCTCAGAATTCAAAATTTCCCTCACAGTTGAAAATGTTCTAGAATATTTCCTATACATTTTGTAATGTTCTAGGATGTTTTCTCTACAGTTTAAAATGTTCCAGAATTATCCCTATATAGTTCAAAATGTTCTAGAATGTTCCATATGCAGTTTGAAATGTTCTAGAATGTTCCATATACAGTTTGAAATGTTCTAGAATGTTCCATATACAGTTTGAAATGTTCTAGAATGTTCCATATAATGTTTGAAATGTTCTAGAATGTTCCATATACAGTTTGAAATGTTCTAGAATGTTCCATATACAGTTTGAAATGTTCTAGAATGTTTCCTCTACAGTTGAAAATGTTCTAGAATGATTCCTACACAGTTTGAAATGTTCTATAATCATTCATACAGTTTGAAATGTTCTAGAATGTTCCATATAATGTTTGAAATGTTCTAGAATGTTCCATATACAGTTTGAAATGTTCTAGAATGTTCCATATACAGTTTGAAATGTTCTAGAATGTTTCCTCTACAGTTGAAAATGTTCTAGAATGATTCCTACACAGTTTGAAATGTTCTATAATCATTCATACAGTTTGAAATGTTCTAGAATGTTTTCTCTACAGTTGGAGATGTTCTAGAATAATTCCTACACAGTTTGAAATGTTCTAGAATGTTCCATATACAGATTAGAATGTCTCAGAATGTTTCATATACAGTTTGAAATTTTCTTAAATGTTCCATATTCAGTTTGAGATGTTCTAGAATATTTTCTCTACAGTTTGAGATGTTCTAGAATGATCCCTGTACAGTTTGAAATGTTCCAGAATATTTTGATTACAGTTTAAAATGTTCTAGAATGTTTTATTCAGTCACAATTCGAAATGTTTTTAAATGTACAGTTGAAAACGTTCAAGAATATTTTATTTACAGTTCAAAATGTTCTAGAATGTTTTAATTATAGTTATCATAAAATGTTCTAGAAAATCCACAGTTTACCAAAGTCCCTTCATACTTCATAATGCTCTAGAATGCTCCATTTAAAGTAAAAAAATGTTCAAACAGCTTTACAGAAAAAAAAAAACTTTTTCTATGTGTCCACATGTACATTCATTCTATTATTCACCCTGATTCTTTTAGTTTTTCAGTTTTTATTGTGGAAAGGGTTGAATAAATCCTCCTGCCAGCAGCAGAGTTGTGCTGTGGTAATTCTGCGTTACATTAACTCATGGGAAACTAACTCCACGCGTCAGACTGAGGAGCAGTAAGGTTCTCCTGTTGGAGAGACAGGCTCGAGTGGGAGGGCTGAAGGAGGGATGCAGGAGGAGGAGTGGAACAGACAGACGGAGCAGATGGATGGAGTTTTTGCTGCGTCTGGAGCAGGGACAGACGCTCTGCCGCTGGGAGTTTGGTGATAGCACCACGCTCTGCTGATCCATCCATCTAATATTTCTTCATCTTCAGCCACGCTGATCATATTAATCATCCTCATTGAGCAGCATTGAATAATACTTCCTGACAGACGTCTGTGGAGGTAAACCTCTCAGACACATATAGCTTTAATTCATTACTCATCAGACTCATCCGACACTTTATCAGAAACCCCTCCCTTACAGCTCCACCTCGCTGGGGTTCAGGTGCAGACCGTAGCCCATCTGTTGATGGACTGGACTGATGAATCATGGAGCTGCTGCTGCTGCTACTGGCTGGATATTATTGGGTGCAGGACTTAGTGTCCAATGAATAAAAGTATAAAGTAGAGTTTCCTATAAATTGACCATTAAAAAAAATGGGCATGTGGCATCTGATAAAGTGTCCACTAATGTAGAGTCAAGTAGATGTTTCTTATGAAGTGGCCAGTGAGTGGAAGCAGAAGGTAGGTGTTCCTAATAAAGTGGCCAGTGTGTTAATGTATAATGTAATAATAAATAGGTGTTTCTAATAGTGTGATCAGCGAGTGGAAACACTGGGTATTTGTTTCTGATAAAGAGGCCATTAAGTATGAGCAACAGGTAGGTGTTTTTTATGAAGTGGCCAGTGTCCTAAAGTACAAGTTAGGTGTTTCTAATAAAGTGGACAGTGAGTGAAAATATAATGTATGCATTTTAATACAGTGTTTAATAAGTGGAAGCACAATGTGAATGTTTCTAATAAAGAGGCCAGTAAGTGAAAGTACTAGGCATGTGTTTCTGATAAAGTGGCCAGTGAGTGTAAGTACTAGGCATGTGTTTCTGATAAAGTGGCCAGTGAGTGGAAGTACTAGGCATGTGTTTCTGATAAAGTGGCCAGTGAGTGGAAGTACTAGGCATGTGTTTCTAATAAAATGGCCAGTGAGTGGAAGTACTAGGTATGTGTTTCTGATAAAGTGGCCAGTGAGTGAAAATATAATGTATGTGTTTTTAATATAGTGTTTAATAAGTGTAAGCACAATGTGAATGTTTTTAATAAAGTGGCCAGTAAGCAAAAGTACAAAGGTGAATGTTTCTAATTAGGTGGCAAGTTACGAAGGTACAGAGTAGGTGTTTCTGATAAAGTGGCCAGTGAAAGTCTCTATGGCATATTTTCTATTGGTTGGATGTAGAAGATGTGTTATGTTTGTGGTGGATTGTTATGTATTCAGTGACAGTCATTACTGATCTCCTGTAGTGTTTCCTAATTTACTCTCCTCTTCTGATCATTCTTTCATTCTCTTTTCTTATGTCTTACTTTTATTTGTCTCTGTCGTTCTTTATCTTATCAGCACAGTGCAGTTGTTCTCAGCCACTCTGGGAAGGAATGTAATAATCAAATATTCAGATCCACAGTGTTCTGTCATCTGTTTACTGTCTCTCTCTCTTCCTCTTTTTCTCTCTCACTTTCTCTCTCTCACACACAGTAGGGCTTCCATTGCTGTTTTTTGTGAGCAACCTGAGAAAAATCAATTCCCAGGTCTCTATTTCTCTCTCTCTCTCTCTCTCTCTCTCTCTTTCGCGCTTGGTATAGCTTTCAAACTACTCAGTTTCTCTCTCTGCAGTTCAGATGGCATGAAAAGTAAATGATTTTTGAAAGAGATTCCAAACAGGTGTGGAGTGAAGGACAGTGGGTGGGAAAGTGAGAGAGTGAGGAAGGTAAAGAGGTAGAGAGATACATATACAAACAAAAAAGTGAATCATATTAAACAAAGAAAAATAAACTGATTGTTTTAAGTGATTAATACACAAAAATATTTCCAAATATCTGAATCTAAAGAACCACTGTTACACCACTAGCATTTAACAACCCTTACTCTGTTACACCACTGACCTGTAACGCTTTACTCTGTTACACCAGTGACCTGTAACAACCTTTACTCTGTTACACCACTGACCTGTAACGCTTTACTCTGTTACACCACTGACCTGTAACAACCTTTACTCTGTTACACCACTGACCTGTAACACTTTATTCTGTTACATCACTGACCTGTAACACTTTACTCTGTTACACCACTGACCTGTAACACTTTATTCTGTTACACCACTGACCTTTAACACTTTATTCTGTTACTCCATTGATCTGTAACACTTTATTCTGTTACTCCACTGACCTGTAACACTTTATTCTGTTACACCACTGACCTCTAACAACCTTTACTCTGTTACACCACTGACCTGTAACACTTTACTCTGTTACACCACTGACCTCTAACAACCTTTACTCTGTTACAACACTGACCTGTAACACTTTATTCTGTTACACCACTGACCTGTAACACTTTACTCCATTACACCACTGACCTGTAACACTTTACTCCGTTACACCACTGACCTGTAACACTTTGTTCTGTTACTCCATTGATCTGTAACAACACTCTAACACTCCACACTGTCACACCACTGACCTCTAACACTCCATAATGTTACACTACTGACCTTTAACACGCTACACTTTTAAACCACTGACTTCTAACACTTCACAATGTTACACCACTGACCTCTAACACTCCATATTATTACACCACTGACCTCTAACACTCCAAAGTGTTACACCACTGACCTGTAATGAACTCCACACTGTTATACCACTGACCTCTAACACTCCACACTATTACACCACTGACCTCTAACACTCCACACTGTTACACCACTGACCTTTAACACTCCACACTATTACACCACTGACCTCTAACACTCCACACTGTTACACCACTGACCTCTAACACTCCAAACTGTTACACCACTGACATCTCCACCACCACATCTCCATCATGCTGGTCCCCGCATACCACCCCCCGCTGCGACGCTCCAAACCCACACAGAAGACCATCACTGTGTGGCCCAGTGACGGCGACGCTGTGCTGCAGGACTGCTTCGGCTGCACAGACTGGCAGGTCTTCAGGGATGCTGCTGAGTGTGAGGGGGAGCTGGATCTGGAGGAGTACACATCTGCTGTTCTTGGGTACATCAGCAAGTGCACTGAGGATGTCACTACCACCAAGACTGTGACTTGCTACCCCAGCCAGAAGCCCTGGCTGAACGCAGAGGTGCGTTCTCTGCTGAAAGCCAGGGATGCTGCCTTCAGGTCTGGAGACCCAGACGAACTCAGGAGGGCTAGAAGAGAGCTGACTGTTGGAGTTAAGAGGGCAAAAGCTGCATATGCTCAGAAAATCCAGGGACACTTTTCCTCCCAGGATCCACAGAGCATGTGGCGGGGCATCAAGTGCATCACGGACTACAAATCCAACGCTGCACAAAGCTCCAAAGACCCATCCCTGCCTGAGGCTCTCAACAAGTTCTACGCCCGCTTTGAGAATCCTGACACCCCCCCCAGCACCAGACTCCCACACTCACCAGGAGAGGAGCCCCTCAGCGTGACACCAGCAGAAGTAAGGAGAACGCTGAGAAGGATCAACCCCCGAAAAGCTGCTGGCCCGGACAACATCCCCGGACGGGTGCTAAGAGACTGCGCAGACCAGCTCTCGGACGTCCTGGCCGACATTTTCAACGCGTCCCTCATCCAGGCAGCTGTCCCCACTTGCCTGAAGACCGCCACCATCATCCCAGTCCCCAAGAGCTCCGCAGTGACAGGTCTGAATGACTACCGGCCAGTGGCCCTCACTCCGATAGTCACAAAGTGCTTTGAAAGACTGGTTCAGACCCACATCAAAGCCACCATCAACGTCACTGTGGATCCACACCAGTATGCATACAGGAAGAACCGATCCACAGAGGATGCCATCTCCTCCGTGGTCCACACTGCCCTCACCCACCTGGAGCAGAAGGATTCCTATGTCCGTATGCTCTTTGTGGACTTCACATCCGCTTTCAACACCATGATTCCACAGACCCTGATAAATAAACTCTCCTCACTAGGACTGAGCTCTTCGCTGTGCAACTGGGTCCTAGACTTCCTGACCAACAGGCCGCAGTCTGTGAGAATTCACAACATCTCCTCCCCCACTATAATCCTCAGCACTGGCTCCCCTCAGGGCTGTGTGCTGAGCCCCCTCCTGTTCACACTGCTCACATATGACTCCTCACCTCTCCATCCAGGCTGTCATATTGTGAAGTTTGCAGACGACACAGCAGTGGTTGGATGCATCACAAACAGAGATGAGTCCAGCTACAGGCAGGAGGTGGAACACCTGGAGGGTTGGTGCAGAGAGAACAACCTCTGCATCAACGTAAAGAAGACGAAGGAGATGATTGTGGACTTCAGAAGAGGCCAGCATGCCCACCTCCCCCTGCACATTGGAGGATCTGCAGTGGAAGTGGTCGACAGCTACAGGTACTTAGGGGTGCACCTGAGCAGCAACCTCACCTGGAGCAACAACACCTCCACTCTGGTCAGGAAGGCACATCAGCGGCTCTACTTCCTCAGGAGGCTGAGACGAGCTGGACTCGGGAGCGCAGTCCTCACCTCCTTCTACAAATGTGTGGTGGAGAGCGTCGTGTGCTCCAGCATCAACGTGTGGCATGGAAGCTGCTCTGCTGCAGACAGGAAAGCTCTGCAGAGGGTGGTGAAGGCTGCACAGAGGATTGTTGGAGTCAGCTTCCCCAGCACCATGGACATCTACACCTCCAGATGCAGGAAGAGGGCCACCTGCATCAGGAAGGATCCCACCCACCCAGCACATGCACTTTTTGTCCCGCTTCCCTCAGGACGGAGGCTGCGGAGCATCAAGTGCAAAACAACCAGACTGAGAAACAGCTTCATTCCGGAAGCTGTAAGACTCTTAAACTCCACTTAACAACACACTGCACTGACACACAAGGACAATTACTGTACAAACACGGTCACTTACCCGCACTGAGACACTTTATTTTCTACTGCTCTAATTCATTTCATGCTGCTATAGCACATTTGCACTCTGGACTTGTTGCTGCAACCTGTCTACTCTTTCTATTTATTTCATTTTGGGGTATTTATCTTTAACTATTTTGTATATTCTATTTTTATTGTATTCCTTTATTGTACTTTTATCTATATATCTATTTAATAACAGCTCCTGGGTGTAAACTGGATCGTGAGATCACAATTTCGTTCCACCTCATGTACCACATAAGATGCGAATGACAATAAAATCTCCTTGAATCCTTGAATCCTTGAATCTAACACTCCATATTGTTACACCATTGACCTGTAATGAACTCCACACTGTTACACCACTGACCTCTAACACTCCATACTGTTACACCACTGACCTTTAACACTCCACACTTTTAAACCACTGACCTCTAACACTCCAAACTGTTACACCACTGACCTGTAATGACCTCCACACTTTTACACCACTGACCTCTAACACTCCAAACTCTTACACCACTGACCTGTAATGAACTCCACACTGTTACACCACTGACCTCTAACACTCCAAACTGTTACACCACTGACATCTAACACTCCACACTATTACACCACTGACCTCTAACACTCCATATTGTTACACCATTGACCTGTAATGAACTCCACTCTGTTACACCACTGACAGATGGGTGGACATATGGACAGACTTGCACACGCACAATAAATGTTTATTTTAGAACATATATATTTTCTTTTAGTTGCAATAGTAGTTCAATATGCAATCGTATTCTTCTTTTCCATGCTTTACACATATTTCTTCAGTACATTGTATGTATTATTATTACTATTATTTGTTCTGACAATAAAGAACTGAATTGAACATGTGATGAGGGACAGAGAGAGAGAGAGAGAGACATGGAGCGAAAGAAAGAATAGAAAATACAAAGCACAGGTTGAATACCCTCTTTAAGCACAGATGGCGTGCAGAGTGTGTATTAACGGCCAGTTCAGATGTTCCGCTCTGATCCTAATCCCTCTTTATTTCTCCCACAGTGAATAGTCATAGTCATAATTGGGCTCCAGCAGCAAGTCCTTACAATTCTGTCAATAAGAATAATTACCATGAAAAGAAAATATTTTACTCCATTCTTTCCTCAGGAAGACATTAAAACGCATCTACAGAGCCTGATAATAGTGAGGAAAACAGCAGTACTGAAAGCTGGTGTAGTTTAGTGCTTAAGTGCTAGTGGAGTTGTCGCAGGGCTGGACCCTATAATAGAGTAAAAAAAATAAATTGTCACTGTCATTATGCTATAGTGTAAAGTAATATTACAGAAATGCAGCACTGAAGAAATGCAGCTCGGCTGTTCATGAAATCTGGTCAGGAACCTCTGAGAATGAGGCATGTGCTTCATTTTCTTCCATCTCAATCCATTTCAATATCTATTTAATCCATATGGTAATCACTGCTGCCCTTTGTCTCTGCTACACATACATTGTTATGATGATCACACAGTTTTTTATTGCTGTGTAAAAGATGGCATTGCTTTTGTTGAAGAAAAAAAAAATGTGATCATTTTAATGGCCATATTTAGCTGACCTTTCACATGTTGCTAACTGAGTGAATATACTGTTTTTAATATTAACTGATTTATAAAAAATATATATTTTGAAACTAAAACTGCAGAACTACCAAAAATGAACATGTTGATTGTTTGACGAATAGTATGAAATTTGTAAAATTAATTAGAGATTCAAATATTCACATTACAAACAACATTCAGGTTCTTGCTTAACTAAAGAATCCCTATAGGTGACCAATAAACTGCCTGTTTAAAAAAAAACTGTTCATCCATGTCTTGCCACAGGGTAGCATTTTCATTACAAAATCTTCTTATTTACTGTGATAATTATAGTAATAGAGTCTAATACATTTTTAAACCTTATTTTGGTAAACATGTTTACAACAATGCCAACAAATGATGACTAAATATAGTAATGGGTGACTTTTATCACTTTAATGCCCTACTGATTTAGGGCTTCATTAATGTATAGTATCTGTTTAATGAACTGTAGAAATGTCTCTGCTTCTTGGCCATTTTTGCATTTTTTTTCTTTTGTGCTAAAGTGCTTTTTGGAGGGGTCCTGGGCCGAACGCTGAAGTGTAATATTTGCAGCTTGAGTTTTCAACCTCCGAAATTTGAGAGAAAAAAGCTCTGATTTTAATTATTGAGCCACTGTCATTGTGCTATTATGTCAAGTAAATATTAGAGAGGGGAAATAAATTGTGCACGTGATTATATGGTAGAGTGTCTCTAAATAATTAATGCTGGGCTCTTTATGTATATTTCCACAATTATTTTTGCCAGCCAAGCAGGAGAGCTGGACGCTAACCACACTGATTAGCATTTAAAAGAGAGCCATTTTTCATCCCCGCCAGCTTCAGCCCCTTTGACTGCAATTGAAAGACCCAATGCTGTTCAATTATGGCTGTAAATACCGCTCCAGATAAAAAGGGCTGAAACGAAACTGGCTGGCAAGAATCAGCAAACCTCTGAATCAACTGAAAAGCACTTTAATACCACTGAGTGCTCGGCCGGGAGGCCAGAAGCCAGCGCCTCTTCCTGCGCGCCGCTGAAAACTGCAGTTAACTTGCAGACTAATTTGCCGCTCATCAAGGTCGGAAAGTTCCCCGTCAAAGCGGCCGCGCGAGTGCAGAGGGCAGAAAGCATCACGTCTTAGTTATGAAAGGAAAATGGCGTGGATTAATTACACCCTGGGAGTTTGCTTCCCATCGGAAAAGGTCAGCGATGTTTTGTATCAGCAGAAAAGCTCAGAGAAACTTGTGCAGAGCATTCACCGCCTGGACCCGAAAGAAACAAAGTGACAAAGTGGGAAAAAAAAGTGAAAGAATGCGGCTCCTCTTTTCACAAAATCTGGCCAAGAACACCTGAGAGTGAGTCTTTTTACCCTTTAAACCTTTTTCTTCTTACTTGCGCTTTATTTACCTCCGTCTCCATTCCTTCCATCCATTTCAAAAGCTAAACTTTTAACTAAAATTCCTTTCATAATTGGAGCTGCCTGTTTTCTCTGCTACAAGTGCACCAGATTTTACTAGTCTAAAGCTCATACTGCACATAGTTACATAGCTACCATGTTTTTGTTTTTGTTTTTTTTTTTGTTGGATGGATAAGGCTTTTGTTCTTGTTGGATACACTATGTTTTTTCCCTTAGCTAATTCAGAGAACAGCAATGCAGTCCAGTCAGAATATAATGACTAATGATAACTCCTTGTTTTTAAGGTATTATTTGGATAATGGGTAATTTCCCCTTAGCATTGTGCTGGGACACAGCAGTGCTGCTGGAGTTTTTAAACATATTAATATCACTGCATTGGACTAGGAATACTCCACCAACCAGAATCATCCGGTCAACAGCACCCTGTGAGCTGAGTCCAGTGACCACTGATGAAGACTAGAGGATGACCAACACAAACACAAAGGTGGAGTAGCTACTGTAAATAGGAGTGTCTAATAGAGTGGACAGTGAGAAGACACAGTGTTTAAAAACTCTAGCAGCACTGCTGTTTCTTATCCACATGTTCCAGAACAACATTTACACACTGATCTACAGTGTGAATTGTTTTGGGTATTGGCTTTTCAAAAGGAAATGATGTGCAGAAGTGATTCAAGCAGACAACAGATTACACATCACTGATTACCAATTACATTACTTTAGACACCCCCTGAACAAATCCTGGAAAAGCCTGGGAGCTCACATGACCTTTGTTGACATTAACATGACCTGTCAGATGTAGCAGTGGGTTTTCAGATGACATGATCAGCATATGCAGATTGCTGCTTGTATAAGCGCTACAGAATGACGACTCACGGCCTGAAGGCAACAAGCTATTTTCTAGTAGTGCCTCTTTAACAGCTGGAGTAATGAATGACATGACTAAAGTTATCCTTTCATAACCAGTCAGATCGAGGATGAGAGACAAATCCAGGCTGCTCATGTCAAGCAAAAATATCTCACCCTTCAGTTCCTCAGTTTAGCTTCGAAGCATGAAATAGCGGTACGGGTTGTTGAACGCCTTTTTACATGAGGCCCCCCCCCCCCCCCCCCCCAAAAAAAAAAACAGCAGCTAAAAAGTGACTGCCAGTTATGAGAGTGTTACACATTTGAACCATAGCTAACAAAAGTAATAACTTTATGACTCACTCTGCTTCCCTTGAGGGGAGAAAACAACAACTGCCAGAGAAAGTAGGCTGGAAAGGCAGCAACTACAAATAATTGGGCCAATCATAGGCTTAAGGGTCTTGTTGCACGGCAGCTCAACTGAATAGCTCTCAAAAACACTTTTTACTCCAGATAAAAACAGCTTTCATCCAGTCGCTTTGCAAATGAGTTGTGTTTATGTATATATTTGCCAATGGTTGGCTCCCAGTGGAGTAGATCAAACACGAAATAGCTATCATGCAAGCTGAAATGTGAAAGTCAAAGATCTTGTAGGGCTTTCTTTCGAAAGCATAGAGTATACAATTATGTCTCAGGTAGATATGTAAATGATTACAGATGTGGTCGGGGTAGACACTGGGTCTTGGTAGTGTCCCTTTTGGTGAAAGACCTACAAGACTTTGAGAAGGGTTGCATCCTTGAACCAAGAGATATACCATACTTTCCTGACTATAAGGCACACCGGATTACAAAGCACACTATTATTGAGCATCTAATTTCTGGTCTGTTTTCATACATAAAGCACAGCAGATTACATGGCACAATAAACGACACTAGTAATGATGCGCTGGATGATGATCTAGACAGATGTCTCTCCTAAAAATTGTTTATTTGGGTGAGTAAAGCACTTTAGAATTCCAAGATTTTGTCTAAGGGTGAGTTTTCAGTGAAGTTTCTCCAGCATTAAGGCTGGGTGCAGCAGCATTAGCATTAGCCACTAACTGCAATGCTAGTGGGACGTAAATGAAGAACCTTGAGTGTTTCGGTAACCCAAAGCGCTATGAGCTAGTGGTTCGTCCCATGCAGCTTGTTTTAACATGGCAAACAAGCAGACTACACTCCAATATACTCGCCTCTGAACAGCAAAAGAGTTGAGGCTGGCGTGGCTAGCAGCTAATGCTAATGCTTGTAACACTTAATACCAGACTGGTAGAATTCATACATAAAGTGCATCGGATTATAAGGTGTATTATCAATTTTTAGGGAGAATTAAAAGATTTTAAGTGTTATTTTATAGTCTGAAAAATATGGTAGGTTGGTTTTTTAATGAATTGCACTTCATCTGATAGGCCATCCTTCAGCCAGCAACTGTTGCCTTTATTTGCTGTGGTGTTAGGAATGAGAAACCTGGACTGATTTGTCCTGTTTGAGATCCAGCAATGATCAGATTTGAGCATGGATCCATTGTGGTAACTGTTTTAGTTGTGCTCAGCGGTGATAGAGTGACATCCGCGGCGGCCAATGACACGTTAGCAAGAAACGGCAGAGCCAGTCGATGAGCTTGTGGGTGGTCTAAAGGGAAACTGGCTTCTGTTCCATCGGTCGTTTTCTGCTTGGTCCTAGCGCTTATTCCGTCTCTATTTAATATAGCGTGACATTGGTTTTTAACTGTAAAAACTGCAAGGGACCAAAACTGGCTTTTGAAAAAGTGCAGTATGTTCAAGCTTACATATATCGTTGTTATATATTTAGATAAATAAAATTTAATTTGACTTCAAATCTTTCTTTGTGCATTTTCTTTTTGTGTCCGTGAGTGTACAAAGACCAGGCCAAATTCCTTGCACTTTCATTATCCTAGACATAATAAAGAGAACAAAGGTCCCTTTGGCTTCATGATGCTATAAGTCTTGCAACCTTGATTTCCCCAAGGACCTTGCATTTGAATAAGCAAGGTTCAACCATGTTAGATCAGCTAACGCAACCTGAAAGGGCAACTGGTTCAATAAGCAGCAATTAGATACCATGGTTGTAGCTATCAAGATGCATTAGAACATGTAGCTATCAGGATGCATTAGAACATGCTGGCCCTTTGAGAAGGCAATTTCACAGAACAACAGGGATTTCAGGGCGTTGATCTGGATCCGGGCTGCATCATGTTCCCTTGTCCAGTGAACTGAGGTTTGTTTAACGGGTCACAGACAGCAAGACAGCAAGCGCTCGTGGGCTACAGGCGGAGTGCATGCTTGAAAGCTTTGTTCCTCCAAGTATGTTAAAAGCCAAACTAAAAAGCTCCATCCAGTCTATCTGCTCGCCCAGCCTGCCTCCAGCTCCAGCCGTCTAATTACAGTCCAGAGTCTCCAGCCACTTCTCCACTGTGGTTCTGCTCTGTCTCTTTCTCTCCATCCACAATTAATGAGACAATTCATCTTCTAATCAAACTGATGGCCTGTTCTTACGCCGTGCAAGAGTGTGTCTTTCCAAAAAATCTGATTCCCCTAAAGCTCCGAACGCCTTCAGACCCAACTCAACAGTGCTTTAGAAGGATCCACAGGCAACAATTAAAGGCTCTGAGGCTCCTCAGACCTTCAAATGATCTTCACTGGAGCACACTCTTCGCACTCGGTGCTCTCAGATAAAACAGCACAATGAGAATTCGCCATGAAAGAACTTTCTCTCTCTTTTTTATAAATAAACTTGCTGCGGGAGACTTATTTTAAGTAAAAGTGCAGCCATGGTAACTGATTGTGGAACATCTGATCTTGCTGATGCCCATCATAAGCAAGAATGATGAAAATAATTGTTAAAAAAGCACTATAATGACCATGGAAATGACAAAAGAGAGAAACAATATATGTGAAAAATACAAAATAATGCTAGAAAAGCTGTTGGTGGAACTGGAAATCAGCTCTGGAAAACAAACAAGAGACCACTTAAAAATAACGAGTTTCTTTGATTTAACCAAATTAAAAACCTCTAGAATATAACTAAAGGAAGATGGATGATCACAAGCCATCAAACTAAGCTGAACAGCTTGTATTTTTGCACCAGAAGTGACAAAAGCAGTGTGTAAGACTGGTGGAGGAGAAGATGCCAAGAAAACGCATGAAAACTGATTAAAAACCAGGGTTATTCCACCAAATATTGATTTCTGAACTCTTAAAACTTTATGAATATGAACTTGTTTTCTTTGAATTATTTGATTTTTAGTAATTTCTTATTTTCTGCAAATAAAAGCTCTAAATGACAATATTTCTATTTGAAATGTGCTATGAGAAATCTTATCATTTTCTTATAAATAGCAAAATTAGAGAAACTTATTCAGAAACTGAAGTGGTCTCTCAATGTTTCTCAGAGCTGTATTGTAAAGAACAACTGCCAGATTTATTATATGTCAAACAAAACATTATTTTTATGTGGCTTAACCTTATTTAAACGTACAATAGTTGTGATACTCAAAACGTATGAAGTGGTCTGGCATAAACAGGGTCATTGACAGCAAATATAAACAGTATACTGAATATCCACAAGCACAAACAGCCTTTCATGTCATCTCAATCCACAGCACAGACTGACTGAAATAAATTAACACACGATTATGCTCCATTCCGTCTTTTTTTCCTCCATTTAATCTTACTTTCAAGCCTCCATGTCCTTTGTACACATGAACAAATTTCATTTACTGCCCCCCTCCTTCAAATCGCAGCAGTAATTAAAGGTCTATGGGTACTCTTACCTCAAAAATCTTTCATTTAAGTCCAAAAGCTGCCAAGTCTGGGAGAAAATGGAGCTTCCTCCAGGACAGCTGTCATGTCATATGGTGTTTTTGTTCTATTCCATTTCTCCGTCCATGCCTCATTGGAAGCTGAGTTGAGGGAACATTCTTTTTTATTTTTTCTTGGCTTGAGCTTCGCCTGGTTTGGGTCACTGGTGTCTTCTTGGATGGCAGAGGAAAAGAATGTACAGTGGAGGCTGGTCCAGCCGCTAAACAAAATCACTTTTCCAAGAAATAGAAGGAAAAAGTCGAACAAAGTTCAGAAGAATCTCACCCCAAAATAACGCAGTGCTTTAGAAGACTCCACTGGCAACAGTTAAAGGCTCTGATGCTCAGTAAGATAAGTTTACAATAAGTATGTATCTATTTGTTAGAGATCTCCAGCAGAGATATGCTGCCCTGAGGGCAACACCTGGTTTGCAAGGGCTACATAAAGTGGGAAGAGAAAACACAATGTTTTAACCTTCTGGAATGTTTTTTGACAGTACAATGCAGAAAAATACAGCTCTGGAAAAACATTAAGAGACCACTTCAGTTTCTGAATCAGTTTCTC
The DNA here is from genome assembly GCF_023375975.1 of Astyanax mexicanus. Classification (NCBI taxonomy): domain Eukaryota; kingdom Metazoa; phylum Chordata; class Actinopteri; order Characiformes; family Acestrorhamphidae; genus Astyanax; species Astyanax mexicanus. The sequence continues at coordinate 27,929,666 of NC_064423.1, read as the reverse complement.
TGATTTTGCTATTTCTAGGTATATGTTTGAGTTAAATAAACATTGTTGTTTTATTCTATAAACTACAAACAACATTTCTCCCAAATTCCAAATAAAAGATGCAAAGCTTTCAGATTTCAAATAATGCAAAGAAAACAAGTTTATATTCATAAAGTTTTAAGGGTACAGAAATCAAAATTTGGTGGAATAACCCTGGTGTTTAATCACAGTTTTTATGCATCTTGGCATGTTCTCCTCCACCAGTCTTACACACTGCTTTTGGATAACTTTATGCCACAGTTAGACAAGCACCATTCTCCTGGCGACTGCCAAACCCAGACTCATCCATAAGATTTACTGTTGGAGAAGCATGATTTCACAAACCAGAGAACACGACTCCTCTGCTCTATCTGTGCTTGATTTTATACACCTGTAGTATATAACCTGCAATGATTCAGATGGGTAAATGTTTTTCGCAATATAGAGTACTGTACAGTATATTTGTGGTCATAAGTTTACAAACATCCTACAAAATATAAGGAGAAATATAAGGACGCAACATCAGGCAACAGAAAGTATAACGAAGGTCAGTCCATCCATTAAACTCAGTTTAGACTAGAGCTTAGATTCTCTGCCCGAACCCGACCTGACCCGAGGCCCGACCCGAAATCGGGCCGAGATTTACCACCACATTCCCCGGGCCAGGTCGGGTCGAGCTCCAGAAAATAGTCTGAGATGTAGGCATATGTTTTTTAATTATATTTTTATTTTTAAACAAAGCTCTGGTGTGATAATCACAGTGTTGCTAAGTAACCAATTATTATTGTCAACGAAAACGAACCAAATAACGAAAACTGAAAGTGAAAAAACTATTTTATTTATTAGCGCTGTTTTCACTCCCATAGTTCTACAGCGGGGGGTGTTGTGCCGATTCTGTCTGCAAAGCGGGAGTCGGATTTCGCAGGGAGTCGGATTCGGCACAACAGCGGCCGCGCGGCAGCACCTCACGGTCCATGGTGTTAGTTGTAAGCGCTCGCGCTAGCCGCAAAATACGACAGAAAACACTAAGGGAGCTGCAGAATTATGTATGGGACTAGAATATGAGCACGAGGAGATAAAAAAAACAGAATATACAGTATGTGAGAACCTTTACCTGTGAGTAGCTCATACACCAGAACACGCAAATCTCTCTCTATCTCTCTCTGTCTCTCTCTCTCGCATGTGAACTCCTCCGCGTTTGACTTGCAGCACTGTGTGTAGCTGCTTTTAAAAATCATTTAAATTAAATAATAGTTCTATGCTTCTATGTTACAGTGTTAATTAACATAATTCTGATAATATTTCGCTCATTCAAACAGCCTGAAAACAGACAGTTTATGGGTCGGGTCGGGCTCGGGCTCATAATAACAGTTTATGGTTCGGGTTGGGTCGGGCTCGGGCAGAACGTGCACGGGCTCGGGCTGGGTCGGGTCGGATTTTTTGGGCCTGATCTAACCTCTAGTTTAGACTCAGTTTGCCAAGAAAAAAAAACTAAGGATGGAAAAAGTGGAAGCAGCTTCTGAAGCACCTTCCTTTCTATAAAACATTTGTCGCAGTGGAGTTGAAGCCCTGAACATCACACTTCACCAGGAGACTATTTTCAGTTCTCAAATAAAGATAAGCCCTAGGCCTTGCTTTCTTTTTTTTATGTCAGGAGAGGTAATAAAATTCTCCAGAAAGTGTTCAACAGCAAACACGGCAAAGTGAGAGCGAGTACGTTTCCTGAGGAACAGTGTGAAACGGAGAAAAAGAGAAAAATAGAGAGAAAGAGAGAGAGAGAGGCGGCGAGAAAGAGGTGCGAGAGAGCAAGAAACCTCCCATCTGACCTAGTTTTGACTTTCATAACTTTTTTTTATTTTTTTTTCCCGCGGATTGTTTTATTAATTGAGGTTACTCGCTACCGAAGACAAAAGGCAGATCACAGCGTGCGGGAGAATCTCTGTCAGTTACAAAGTGCATCTGCAGCGCTGTCTCCAGGTAGGAGGCCTAGTTCAGAAAATGTTCTCACAAAGCAGACGAGGAGCTCTCTTCCGTCAAGATGGCATCTGTCCATCGTGAAAGTGCGTGAGTGGCACAATCTGCGCCGTCAAAGACAGAGAGGCTCGGTGGGCAAGCTGGCACTTTTCAGTCTCTGTGATGTGTGTGCTTTAAATACCCGCCACCATATGGGACATTTCTCTCCTGTCGAAAACGCCCTGCCTAAACAACCGCTCCCATCTTTCCCCTCTCTCTCTCTCTCTCTTTTTCTTTCTGTCTATCTCTCTCTCTTCACCTCCCTCTCTGTCTCTCTCTTTCTTTCTTTGCGTCTCTGAGGCAAACTGGCAAGAAGGCACAAACAATAAAGGGTGCCGTCATGTTGTGCTGAGAGCTATTCATGTTTCATTTGGCCGCGGGCTCTTCAGAGCTTGTCTGCGTCATGAAAAACAAAAACACACAAGACTCTGAAATACAGGCGTTTTGCTGAGTTTGACCCAACTTCAGAAAGACAGAGGAGATGTATTTCAACTGTACCATAAATCAGATTATCAATAGAGAAGTACCTATTTAAATAACTGTCTTATTACTTGATCATTTTTTTCTGTTTAAGAGATCCAGTAGAGATCCAGTAGAGATCTGTTGCTCTGAGGGCAGCAGTGCATGATCTGCATCTGCATGGGCTACATATAGAGCAGGTAGCTCTGCTGGAAAGACATAAGGACATGTTTTAATATTTTTTGATGTTTCTACTTATTATTTATCTATATAATACAACGCTGCAGAAACAAGTTCAAAATGTTAAATTATTTAAAGGATCTGTATATAAAATGGCAATGGTTTTCTGACAACAGTGGCATCAGATAGTCATCAGATAAAAATACAGGCAAAACAAGTACCCCTGATGCCAGTGTTGCGACTTAGTAAATACCAGTGTATAAATTTAAATTTTGCTGTACCCCACTGAGACATATTTAATTTGTTAGAGAGAATTTTATTTTACTTTACTTTTATTTTAAAAATCATTTATGTGCTTTGAATATTATCTATTTCTTTCTTTTATTATTGTTAATATTGCTGTGGGTGGAGTTCTAGGTACTGAGGAGGTGCTTAGGAGAGGAGGGGCTCTGTGTAGGAGAGTGGAGAAGCTAGAGGGAGAGAGAGCCTGAGTAGAATAAGCTGGAAAGAGTGGTGCTAATGGCTTCGTGTAAAAACAGCTCTAGCACAAAACAAGGGCAAATAAAGTTGCAAGATAAACGAAGAAAAGGTCCACAGAGTCAAGTTTGTTCAAAAGTGCAATACCAGAAACTTTCGATTCTTTTTTTTTTTATTTTTACAGACAAAAGGAAAAGTGATGGTATATTTTTAGATTTAAAAGTTAATTTAATGGTTTGAATGAAAACATGGTTAATCCAGACTTAGTTATAGTCAGAACATTGATATTATTTCAATGAATATATACAAAAAATTATAAACTGTAAAAAAAAAAAAAAAATATATATATATATATATATATATATATATATATATATATATATATATATATATATATATATATATATATATATATATATATATATATGGAAGTAAGTTCAAATATATTCTATGTTAACTTGTATTATTTAAACCTACCAAGAAACATTAAGCCAAGCTCAAGATACGTCTCTTAGAACATTTAAAAAATAAAAAAACAAGAATCCACTTCATAACGACAGAGATGTACTCTGACTGTACCGTAGATCCAATTATCATTAGTCAGGTAACTCTTTACTTTACCTATTAATTAATTTTTCATTTATTTATTATTCATCTGTTTGTAAGATCCAGTAGAGTGCATAATCTGCATGTACTACATAGAGCAGAAAGCTCTGCTGGAAGGAAACAATGACACGTTTTAATGTTTTTTTCTGAGCTTCTTTTAGAATATTAAAAAACACAAAAGGACAGTGCTTAACAGATTAACTGTCATTACATAAAAAAGTCCTTTCTTCTTAACTAAAATCTAGCAAGTGATATGTACACCATAATAGGCATTATCACCAAAATTGGACAGTGCAGTAAGCAGTAATGATTGTGACTGGCTGCGTCTGGCTAGAATTGTCCATGCGTACAGACAAGTGACTCTGGCAGAAACCCCATCCACATCCCACAGGTCAGTGTAATGTTCTTGATCTTCTGTAAAATAGAGCAAAAGATATAGAATATGATACAACATCAGACTTTTGTCATGTCAGTATATATATATATATATATATATATATATATATATATATATATATATATATATTCGATAGAACTTCTCCCTGTTGTAACATGAATTTTCACTTCAACAAAGTAACAGAAAGACATCAGTGGTCAGTTCTGGCTCAGAATTTATAACATTAGCACCCAACCCCAACAGCACACTCCCACTTGCCCTCTTGTCTCTTCCTTCGGGGTCATCTTAGTTCCCAACTCTCCAAGAACTGAATAGCTCGTAATTTGAATCGTAATTGCTAACGCTGGCACCGAGAAGATAGTCAGTAGAAATGCATGCGATTTGCATTGTGCATCTCATTAGGGGAAAAAAGTGACAGCTCTTTAATATAATGATAACAGCTCCCCCTTTTCCTCCCCAACCCAGAAGAATAGCTGCACCAGAAAGCAATTTGCATGCTGGATTCTCATGTTAAATGCCTGCAATGGTTTTAAATCATGCATGGCATTAACAAATCCTTTAACTACCAATTGTCAACAACTGGGCTTGGAATCCTTTCTGGAGCGAAATATGTTTTTTTTTTCTCTGCGACACTGAATCAGCAGTCATTATTCAGTGTTTTATCTAACATAGATAGACTCAAAGCAACCTGAAGAAGAAATCTTCAAAGTGCTCCCTGAACTCAAGACTTCTGGAAACTGAAAGAAAAAAAACAGTGGTTCATTGGGTGAACAGTACAAAGAGCAGCATCCATTTACTGGTTAAAAAAAAATTACATCACATGGAAGTTCTCTACACCAGTGGTTCCCAAATCTAAAGAACCATCTGTCCTGTTCATGTGAGGTTTTCTACTGTGGCACACACCTATGTGTAGCCCAACTAGGAACCAGAAAGTTTAGACCACAGGTTCTATGTTGGGCCCACCTGTGAATGTCAGTGATGGGCCCCCATGGTGGTTAGTGATGGGACCAGAAGGAGTTAAGCATGGATCTTATCTGGGTTGTACACTGCACATTAAAGTGGGCTGTAATAATGAGTCCAATTTAGGAAGTCTGTAGCGGTTTAACTTATTATACTCACATATCTCATTTGCTCAAGTGATACTGTAAAGAACCACACATTTCATTTATTACAATTTTCTTTAGGGAACTATATCATCGCTGTCCAATGAAGAACACTTATCTCCAAAACAGCAACTTTACAGGAGAGATAAAAAACCTTGTAAACTTTCAGTGGAAATCAACGTAAGAAGAATTTCTATTGGTCCGTTCATCAAGAAATTTTGGCACAGTTTAAAGGACTCAATCATGTAGTAAACTAAAAATCGACAAAAATGGAGATAAGTGTTTTTTCATTTTTGTATGTTTTCAGTATTGATTCACACTTTTTCTTCCATTCACTTCCATTTATGCAACCAATTAAACTGCTTTCTACAAGCTAGATCCCATTGTTTCCAACAATGGGGTTTCACTCTAAAGTGGTAAACCAAACAAATCCATGGCAGCATTAGCTTTAGCCATGCAGAATTGGTCTAAACGTGGTTTATGCTATGCAACAATAAATTTGGGAAAAAAAAGTTTGGTCTCATTCCTGTATTACACTCAGTAAAAATGGTGTTGGCACTAGAGTTGTGGGCCAGTTTCTATATTATACTTGACAAACAGGCTGATTCCCGTATTACACTCAGCAATCAGAGCTCTATATGCCGCCATAAGAACCTTAGGCTGATTCACATTTTATTTTTGGCAAAAGCAATATGGGCCGATTCCCATATTATACTCAGCAACCGGGGTGCTGGCACAAGCGCCTTGGGTCGATTTGACGTGTTACACTCTGCAAACAGGGTGTTGACACAAGTGGCTTGGGCAAATTTGGCGTTTTATACTTTTCAAACAGGTGCCTGAATGTGAGTCAAGTATTTGGTTCTTTATCCTTCTGCAAAGCCCACTATTTGCCATTTCTCAAATTGCCATGTGTCTGTGTGAAGAAACTTTTGTATGTTTAAAGAAACTGCCCATTATGTAAATCCTTTACATAGGCTCCATGAATTGATACAGAACATATACATTAAGTTGACATTCCGGAAATCTTCAAATCTTCAGAAGATGCTTCTCACACACACACCTCTTCTATCTATTTCAGGGATGCAAACATGGTTATTCAACAGTATCACTCAACACAAATGGCATGTCTAACTCCCAATGTAGTCACGCAGGCCTTTAAATAAAGTATAACAAAATTGCTGAAACAGGAAATGGCTACGTCTACCCAGGTACCAATCAACACGCTACTGTACGCTCGTCTCCACTGATACCTGGGCCTGATCTATTTCAGTCATGTCAGCAGATCACACTTTTATTTGCAGCTGATTTCCACTGCAGACAGCTAAGCTTCATCATGTAGCACTTGATATCCGTCTGAGATAGAACTGTCCTCTGCAATCCATTTATCATCCCCGGTCATCCTCATCCAGAGTGAGAAAAACTCGGGCCCTCAGGGGCTCGGAAAGCAGCCTCAAATGGTCATGAACGGAGACTCTTAGCAGGGTTTAGTAAGGCACTGGCCGGTCTGTGTGTGTTGGAGAAGCACTCGTTTATCACTCCCTTGCTTCTTGGCCTCTTTTAGATCCAGCATTCCTGCTAGCAGACAGTAAGGCTCTGTTCATAAAGTCCAGAGAAGGACCAGCATACACTGACTGTCTAATGTTTAAAGACACTTACAACAGAAGGACCTTTTGAGGGTTCTTTTATATGCAGAAGTTCTATAAATGTTCTATAAAGAACTACACTTAATAGCAAAAGGGTTCTTTACTATATGCCCATCAACCATAACATTAAATCCACTTGCCTAATAATGTGTACACTGAAAAAAATGAGGCATAAAATATACAAAAAATGTTTCGCTACTTTCCGCATTTGCTTTTTTTTTTAGTTCATTTAATTTCAGATCAATTAAAGTAACTTCAACTCGGTTTAATAGATGAACTGAACTTCAATCCTTTCTTTCAGTAAACTTTACTTAATTTATTTTTGCTGAATCAATCCTTTCTTTTAGTAAACTTTACTTAATTTATTTTTGCTGAATCAATCCTTTCTTTTAGTAAACTTTACTTAATTTATTTTTGCTGAATCAATCCTTTCTTTTAGTAAACTTTACTTAATTTATTTTTGCTGAATCAATCCTTTCTTTTAGTAAACTTTACTTAATTTCTGCATACAATATTACCTAATTACAATTACTTAATTTATACATAATTACCAAAATAATTTATGATACATAATATATTATAATTCCTGAAATTTTTATATTTTTAGTTAAAAAACACATATTACACTCTCTCAACACATGGATGGCATGTAATACATTGGTACATTTAGTATACTAAAAAGAATGCATTACATGCCATCCATGTGTTAAAACAGTGAGACTTGGTCTGTTTACAAAATAAATCTTTGAGATTATGCAAATATTTGAATGTGTGTTTTAACTAAAAAGATTTAAATTTCAGTAATATTGTATACATTAAGTAATTGTAATTAGGCAATATTGTATGCAGAAATTAAGTAAAGGTTACTTAAAGAAAGGATTGATTCAGAAAAAATAAATGACTTAAAGTTTACTAAAAGAAAGCATTGACTGAAGTTCAGTTCACTTATTAACTCTTTGTAACATTTACATCTTGAAACCGAGTTGAAGTTACTTAAATGTATCTGAAATTAAATTTACTTATTTTTTTTATTTATTTATTTATTTATTTTTTATTATTATTATTTTTGTGTTTATAATTATATATGGATAAATGATTGTGAGTGCTATTCACAGTTACATGTGATACATATTTTATATGTTTATGTTTTGAATGTTTTATATACACCTTTATGCTGTTTTCTTTGCATTGCTTTTGGGGTGGGAGGAGGGGAGGGTTGGGATGGAAAAGGGTTGTTTCTTTTAATGCTGTATTCCAAAGAAAACCTATAAATAAAATTATATATATAAAAAAAAAACAAATGCAGAAAGTTGCGGAGCTTTTTTAAGTAAATTTTACACATCATTTTTTTCAGTGTAGGTCCCTCTTGGGCCACCTAAACAGCTCTAACCCATTAAGGCAAGAACTCTTTAAGACTTCTAAAGGTGTGATATTTTGAACCAAGTCCAACGTTCTTCAAATTCTTTAAATCCTGAAAGTTGTGAGGTGGAGCACCATTAGCATTAGTGAGCCATGCATAAAGAATGTCTGGAAGGAACTGATTACTGCATACCACCTGGATACCGATTGCACTTCACACCTGTCTGAAAGTTTGGAGATGCTTTCAGACCCATTTATTTCACGATTCCAATTCGGCCATTTCAACAAGACAACTACAGCAGAATAATAGCTCTCTTAACTCTTAAATAACCATATACAAGATGTTTTCTACCAGAAAGAGAAGAGCCAAAGGTCATTCCTACAGTTCTTAAGCAAAAATATGCTTTTCCTTTTGAATGAGGTGGTGGATTGGAGTGATAGTGATATGGCTTACAGCTTAGTAGGTGCAAAAGTTTGGGTTGTTGGTTTTTGTGACTCTAAAGTAATCCTATTTGGATGGGATTCCTTTCCTCGGTGAGGTGGAGAAGTGAATGTTTACTGAAGGACATCTATTAAACATATGACCAATCTGAATGGGGTGAGAAAACCTGGCATACATGGCATGGTATGATATGGGAGTGGTTACTTACTTCCGTTATCTTTGAAACAACACAATGATTGTATGTCATACAACACCTTTTTTATTCTTTATTCTTTAGGCAAGACATTAAGAACACTTTCTTATTTACAATGGCAGCCTGGCAAGAGGCAGAAAGTCTGAAATTTGCCACATAATTGAATGACCCAAACTTAAATGCCTCCTCAAGGGCCTCCATATTTGAGAAAAGCCACAAAAACTTATTTTTCACAGGATATAACAGACTATTACCCACATTTGCATTTGCACAGGACACATATAACCTGTGTTTACATGAATGCTTGTTTTACAGAAGGTAAAATGCAGTGAAATCTAATGGTGCGCCACCTCACGATTTTCTAGAGTAGCTACTCCAGAGCATTCAGATGGGGCTAGAATCATTGAGAAACTCCTCAGATAAAACTAATCCTGTTCGAATAGGGCTTATGTTTGTTTTGGTTGTTTTAAGGATTTGAGGCTCCAAAAGAAACACACTGGACCGAATGTATTGGGGGCATAAGAGATGGGGAGATAGAAAAGGAGAGGCTGAATGGAAGATGGAAGAGTGAAAAAGACATAGAAAGAGATAGAGAGAGGGAGCATTGGGGGATTGATGTTTGTGGGCATTTTTGAAGTATTTGAAGACAGGACGGCTGCTCTGCTAAGTGAGGACGGCCTGGCCTAGCTGACAGGAGGTCCTCGGGGGAAAGCGAGCAAGAGAAAGACAGAGAAAGAGAGGGAGAGCTGGAGAGACGACCAATATGCCCTTCAGCTCATCTCTACACCAACCTCCATTAAACATTTATATTCCAGCGCTGCGCCCCATTGTTTTCTACAATCACTGCTTTTTGACATTGCTGTCTTTCACCCGCCGCATGTCCTGAACCAGGTCCAGCCTTTCTTCTCTGGGAAAAGGAGGAGAAAAAGAGAAATGAAAAGGTATGCGTATATAAATAAACTGGATAAAAAGCCGGGAGCATGTTTCGGATTGTCTCGCAGTCCTACAAACGTACGGGCGCTCCAGCATTTGTAGGACTGGGAGAAAAAGAGATCAATTTGGCTTCTGGCCAAGATAAGATAGCATGAAGGCTGCCTTGAATAAACCCATAATCAGGCTCACACAGAATCCACAATCAGCTCAGCAGAAGCTCTCGCTCTTTCTTTCTTTCACACACACACACACACACATGCACGCACAGAGCTCTTTGAAAGGCAGTGTGGCACCAATTCAAGGGCAAGATGTGCTACAAGCGTGCAGGAGCCACTGCATCAATTAGCTATCCACAAACAGATAGACAGGGGCATGTTTGACAACACATATACCGTCTGACTGTTAGACATATCAAGGCTTGCACGACTATTCTGCTGTCACTTCTGCAAAGTTCTTGGCCAGGCTGAGTTCTTTGACGGTTCCTTGCCAAGGCTCATAACATTCCCTCAAGTTTTCACTGCTTAAACTTTTCTTTTTTTCCTCTGTTTGAGGATGTTATGATCTTTTAGAAGCAGGGTGTCAAATGAAGGTCCTGAGGGACACAGCTGGCAGAGAATAGCATTGACATTCTGATGGCATTTTGACTTTAACTATGAGGCCTTGATCAAAAAGTGTTGCCTTACCATGAGAACACAGGCCGGTGTTCAACCTCACTTACAAGATAACACCTCACAACAGATGTGTGTATTTCCAAATTGTTGGATGGACTAAATGGGTTGAGTAATGGGTTGGGCAGCATGGTGGTTCGCCTCCCAGCACAGGGGTCTTGGGTTCAGTTTCCATATTCTCTTGTGCGTATGTTTGGTTGTGTGTGATTGTTTGTGTAAATGGTTGTGTGAAAAATGTGATTGTAAAGTGACCTTTGGTGTCTAGTAAGGCACTATATAAGTGTAACTTCATTCCTGTAGTGGCAGCTCTGCTAAGATGGGTCTGGCTACTGTACTGAACCATTTCAAAATACTGAAATAACCTTTTCTAGATTCTGCTGATCTGGTAGCCATGTGGATCCATAAGCTATCTTCCAGAATATAGCAGAATTTAGGAGGGCAGACAGGAACAGATATTGTAAAGTATTGTGATGCGGACGAGTAACATCAACAGAGGATACTGTGCTGAAACTGGAGGTATCTGGAGGTTATGTCTAGAGTTAAGTAGAGATTAAAACAGCTGCATTATTTCATACAGATGATCTAAACCTTTTCACTTTTTCTTGTCTATTTAAATAAAACCTTGCCAGCCAACATGGAATGTGGACTAGATAAGTTCCAGGATGGCATGGGCTCTAAGCTGGGCTTTCCAAATGGGCTCCATCATTCCAACGCTCCTTACTCTCACACGGGTTCCATCTAGGCACCATGTACTGTGTACAACCCAAATGTAACCCATGTTTAACTCCTTCTGAAGCCTGATTAAGCCAATTACTGCCATCCATATGTGGGGCCAACAAGAAATCTGTAGACAAAATGTTCTGTTCCCCAGTTGGGCTACCATACATGATCCACATGGGCATGTTATCACAACTCATAACACCAGCCAATGTATTTGAACCCCCACACTTATCGAGACTTGAACATTTTGAATAGTATAAGTCAGTGGAAAAAGCCCAGTCAGTAAAATAAAGCTCAGTCAGTAAATATGTGAATATAAACCAATGTGTATAAACTTCTTTGTGTATTGGGGTCAGTTTATGCAGAAACACTGTACATTTTTTTTGGTGGAGCTTAGTGAGGCAGTGTTAAGGTCAGGCTACAGGACTGAACCATTCTAAGATACTGAAATGTCCTTTTTTAGATTCTGCTGATCTAGTAGACATGTGGATCAATAAGTGAATCAGATCTTCTAATATATTTACTGAGGACATGAAATAGAGAGCAGAATTAAGGAGAGCAAACAAGAACAGATGGGTCAGTATTCTGTATTCTGATACAGATAAGTAAAATCAACAGGTGATATTGAGTTGAATTTGGGGTTTTCAAGTGGTTATGTCTAAAGTGATGAAGTGAAGATTTAAAATGTTGCATTTGTGTAATAGCAATGATCAATAACCAATGATCATCCAAAATCTTCACGATTCACTCTATAATATAAAGGTTTCTGCAAGAAAACAGACCGGATAGACAAATATACACACAATTAGAGCCCCCACTTCTAGTCCAAACTGTATATCCACTGGGGCCAGTGACAGCAAGAGAGAGAGACAGAGAGAGAGAGACACATCCAGAAACAGAGAGGCTTCCATGGGGAGCGGAAGTTGCTTGTGGATGCTCGGCCGAGCACCTCGCTCTCCCACGGAAAAGCTGCCGAGGTGTCTCTTACACTGAGCCGAGTGGAGACAGTAGCAGCCGATGAGTCACTGCCCACACTGAGCCACCAACAACCAACAGCCGGCCTGACTCATCCCCAGCAGACTGGGCCAGCTGTGTCACCGCCGCACTATTGGAGGGTATAAAAGTTCATAAAGCCCTGCTACGCTGAGCTGCGGGGGCTAAGTCCTTGACACTCTAAAAGCACTCTGTTGATAGTGGCACTAAGTGCAGAGATGCATCGATAACAGGGCCTTAAGTTTCCCAGATGCAGAAGTTTCTTCCCAACAGAGTAACACTCTGGAAGCTCTTCACTTATTGGAACTTTTTCTTGTTTATTGAGACAAATCCTTCACAGCCAACATGAAACATGGACTAGATAAGTTCTAGAATGGTCGTTCATGTAGTTTGCTATCGGCTACTGGAGCCTTGAGAGAGCACAATTGGTCTTGCCATCTCTGGGTGAGTAGATGGCACTCTCTCTTTCCCTACATCACTCCAAAGGGTGATGTTGATCAGCACAAGGCATCTGTGAGCTGCTGTATCGGAAGCGAGTCGCTGTGCTTTTCGTCAGCGCGCGCTGTGATGCTACTCGGCAATGCTGCATCAGCAAAGGAAAAGAGGCGGTGGCTGACAATACATGTGTAGGAGGATAATGTACACAGATAATGTTACAGGATGGCTGGAGCTCTGAGTTGGGCTTTTCTAATGGGCTGTATCATTCCAACTCTCCTTAAAGGTCCTCTTAAAGTCTCACAGTCATAAAACGAACTTGACTGTGGTAAGTTAGAAGTTAGGAAGCTTTGGTGGGTTGGGGCTTTCCAGCTTCCCAGAGTGTTTGCTGGCCCTGATCTGGCATCCCACATTGTGACTCAGAACCTTGAGATGGTATGGTAAAGACAAGCAGGGGAGAGAAAATAACACATGCATTAGCAACCGACAAGGAACTTGGCTTTTTTTTTTTTTTATTTGAGCCAGACATGGCCTGATTGGCTCCCATTGATGTCCTGATCAGTGGGTGCCAGACATGTGTGGTTGGCATGGTCCCGCCTGCCCCTCTCATGGCTTGGGGAGCTGTCCAGACGGTGGTGCTGATCGGACATTGGCACCACAGATAGTGGTCCTGCATGATGGTGCCAGAGGTCAGCCACACATATGTGAGGCCAACAAGGAACCCATGGAGAAAACTTTGTGTTTTCCAGTTGGGCTACCATATCCCAACTCGTAACTCCAGCCATTGTATCAGAAATCCCTCACTTGCACACTACCTGTTCACAAAAAAAAGGTCACTCACTCTTAAATTCAATTGGACCACCTTTAGCTTTGATTGCAACACGCCTTCTCTGTAACATTGTTTCAATAAGCTTCTTCAATGTTGCAAGATTTATTTCAATCCGGTGTTGCATTATATTTTTACCAAGATCTTGCAGCAGCATTGATGATGGTAGAGTCTGACCGCTGCACAAAGCCTTCTCCACCCAGCACATCCCAAAGATTATCAATGGGGTTAAGATCTGGACTCTGTGGTGAACAATCCATGTGTAAAAATAATGATCTCATGCTCCCTGAATCACTCTTTCACAATTCCAGCCCCATGAATCCTGGCATTGACATCGTGGAATATGGCCGTGTCATCAGGGAAGAAAAAAATCCATTGATGGAATAACCTGGTCTATATTTAGTATATTCAGGTAGTCAGCTGACCTCATTCTTTCAGCCCATACTGTTGCTGAACCTAGACCTGCAGACCAACTGCAGCATCAACCCCATATCCTTTACTTACTTAAATCCAGGTGGAGACTTTTGTTTTTGGTCAGGCAGTGTATTAGTACCACCTTGCTGTTGGGGATGCCTAGTGTAGGTAATTACTCAACTTTAGATCACTTTGTTTTTGTGAGAGGTATACAACCATGTTCAGCCCAATCTACAACTGTTAGATCTGTGGATAAAGGAACACATAGTAGGCCCACCAAAGGCGTAGGAGTGGGTTTGACATTGGGGGGGGCACATTTACTAACATGAATCAAAGCCCACCCTATAGTGACTTATAACAACATTTGCAGAATTACAGTTAATCACAAAAAAACAAAAAACATGTTTTTTGTATTTCTTTTTATTATTAGTTAAATCCAACCAAAGGTGACTTTACAGCCTTAACATGTTACTCCACATTACATTTACTGTTGTGTGCAATGTATATTAATATGACAAAAAATGATCAGTTATCACCTAATATTTAAAATAATATAAAACAGATTTGGTTATTATTATTATTATTATTATTATCATTATTATTATTATTATTATTATTATTATTATTATAATACTAGTTTGTTAGAAGAACAAGACATTACCTAAAAGTCGTTTTTATTGCAGTATATTGTTCTTGGTCCGATTCATTGCCTAAATGCCTAAATCTGCACCTCTGTCATAAAAAACACCCCCTCTCGGCAGCACGTACGCACCGATAAAAGCAGAGATAATAGCTTTAACTTTAATTAGAAACGTGCTGCCAGGCTCAACAGCTGCGATAAAGGCTATTTTAAAGCAATACTATGAGACTAATATTCAGCTGAGGAATATTTGGTTACAGTATTTTCTGGACATTTTGATTCTGGAGCGGTCTACAGCCAAACTTCGTAAGGCTACTTCAAGAACTGTTAGTAACTGGATAGATGCTATTTGGTTTGTGAAGGATCACATTTGAAAAGAGGGATAAGGGATGGGTCTTTTTGTTTTCCTCCAGTTTTGTGATTTTGTATATGTACATGTTTGTGAGTAGTGAATGTGTGTGTATTGGTGTGTGATTGTTGTAATTATTGTGAATCCAATAAATTGTTATTCGCAAAAAAAGAAACGTGCTGCCAGGAGGGGGTGCTTTTCATGGTGGAGATGCAGAAAAAAATAAAGTACATTTTTAAAACAATTTCTGCTTTTTCTTTAGTATCATTTTTTGGGGCGGACCAATCCATCTATTTTCCAATGTCAGTGAGACCCACTATAACCTGAGGCCATAACTCTGAAGACTGTAATACAGCTATACTCTTGTTTACTGGTGTTAATAGAACGTGAACACATATGAAGCATAGCAGTGACTTCTACAAAAGGTCAGATGCTTTTTTGTTGTTTCTGTCAGTGACTGTGGAAAACAGGAATATGGTGGCTTACATTTACATTGTTGAATCACTTTACCAATCTTAAATATTTATTGCTTTATTAGCCCAGCTTCACCTGTACCACAGAGTATGATAACAAGGACTCAGATGTTGAAATGACTGAAAGCAGCCCCTGCTAG
This sequence comes from Astyanax mexicanus, assembly GCF_023375975.1. Lineage (NCBI taxonomy): Eukaryota > Metazoa > Chordata > Actinopteri > Characiformes > Acestrorhamphidae > Astyanax > Astyanax mexicanus. The sequence continues at coordinate 27,914,185 of NC_064423.1, read as the reverse complement.
TGGTTGAGAAGAAATAACTAGGGGAAAATCAGTCAGCTCAGCATCTGTCTTGTAGTCCTTCTAAGGATCTAAGGTGGGGATCTATTAAATGCATTGCCATAATTTTCTCACACTCATACTTACTTTATCTCTGGACATGGAGAAGGATTTTAGAAGGATACCAAGGCTGCAGCACACTGTGTTTACCTGATGCTGTGTTCCATACCTGCCAACCCAGGGTGTGGAAATAGAAATAGGCACTTGGCGAGATCATAAGCTAAAACATACATTATTTCTGCAAACAGATTTGTAATCCATAACAAACAACTCAAAAAATAAAATACAGACTAAACCGCCTGTACTGAAACGAAGCATTTTTTCCATATATCTTAATATGACACATTCTGATCATTTTGTGAACTAGTGTCATGTTCTCGTCCTGTTCTGTTTTTCTTCTGTCTGTCTCTGTGTGTTTTCTGCCCTCCTGTTAGTTTATTTACCTTCCTCCTCCATACCTGTGTTCCTTCAATAACTGCTCCCCTGCACATGGCCCTGTGTGCTTCTCCCATGTCTCTACCTTATTGTTTTCACCTGTGATCATTTGTAACTCTGCCCCCCTGTTACCTGTCCCCTGTTGTTGTTTTTTTTCCTTGTTTCTATGTTGCTTTGTTTTTTCAAATTTTATTTTTGGTTTGTTCTCTGTTTTCTGTTATATTTGCATTTGTATCCACTTCCCTGTGCACCTCCTAACAGTTAATACAGAACATATAAAATATATCCAGTCCAACTTCCTTCCATTCAGCACTGACTGAACTGGATCGGCTCCAGATTTACTTCTCTCGCTGTGAAATCTGAACAAATCTTGGTGCAGCTGGCATAAAAAAAAAAATTATAAAATTATACGTGACTCAGCCGTTTCCTCATGTTGACATTCTCACACTTTGAAGGCCTGGTGGAACGTGTCTGTTCTGGCCTGCTAGTCACACACATTTCCCTTCTTCTGCAAGTGCGAGACTGAGACAGGACTCCACATGTAGGCCTGTATCTTTCTATCTTAAAAAAGAGATGTGATGCAAGCAAGACATCTGAAAAAAAAAAAAACCAACAACGTCTCAGCGCCGTCATCTATTTCAGGCCCAGGTGGGCGAATGAGCTCGGAGAAAGTGTAAATACAAACAACAACAGTTTGAGGAGTGAGCGAGAGTGTTAATGTGTGTTTTTTGAGGGATTTGTGTGTGTGTGTGTGTGTGTGTGTGTGTCTGTATGTGTATGTATGTATGTATGTGTTATAGTGGCTACAGCTAATACAATCACTGTGACAGGTTAGCATGGCCCTTGGTGTTTTAAATTTAGACTTCTAGCTGCTTGTATGTTTGTATTTAGATAGATAGATAGATAGATAGATAGATAGATAGATAGATAGATAGATAGATAGATAGATAGATAGATAGATAGATAGATAGATACTTTATTTATCCCGAAGGAAATTTAGGCATCCAGCAGCAACAACACAATACAATAAGAAACATACTCAGACAAATCAAAACACAGAAGAATAGAAAATATATAAGGCTATAAAAAAAACCTAACTATACAAGGTAAGGATCTATCTGTAAACGGAGCAGTGCAGTAGATGTTGCTAATGGTCATAAATAATTAAATAATTAACAGAGTAAAGTGCAATGACATCTATTACGAAAGTGACTGATGTGACATAGAAATATAATATAATATAATATAAGTATGCATACGTTACAAGACAGTTCTAAAAAGAGAATGTGAAAATGTGAATACCCAATCATGAGTAAGGTATACTTAAATGTAAGCGAGGTTGGGGAAGTGTTAATATAAATAATTAAGTTGTTGAATAATGTCCAAGTGGTGAGCCTGGATTAAACTCAGTCGTCAGCAGCATCCCGTCCCCGATGGGAGGAGTTAAAGAGTCTGATGGCTCTCGGAATGAAGGATTTTCTGAGTCTGTCTGTTGTGCAGCTCTGTGACAGCAGTCTGCCACTGAACACTCTCCTCTGCTTCATGATGGTGGTGTGAAGTGGGTGACTATCATTGTTCATGATAGAAAGCAGTTTATCCAAAGTCCTTCTCTCAGCTATTGTAACCAGAGAGTCCAGCTCCATTCCAACCACTGCCCCGGCACTCCTGACCAGCTTGTCCAGCCGTGATGCATCTCTCCTCTTCATGTTGCCTCCCCAGCACACCACAGCGTAGAAGAGAATGCTGGCCACGATTGATTGGTAGAACATCTGCAGAAGCTTCTTACAGATGTTAAAGGACCGCAGTCTCCTCAAGAAATAGAGCCGGCTCTGTCCCTTCCTGTACAGGGTGTCTGTATTTGTTGACCAATCCAGTTTGTTGTCCAGCTGCAGACCAAGGTACTTGTAGGTCTTTACTGTCTCCACATCAACCCCCTCGATGGAGACTGGCTGCAAGGGTGGTCCAGACCTACGGAAGTCCACCACCATCTCCTTGGTCTTGGATATGTTCAACTGCAGTTGGTTCAGTCGGCACCAAGCAACAAAGTCATCCACCTGTCTCTTGTACTCCTCCTCCTGACCACCCTTCACACACCCAACGATGGCAGTGTCATCCGAGAATTTCTGCAGGTGGCACATCTCAGAGTTGTACTGGAAGTCTGATGTGTAGAGAGTGAAGAGGAAGGGGGAGAGCACAGTCCCCTGTGGTGCTCCAGTGCTACTGACCACAGTCTCCGATGTGCCGTCAGTGAGCCTCACGTACTGTGGTCTGCAGGTGAGGTAGTCTGTGATCCAGGACACCAGGTGAGGATCCACATTCATCTTCACCAGCTTGTCTCTGAGAAGTGGAGGCTGGATGGTGTTAAAAGCACTGGAGAAATCAAAAAACATGATTCTCACAGCACTACTCCCCTTGTCAAGCTGAGGTTGCTGAGATAGCAGGACAGACAGAAGCAGGTGAGGATGAAACAGGGCAATCACACCGGTTATAGAAGAGATTGAGTTCGTTCGCTCTCTCCACACCACCAGCTGTTGCACTCTTTGGCTTGCACCCTGTGATTGTCCTCATACTGTCCCAAACTTCCTTCATGTTGTTAACTTGTAACTTCTGCTCAACCTTCTTCCTGTAGGTCTCCTTAGCCTCCTTTAAGCAGGACTTGAGTTCATGCTGAATATTCTTCAACTCCTCCTGGTTCTTGTCTTTAAAGGCCCTCTTCTTTTTGTTTAAGAGGTCCTTTACGTCGCTTGTAATCCAGGGATTGTTGTTGGCAAAGCAGCGAACAGTTCTTACAGGAACCACAATGTCCATGTTTGTATGTATGTGTGTGTGTGTGTGTGTGTGTGTGTGTATGCGTGTGCTTGTTATATGTGAAATAAAGCCACCGGGTAGGTGTTGATATTAGGTGCTAGCGCTGCTGTCGTGTGCAGCCAGTCCCGTCGAGAGAGTGAGTGAAGGGGGTGAAGGAAGACACTTCTCTTTCTCTTTCCTTTTTCAGCAACATGAAACACAGCCAGGCTATTTGATTCGCTGCTTTTTGATGGCCTAAGCGAGCAGATAAAGAGAGAGGGAGACGAGTGCTACGAGACGTGCCGACGCCGCTGCCCTGTGCCAGCTCATCTCCTGCTAATTAGCAAATGGTTTACCTTATTCTTGTTTTTGAAGTGTCACTCCGTCGGCAATCCAGGTACAGTGAGAGGGTCCGCTCTGGAAATGCGACAGGAAGGGGACAGGGCTAGTTAATATTTAAGGCTAAAGATAAATGTATGCTTTTTATGTATAGAATGAAATCGTTTGAGTGATGCCATAGAAGAGCCACTTTGGGTTCCATGAAGAACTAAAGCAGAAAAACGTTAACTACTTAATCTTCACCTTTTGATAGCTTAAAGAATTGAATCATCTGAGACTCATCTCATCTCATCTCATTGTCAACCGCTTTATCCGTGAAGGGTCACAGGGGGGGGCTGGAGCCTATCCCAGCAGGCATTGGGCAGAAGGCAGGATACACCCTGGACAGGCTGCCAATCCATCACAGGGCAGACAGACACAGAGACACATTCACTCACACCTAAGGGGCAATTTCAATCAAGTTCCAACTAGCCTGAACATGCCGTCTTTGGACTGTGGGAAGAAACCGGAGAACCCGGAGGAAACCCACGCAGACACAGGGAGAACGTGCAAACTCCACACAGAAAGACCAGGGTCGCCCCAGCCGGGAATCGAACCCAGGCCGTCTTGCTGTGAGGCGGAAGTGCTACCCACTGCGCCACCGTGCCGCCCCTTCATCTGAGACTCAAATAAATAAATAAAAATGTTGGAACAAGTGGTTTAGGCCAATTCACATATAATACTCAGCAACTTAAGTGTTGTTATATGCGAGCTGGACCAATTGATATATATATATATTTTTTTTTTTTTTGGCCCGCCGCCACCCCCTCTCTTTGGAGGACTATTAATACTTTATTGTTTATTTATTTGATTATTTACACATTACAACAGTCACTAGTGTCTGTTTTTGTTGTTGTTTTTTTGTTTTTGTCTGTGAGTATAGTTAAGGGGGTTTACAATTGCAGGGATTTGGGAGTAAGATACAGGGGAGGGTGCTGGGGAGGAAGAAAGGGGGATATCTGGGGGAAGATGAGATAAGGGGAAAAAAGGAATAGAAAAGGAGTTAAAAAGGAAGACTGATAGAGAGAAGAAGAAAAAAATATTATACTAATATTATCATATCAAGCAGTGGTCAATTCCTATATTATTATTGGCAAATGGGGTGCTAGCAGATAAAGCTCAGGGCAATACTTATATTATACTTGGCAACTGGGGTGTTGGCACATGCAACTAGGGCTGATTGCAGTATTATATTCTTCCACTAGGCTGTTACCACATGTGACTTGGGCCTATTCCTATAATATACTCTGCAACCGGGGTGTTGTAACATGCAGCTCAGGTTAATTCTCGTATTATACTTGGCAACTGGGGTGTTGGCGTATTATGCTCAGCCAGTTCTTATAATGTACTCTGCAACCAGGATGTAGAGTGAAATGCCTGAGCATTTATTGTTTTCTTATGTTTAACCTCTTAAACCCCAGGTTTATTATTTAGTTCTTTATCAGAATGCAGAAACTAAGGCTGCTTTTCCACTGCAGGGTTGATCCATTCTGAAACATTCCGGTGGCTTTTTCACACTGTCAGCATGCTAATGCTGCATCAGAAAAGTGAAGTGAAAAAACAGAAAAGTCTGGTCACCAGTGTGCTAGCTAATGCCACAATAAAAATGTTGAAAGCGCCTGGTCGCCTGGATGCTAACACTGCAGTAGTGATGTTGGACAAGGCTGATAATAATATGTCAATAGCTAGCATGGAAACACACAGTTCTCTATTGTCCATTCAGTTAGTATGCTTTGCAAATTGGAATGCGAAAATTAGACCATAGACATGAAACACATAAATAAAAATTAACTGTAACTGGGCTAATGGCTCCGCACTGGTACAGAACAGTACCTTTGGCTCTGCAGTGGAATGTCTATGTTTTTATGGTTTTACATGTTTTGTGGAGTCCCCCAAGGTTCTCTTTTGGGCCTTTGTGTCTAATGTTAATTATGACAATAATGTAGTCATGACAAAGTGTCACCTTAAATAGTGTGCCTAAGGGGATAACCTATTGTTTTTTTCTTTATTTTATTTAAATCCAAAAAAACAACTTTTTTGGCTTCTTTATACTAAAAAAAAAAAACGTATTTATTTTCAGCAGTCCATCAAAGAACAAGCAACAGTGGCTCAAATGTTTTAGTTATCCTCTATTGTTCAAACCTTTGCTTAGTTATCTAAATGTGGATATTTTTCAATAAAAAAGACAAAGTACACATATTCTAAAATGTGTGATTTTTGTGTTACATTCAATACAATTGAAATTGTAAAATAAAACCATTGATTGGCTGTGAATTTACAGTTAATAACAACAATTGCACAACAGTTTAGGGTTAAACGATTGTAGAAAATGAAGGCAGGCCTTAAAACAAACCCAGCCCAATGCGTGGGACTCCCCCACCCACCTCCCTCTGCACATAGATGCTGTGCCTGGATGTTATGAAGCTCCTGTATAAGCAGACATTGTGCTGGTAATGACACTCATTCATTTTTATTAGCACTGTGGTTATTGCCCAGTGTGCCGGGCCCACTCATCATCTGTCCTTACAGACAAGTGGTGGGAGGACAGCACGGAAGGAAAGCCTGCTAGAAAGCTGGCCGATGCTTATATACATGATGCATATTTGTGTGTCATCTCCACTATATGTTAAACCATCACACTATTAAAGTCCTGAAATACTAAATGACCCGCAAAAATCTCAGTACAGGCAACCATCCACCTCCCAATATGTGCATTTATACACAATATTCTACTGTTTTTACAGATATAAACACATTCACTGACCACTGACTTTATTCTTATTTGCTGTTAATCTTTTGTTACATAGACTTTTACAGGTAGACACACACACACACTGACCCCTGACTTTGGGTTTATTTGGGTTTATTCAAAGTTTAGAGTTTTTCACATGAATGCACTCACTGACCACTGACCTTTTGTCTGCTGGGTATATTCTAATGTAATATAGAGTTTTACAGGTAGACACACACAGACTGACCACTGACTTTATGTTTGCTGTGTTTATTCTAATGTAATATAGAGTTTTACAGGTAGGCATACACAGACTGACCACTGAAATTTGGTTTATTTGACTTTATTCTAAGGTTATATAGAGTTTTATATAGAGGTAGACACACTGAGTGTGTCAGTCCTGTCACTGTCTATCTGTCTGCCACAGATTCTAATGCTCTCACAAAAGACTCAATTTCCCAGGATACACCTGCATCTAACCTCGCAGACGTTCCTGAACACGTGATGCTTCGGCGTTCTAGCTTACCGTCCTTCTAATTACCGTATTTTTCGGACTATAAGGCGCACCGTATTATAAGACGCACTATCAAAGAACGCCTATTTTCTGCTATTTTTCCATACATAGGGCGCATCGCATTATAAGGCGCGTTAAGTGACACTAGAAAGGGTGCCTATATCAAAGTGAACAGGGGTGGCGCCATGTTTCCCTTCCCCCACCGGGGGTGGTCGCTTGCCGGTGGAGCGTCTCAGTATACAAATCTAGCTATTTCAAAGTCAAACGAGTGCTGGATATTAATCTACACAGATTCCTCTCCTGAAAACTGTTTATTTGGGTGAGTAACGTGCTTCAGTTTATTTACAGTAAGCTTAGATTTCCAGATGTCCACTAAGGCTTGCTGCACCAGCGTTAGCATAGCTATCCGCTAGCACGCTAGCTAGTCACCTAAACTAGTAAAGTTAACCCAAACTTAAACGACAGCGTTACACTGAGTAATCCTACGTGTTCTGGTAAGACAGTGAGATATTAGCTAGCGATTCGTCCCCCGTAGCTTGTTTTAACACGGTAAACAAGCAGATTACAGGCTGATAAAACTCACCTCTGAGAGAGTTAGCGCTTAGCATCTAGCTAATGCTAGCCAGGCAAAGCAGCACAGACTTACAGGCCGATAACTCACCTCTGAACGGTGAACGCTTAGCGATTAGCATCTAACTCTAATAATACTGCTCCAGCAGTATTAAAAGTGCTAAATTTAGAAAATACTGATCTCTGAACAGTGAAAAAGCTAGCTAGCTAAGCGGTTAGCATCTAGCTATTGCTGCTCCAGCCTCGGAGCGGCACGGCTCTGCACGGAGTGTGTGTTTACTGCTCCTTACACCTGACGGGTAAAATTTAGATAATACTGATCTCTGAACAGTGAATAAGCTAGCTAATGCTATTTGCTGCTCCAGCCTCGGAGCTGCACGGCTCTGGACTCTGTATAGCACTGAAACTCTGTATAACACTGCACGGAGTGTGTGTTTACTGCTCCTTACAACCTGACGAGTAAAATTTAGATAATACTGATCTCAGTGAATAAGCTAGCTAGCTTAGCGGTTAGCATCTAGCTAATGCTATTGCTGCTCAGCCTCGGAGCTGCACGGCTCTGGACTCTGTATAGCACTGAAACTCTCTATAACGCTGCACGGAGTGTGTGTTTACTGCTCCTTACAACCTGACGAGTAAAATCCATACAAAAGGCGCACCGTATTATAAGACGCACTGTCAATTTTTGTGAAAATTAAAAGTTTTTAAGTGCGCCTTATAGTCCAAAAAATACGGTAGTTCACACGTCTTTCCCTGTGTAAATAAACCTTGTTTCAGTCCCGCTGTGCCCTGTATTGAATTTATTTTCATAGCTCTTCTTCCCCGCATTTGTTTTGCCTTTGATCGTTTCTAACTTACCCTTTGTGCTTTGTTTTGATAGCCTTTTCATTGGCGACCTGTTTTTCACCTTTTGACTATACTTTTTCCTTGCCCTATTGATTATTGTTTTGCATTTCTTGTGTATGACCTCTTCGCCTGCTCACTCTGGTATGTTGCCTGTTCATACTGACCTTTCATACTGGCCTGTCCATGACTATTATTTTAAGTTTAACCCTTTATTTAATACATTTTGTGTTTGATATCTGCGCTTGTCTGTCTTGTGTTTGGCCACTGTGACACAGTGACTTCTGACTTATATTTATGTGGTTTTATTCTGTTGTTATAAAGAGTTTTACAGGTCAATACACTTACTGACCACTGACTTTATATTTATGTGGTTTTTGTCTGTTGTTATATAGACTTTTAGAGGAAAATACACATACTGACCACTGACTTTATATTTATGTGGTTTTTGTCTGTTGTTATATAGACTTTTAGAGGAAAATACACATACTGACCACTGACTATTTATTTATTTGGGTATATTCTACTGTTATTTAGAGTTATTGTGCAAAAACAGTCACTAATACACAGATACACAGTTTTAAACCATTTTTACAACTCACAGAGAGTGTGTACCTTGTTTTGAATGTTCAAGAAGTCTTCATACTGATGGTAGAGATTGCTTACAATTGCATGCAAAAGCTGGAGTTCTATGTGGTGATAATGGAAAACAAAACATTAGAAGTTGAAATGAAGTGACTCTTCTGGTATATAGAGTATATATGCTGGTATAGAATATAAGAGTATAGAATAAAATAACCTTATTGACTTTACTGTCCAAATACTTCTGCTTCCATATGTGATGATTGATTCTGTCCCCTCTGTTGTGCCAATGGATTTTAAATGTCAGGATATGTATTTCAAGAGCAAGTGAAGATAAAGAATCCTCTGAGCTGATGGATGGCATTGGCTTTTTTGAAATACTGAAATAAACACCTCATCTTCAGCGGTGGAGGAGAGTATAGCGCTGTTGGGGAGCATGGTTTTAGGAACAAACTAGTAATTGAAATATCTAAGATTTTTAGATTGGGTTGAACAAGTAGTTGCTTAGCTTCATCATATTCCAGTAGGCCTCACAAGTATGAAGTATTTGGGACAGGTTGTACGTTATAACGCCTATTAAATGCACTTTATATGTCTCATCAACCTGCTTGTCCAACCTGGCAACACTAGCTATGATTTAATGCATTTGTGAGCAGAGGATGGACAGCTCAATTACTATAAGACCACAGTCAAACTGCTAGATCAGATTGTGCCTGGATTCATGATGGACTGATTTGGAAAAGGAGGCTGCAGGGGGCTTTAATCCAAAGAGTCACTCTCATATTAGCCCAACTGTGGACTACCTGCTAAGTGATTAGCTAAAGTGCCACTGTAACCCACCACATGTCCTTTCATCACCCAGCTTCAGATCCCATCGAGCTTCCACACGGAATAGCCCTCTGTCCTCAGTGACTTCATATCTTTAAGTAAACCCAATCAATAAATGAGCTGGATCCCAAGAATCATGGACTCCCCCTGTTCTCCTGGTCCCTTTTGTTGTTCCAGGGGGAAATATAGTGAGAGACAGGGCTACATCTGTACTGGGCCTGGTCCAATATAGAGATCCATCACTGCAATCGTCCCATCCCCTCTCTGTCCTCAGGTTAGACACAAATACATCTCTCTCTGAAGCCTTCCAGACAAAATCAATAGACAGAGACAGCCGAGGGGAGAAAGGCAGCCCAGCACCTCATCCACTTGGCTCCGCTTATCCCTGAGCCTGAGCCATAAAAGACATCACCCTGTACGGAGAGCAGCAAACCAAAGTCATCGCCGTATCTCTGCTCCACTCCATCTGCGATAGAGTCCATCCTGTCTGCTCTGTGACTGATTTGACCATTAGATTGACCTCTAGACATTGGGAGTGTTTTAAGATTTTGGCGCCCAATCCCATTTCACCCCTTGGTCCTACCACTTACCCCTAAACCTTGTTTTCGAGTGTAACTCTTCCCCTTGGAACAGAGATACAAAGGAAGGGGTGAAATCCTTCCCCTAAGCATTGGGACACCCCTTCCTAGTTCAGTACCCCTTCCTACTTCAGAATCGCTAAAGTTCAGTAACCTAGCTGCTGCTGATTAACTAGTTAATTTTAGGGCATTGTATGTATTGTATTGTATTGTGTCTTCAGAAAGGGGGGAGATGGTGCAGAAAGTAATTATTATTGTACATGTCTTAATTTCTCTGTGAAGGGGAACTGAAATTAGCTTTGATTAGCTTTTATTTTATTATACTTTTCCATTCCATCTTAACTGATGCAGCCCCTGCTGTCTGTTGCACGATTTAAGGTGTAACAGGAAAGTTGGCTTGCTAGCTACCTTCTGAAATGAACTCCTAGCAATCTTTTTATGCTAGTTATGAAGAATTTGGCCATAAAACATTGAAACTACACATTAAAACATAGCAATCTAGTGCTTTTAAGAAAGGATTTTAAGAAAAAAATAATATTTGTTGGTTTCTTACCAATGATCCTCATACACCTTCGTTTGAAGTGTGCATCTGAAAAAAACTCTGTATGAAGGGCTAACAAGCTCTATTCCATCCCCTAACCTACCCCTCCAGCCTAACAAGAATAGAGACATCCTTACCCCTTAGCGTGCAAGCGCAAAACAGAGGGGTAGGGGTAAGGGTTAGGGCCAAGGGATGAAATGGGATTGGGCTTTGGATTGCACTGGCATACAACTGACTCACACATATTTAGCAGGCTGAGGAGTCTCCATAAGGGGGTGCTACAGTGGAGGGAAGCTGAGAATATGTAGTTTACAATTACCTAACCCACTCATTAGTGCACCCCCCTAGTAATGCCCCCATCACTTGGAGGGCGAGGCCATCGCATGCCTCCTCCGACCCTTGTGAAGTCAGTGAAAGCCTCTTTTCAAACAACAGACATCTGTGCTGTCCAACATTACCTTTGGGAGTAATATGGAGAGAGGGCGCCATCTACCCACCCAAAGAGAGCAAGGACAATTGTGCTCTCTCGGACTCCGGCAGCTGATGGCAAGCAGCATGAGCCGTGATTTGAGAGGGCAATTAATTCTTCTTCTTTCTCTGGAGACAAGACTGGGCTTTATTAGCCTGGAGCTGAAATTACTCTACTGTTTGACATGACTCTCTTACAGGTGATTGGAGACACTGTCTATGATGAACTTCCATTACTATTTTAATTTTTGCATAAAAGATGTTCACTTATTCTTTCTTTCAAAAGGCTTTCATTCTTGGACATTCTTGGACTATCTTGGTTGCACTGGTTCTTTGAGATCTGTCCACATACTTTTGAATTGTTGACCAGGAGTGCTCAAATATTATCAAGTCACCATACCAATTAAATCTAATTAACAGGTAGAACACCATAAAGCACTGAAAACAATTGTGTGATGCCATTCTGCATCACATACTCCCACATACTCCACTGCTACTGGTGAAAGAGATGTAAGAGAAGCCAGACAGGCTTTATTCTTAAAGTTTCTGTACTTTCACATGTGAATGAGGCTGAAACTAGGGCAAGACAAGCACTTCATTGAGTCAGAAACAGAGTGTGAGATTTCCAGCTCAGCTGGAGTCAAACCACAGCCTCAGTCGCAGACATGTTTTCCCTCCACGGCTATTGGGCCTCAACAATACAGAGGGGTGTCGAGAGAGAGCTGAAACTACAGAAGTTGTGGAGGGAAAAGAGTGCCTTGTTAAAACGGCGTGATTTCACTTCTGCCGACTTTAAAAAAGACACATAAAGAGCAGAAGTATCGACTTGTTTTGAGTTGATTCTCAGCTATTGTAAGCGGAATGACCTCAGCTCTAGCAGATACTCGATCTGTGAAAGTTAACGTTTTACCTGTCAGTTTTTGAGAGATAATGAACAATGGCTTTGAAGAGTGCTGCAGCTTTCTTCTGTCTTCTTCTTGCCTGTCTCATAGCAAAGCACTCAATCCATCCATATATATAAAGGAAGATTTTGACATTTGAAGATAATTATGGTCTAGAAACTTTTGGAAGAAGACACTTAGTTATGGCGCAGAACTGTGATGATGTCCTGAATCCAAAAATCCACGAATTCCATAGTACTACATTCAAGGCTTTTTCAGTGCCAAAAAACTGCTATTACACACTACAGAACATTCAGTGTTGGTCTATTGTTTCATTTTTTACTAAAGTACAGGATAACCCTGTTTGGGTGTTGGTGGTGTTTGATCTACAATTACATGTTAGTGTTGAGTGTTGGGACTGCTTATTCATTGTTTCTGCGGAAATCAAGGGTATTAAAAACTAGCTTATCCTGCTTTTATTAGAGTAACCGTCTCTGTCCAGGTAAGGCTATGAGATTCTATTACATTCTGGAGCACTGCTATGAGGCAGGCTTTGATTGCATTCCATGAAAAGATTGGTAGTGTGGTTAGGATGTTGTTTGGTCATCCCACCTTATCCCCAAATCTCCAACTCTAAAAATCAAAACTATTGGAAGAAACACCATTATTCCAGTGAACACAGTTCACAGGCCAAGCCAGGGGGTATTTGAGCTCCACATTGCTCCGCAGCTCATTGCTGGGGGGCTTTATACCCCTGTACACCACACCTGGCATTTGACATTGACCCAGGACAGAGTACCAATCCATATTTGAGCATACAGTAATACACACTGTCATAAACATAAACATAAGGTAAATTTAGAGAACCCAACTTCTGGGCAATTAAGAGAATCCAATTATCCTGATTTCCATGTTTTTGACTGTTGGAGGAAACCAACACAGTTGGAGATAACAGGAACTCCACTCAGATAGGGACTTGAACCCAAGACACCAGCAATGATAGGCAAACATGCTAACCACCAAGCCTGTATCACCCTAAACATTTAAAGAAACTTTATTAGAAAGTGGGGGAATTGCTTACTGTAACATTCGCAGCAATTTTATTAAAGAGTGTACGAACTGCCAACTGCAACATTCATCAGCAAAAGTCCCCCCCTTGCACTGATGGGACCACCAAGAAGACCACTGCACCACTAAGTTTAGCATATTCCCAGCTCCAATACACCCTGGATTGACGTGTGAAGTCTTTCCTGACAAGTTGATGACTTAAATCAGGTGTGTTTCAGACAGGGAAACACTAAAGTGCTGGGGCCCGGAGGAACCTGAACTGCTCACCCCACCTCAACAGCATTCCAACCCAATGGCTCGGTGTCAAACCCATAAATAAAGAGATTCCGGCACGGCTGTGAATCAGAGGGCAATGGGAGTCCTCAGAGGGCATTCTGTTCATTCTACGAGACAGGCCTGGCCCGCTCCATCTATCTATCTATATAGCAATGCTCAGTGCTGTCCCCAGGGCGGCCGGCGTGAAACAGCGAACGGATCCTCTCCTCAAGGTGTAATGGAAATAGAGGAGACATGCTCAGGAGCGAAGCGCGAGTGGACCAAAACGCTGACAGTTACCACATCAGCAGAGTAGCGAGTAGAAAATGCGTACCCATATACACATACAGATATATATGTGTGTACACTCGCCATTTTTGCTGCTTAAATAACTCTCGCTCACTTAGTGCCGAATGTGCAAGGCACTCATGATTGCATTACTTGAACACACACATAGACATGGATACACACATATATTTACACCTATGGCCTCAGTCCTCCAGACAGGTCAGGTCAAATTGCCTCAAGTGTGGTGTCTTGTCTCCGGCTCGATGATATATTCACTCGTCGTCAAAAAAGGTTGCACCAAGGAGGAATCAACTGACAGTGATGCTCCTTGGTGGGCAGTCATGCCAGACTGGCATAGAGTGATTAAGGTGAGAGAATGGCAGTGAGTCAGTCAGCTTCAGTTACGAGTCACACTTTTGTCTTAAAACTCTTCCAACAGGACATCGTTCATCTAAAACTGCTGCCTCAAGAGCTTGCCTTAAAAACACAAATACAGCAGCATCCCCTATCGTCACCAATCAATGAACGTCTATTTTCTGGTTTATTTGAATACCTAAGAAGCAGCGGATTATAAGGCGTATTAAGCAACACTATTAAGGATGCCTACTTTGAAGTGAGCAAGGGTGTTGCCATGTTTCCCTTCTAATGGGGAAGCTGGGGGAAGCGCCTAAAGTAAGCAAAACTGTAATTCTAAAAAAAAAAAACGTTTTCTTTCAAAATCCAACAAGCACCGTGATATTAATCTACACAGATTTCGCTTCAAAAAATTTTTATTTGGGTAAGTAAAGTGCTTCCATTTATTTACAGTAATCTTTGATTTCCAACATTTTGTCTAAAGGTGAGTTTTCAGTGAAGCTTCTCCAGGCTGGATGCTGCAGCATTAGCATTAGCCGCTAATTACAGCTGGACTAAGGAACCCAGAGTGCTTCGGTAACCCATAGCACTCTTAGCTAGCGGTTCATCCCACGTAGCTTGTTTTAACATGACAGACATGCAGACTACGGTCCAATATACTCAACTCTGTACGGTGAACGAGCTAGCAGTGTGATTAGTAGCTAATGCTAATGTTGCTGCACCCAGCCGTAGTGCTGGAGAAACTTTACTGCGCCCTAATACCTGACTGGCAGAATTCATACATAAGCTTAGTGTCCTAGCCTAGCAGCTAGACCAACAGGTATACTGCTAGCATCAAAGGTCAACTCTAAAGGTATCAGAGAACAGAGCGTCGCTTAAAAATAA
Organism: Astyanax mexicanus; assembly: GCF_023375975.1. Taxonomy (NCBI): domain Eukaryota; kingdom Metazoa; phylum Chordata; class Actinopteri; order Characiformes; family Acestrorhamphidae; genus Astyanax; species Astyanax mexicanus. Next base: position 27,899,163 of record NC_064423.1, on the reverse strand, counting down.
TAACAGTGGAGGGAGTTACACTATGACACTACCAGCTCCATAACTATTTCCTGCGGAGACTGAGGAAAGAAAATCTTCTACTTCCAATCCTTAACATGTTCTACAGAGGGACTGTGGAGAGTATTTTGAGCACCTGCATTACAGTCTGGTTTGGGAACCGCAATACTTTAAATCAAAAGACCCTACAGTGGATAGTGAGGACAGCTGAGAAGATCATCGGAGTCTCTATCCCCTCCATCACCGATATCTACACCACACACTGCATCCTCAAAGCCACCAGCATTGTGGAAGACCCCACTTCACTCTGATGCTGTCTGGCAGAAGATACCGGAGCATCCGAGTCTCCACTTGCAGACTCTGCAATAGCTTCTTCCACCAGGCAATCAGATTCCTCAACACACAGAGCCTCCACTATCAGACTCTGCAACAGCTTCTTCCACCAGGCAATCAGACTCCTCAACACACAGACCACACACTCACACAGGGACTGAACTGGAAACCCCTACCACTCCTCACACTCACACAAAGACTGTACTGAAACCACTCATCAGTCATCTTCATTACACTGTGTCCCTGTTCTCAGAAGTAAAAACAATAAAAGCCTCTTGACTTGACTTGACTTGACTTGATGTGCAAAGTGCATACCATGTAATACATATGTGTGTAATGAATGAGTCAATAAGCATAAGAAGTTAAATGTAAGCTTAAAGAGATTATCTCAAATAAATCTCTACTTTAAATATAAACCGGCGTGAACAACCAGGTCCCATCGGTTTTGGACAAACATTTCAAGCACTATTTGAGACACTCCACCACAGGGAAGAGCGGCATGAATTTTGTGGAGACGCAGAAAGGTGTGATTCCAGCAGGTGACAAGAGTGAGTAATGGAGCAGGGTGGGTGAAATGAACCGCAGACAAACACTGCCTTCCATCCTCTCTGCAAAAACACATATTTATAACCTCTCCAGCTCTCAAGTGCACTGTAATTGTGTTTGTGTGTGACGTGCCCAGCCCAAAGTCACATATTCCTATACCCATGAGCCCCGCATGAAGAGAAGGTGCCCCTGTAATACGAGGAGCCTGACTCTTGGCTGAGGAGACGAGGCAGTGGAGGGCAGTGGTGGTGACTCAGCACAAGGTGGGAGTAAATTAAGACTGACTCATCCATTAGAAGTAGCGGTAATTAACCAGCAGGACTGAATATAGTGGTGAAGCCTGGGATGATCTGGTCTTTATCAACTTTAGATTATTTTTGGCTTAGTAAAATTAAATTTTAGCTCAAGGTAACACATTTGTTTGAGTGGTTCATGTGGATAATTGCTAAACTCTTAACAGAGTATCAGCAGATAGTGTCAATAAAGTAACAGCAGTGAAGCATTCAAATACTGTCAGTCCTGACACTGTCAGTCTGCCCGTTCAGGACAATTGTTCTCCTAAAGACTCCATTGCCCAGCATTCTCAGCCCAATGACACGTGACACTGCAGCATTCAGCCTCGCCCACCCTCTGATTGCTCACTTCCCACACCTATATTCACCTGTATAAATAGCCCTCTTTTTCCTCTGCTCCTCACCGAGTATTATCTAGTTTCTTGTTCTGGCCCTACTGACAAATATACAATGACATAAATATATTTATTATGTGCTGTTGATACATTGCTAAAGTTAAGAAGATTTATCTTGTTCTTATTCCCACTAATTTAAATCTTGGTGCTAGCTCAACACAAATGTCGATTTTATTCATTACTCTAGCTTTAATTCTAAACCCAATCTTAACCTTATTCGACATCCCAACCTTAACCTAAACTCATTAAACTCCCTAATCCATTAATCATAACCCTAAATTCATTCATATTTAATTTATAGCTCCAAGTCTGCCCTAATCCTAACCCTAACTCAAACCATGATCTCAATCTTAACACTGATCCTGATCTATCAATTTTTTCCCTTAAATTCAACCCAAAACATAACCCTATCCCTTACCCTTGGCTCCAATCCAAACCCTTATATAAATCTCATATTCCAATTAATCAAAATCCTGGCACCCCAAGTTTGATTATAATGTAGTTTTCCTAATAAAGACCATTACGATCAAGACAATGAGAGGAAACATATGAAGAGCACTTACAGAATACATTAGGCTTTGGGTTGAAAATGTTATTAATTTGTTCATTTTTCAATACAGTGACTATAATGTGTACATATCTAATTTAATTATTTTCCTGTCTAAAGGAAATTGCAAGTAGGTGTAGATCCAATTAAGCTCTGAATTACATGCTGTATTCTATTTGAACTCAGAGGTCAGACTAAATTCTGTTGTCAAAGTCACACAGTGTCAGAATCCTCCCAGTGGGGGCACCAGCAGCTCATTTATGGGAACAGCAATGTTATTTTATTCTTTATTCTGTTTATTGTTAAGTTAAAAGTCGGGCTAGCACTCTGTATACACTGTAAACCCTCAAATGAAATAAGTTTAAAAAACATTTTGTTTTATCATTTATAATACTGTATGGAGTTAAGCAAACGTTCATCTTCAAGTTCACCAAACAACCACAAATACATGACACTCAAAATGTACCTGAAACTTAACTTAAACTTAATCTAACTTGATTTTATATCCAAAATTTCTAAATTAAAGGGGCACCAGCAATGCATTGGTTGATTTTACTAGAACATTGCATGTTTCTAAAAGCTCTAAAGAAAACAAACAATGCTCTTTAAAGTTCCAGTGTGTTTTATACTTTGAATGTGATGGCCAAATCAATAAAATTTGTAGATTAAAATTTAGTCTTCTCTTTGATTTCATTTAAGTATTTTTTAATATTTTAAAAGAAAAAATGCAGTATTGAGAGAAAATTATGCTTATTCTTAAAGTCATCAACACAGAGTTTACCTAAGGTAGACCAGGGGAAAACACTACACACTGATGGTGAGGGTCAGAAAATGGGGGACACATCCAGTATGCAAATAGATTATGCAAGAATCCAATAGAAAAGAAGCTCCCAATGGCAACAGACTAATCTCAGTTATTATAAGCTTGTTCAACTCAAAGATCTCAGTTTAAATGTATTTGTACCTACAAATGTTCACCTCACCTAACTTAAAATAGTTGAGTTTTGTTTAGAAATGTCCAATTTTATGTGAAACAGACTTAAATTGTTTAAGCTTAAACTGATCATGGGTGTACAGTGTATAGGGCACACCTATAGGAATAGACTCTGATAACTGACTGTTGTCTAGGTTTATTTCAGTCAGTGGTGCACCAGTGTTTTCCACCGCAATTTTTAATGGTTATTTGGGTGTAAAATAGCAAAGAGCATCACGACGCATCTTGCACAGGGTGTGAGATAGAGCCCTCTGTGTGTGTTTATGTGTGTGCACAGCAGCTCACTAGAACATACCAGCGCTGCTGTTTGCAGAACAAAATGATCAAACTTTTGTTTTGGTTACCTGTGCATAAGACTCACTAAACACATCTAACACCTGACAGCTGTTTACTGCATATGTTTCTAAATTTGAGTTTCTAAAAGTTGAGCTACTGGCTGTTTTTTGGCTGTTTTATTCGAGTGCCATCATCTAAAAAGTTCATATCGCTTCTAAATCGAAACACCAATGTCCTTAGAAGAGCTGCTTTTAATCAACCTGACCATTTCCCTCCTCCTAGGACTGTCATCATTTTGAAAACTGCAACATCACCCTGCTAAACCTTAAGGCCAAAGCTGATAATGGATCTGAAAGCTGCTTACACTGTTTACAACACAGATATTAAAAAAGGAATACACTTTAACATCAAACAATATAAAATCAAATCAAACTGAAACCAGATTCAGCACATTTGCCAGCATATAAGCATTATGTCCTGTCAGAAAATTGCTTTGCTCGTCTGTTTGTCTTACGAGAGCCATAACCACTCGCTCAGAACACAAGCTGGATAATGGACCATCATATCAGCACAACCTACACGCCAATCCAAAGCTACTCCCAGTTTAAGCCAAGAAAGCGTTTGTCAGGAAAGATCTGAGCCACAACCAGATGAAAGAAAAAAAGATCATCCATACATTTAGCTTCAGGCACTTCCTCGCAGGCATGAGCAGATGAAGAACTATAGAGTCTGAGCAGGACCTTTGATCAGTGGAAGATTTATGATGAACTTGATTTATGTAGTTTGGCAGGCTGTATATATTTCTGGAGATTAAGGGAACTCGCAGTTCCTCTGCAAGCCTACAGTCAGGATACTGGCACGCTGCCTTGTCACAGTGTTTGTCCTGAAACCAAACCATTTAGAGTGGCTGCACACTTCCATAAATTAGTGCAGAGTTTCTAACATTACAATATGGTACAAAAAAATCATAAAAGGTATGAAATAAATAGGTATGAAAGGTGCAGTCCAACTGTCTATATATTTATCTATATATTTTTATTTATATTCACATTTTTGGACCCTTTATAGGAATTTTAGGCGCTCAATTGTCAAACATTTAAAAAATAGGAGAAAAAAAATATATCTAGTTATATATATTTCTCTATATCTATGTCTCTGTCTGTCTGTATGTGTTTGTCTATGTATCTATGTCTGTTCTTGAATCTTAAAAGTTGCCATAATTTGTTTCTGAAATAAAAAGGTGTCCTTTTCGACTCACAATAAATCACCCTGTATTTATTGATATATTTGTTATTTACTGTATAGTTAGATTTTTGGACCAATTACAGAAATCTATGTCTGTTTTTTTTTTTTTTTTGGTTGTTTTTTTTTTACTTACTTTCTAATTCAGGAAGCTGAAGCAGGCTATTGTCACCCAATAAACAATAGATGAAGAAAAAGAACCATTGGACACACATGGATGTTTATCTCTGTAACTGACGAGGTAGTTGTTTAAATGCTTTTAATCCAATAAATGTGAACTCCTTTCTAGTTCTTGGCTCGAAAGCCGGTGTTGCTGGTATTAATGCCATAATATCAGTGGTTTAGTGGGAGGTGGAAAGAATACCAATTGACCTCACATACCAACATCTGATGCACAAACCAATCAGTGTCAAAAAATAGTGATAGACAGCTCAGGAAGTTGATGATGACAGGACCTACAAAACTAGCATTACCAAGCTGGTCAAACAGCTTAGTGAGAAAAATCCATGCAAAGGAGAGATTTTGGTAGAACACCAGTTCTTTTTCTTCTTCTATTGTTTAATGAGTGATTACAGCAGTACTTCAGCTTCCTGTAATTGGGGGGGACCATGGATCAGTTGATTGGAACCAGAAATACCTCATTTGATCTGTCCAAACTTTGGTGCTTTGGTGCTGCTACACTGCTTCAGACAAAACAAAAAAATCCAAAGGTCCAGCTCCTTTTCCCACAATCCTTTGCGTTCACTGTTACAAACTGGTGCTTCATATCCAGTTAATGTGTGTGGGCTCAGGTTGTGTGAGTTTTATGGAGCTGTGTGAGAGATTAGCCGAGCCCCCGAGTATCTGACAGATGAGATACTTAGTTTGTGTGGTTAAGATGAAAAGCTGCATCATTATTAATATTTCATTTGAGCATTTTGAAAGATATCGACTCCTGAAACCGAAAATCCTCCGAAGCGCTTCGTCTTTGCCCTTGTTTTCTTTAAGAGGATCGTGGTCAAATTTATCTGGCGCAGCCTTGATTCAGCTCTTGTAATGAATAATGAAAAGGAGAAGGGTGCTGTGGAATGGTGGTAATACACGGCGAATTCACGCGGCGCCGCAGAGGCGAATCCCAATCAATTATTACCAACACAATGTCATTATTTAGTAGTCAAAACAAATCTGAAAGGCGTCCCTCGACTGAATGATGATGATTTGTTCTTTGAGAGGGAAGCGGTGAGACAATGACAGCTGAAAACAACGGGGGATAGGAAAGAGAAAGAGAGAGAGAGACAGAGAGAAATGAAAAAGTGTAAAAACGAGAAAGATTCCAACTGAAAGATGAAAGTGGAGCAGAGTCTCTTTGGAAAGGGAGTGTTTGCAGAGGCAGGCAGTGGAGATGAGGATGGCTTTGATCAAGCAGCAATAAAATCAGAGAGTTTCGACACAAATACAGTTTCTCTCTCTCTCTCTCTCTATTTCAGTGCTTGTTGAATAGGCGATGCAGTAAGAGATGGAAAACTCTGCGTCTCTTGCCCAAACAAATGGTGGGAAGGCAGGAGAGGGAGCGGGAGCTTGGCCTGATTTCGGGTGCTGTGGGTCTGCATGAGATTCACGTCTTCAGCCTCCGAAGCAGCAGCCATGTCATCTTACATCACAGAGCTTTTCTCCCTCATCACTCTCCCTCTCTCTCTCACTCTCCTCCCCTTTCTCTCTGTCTCGCCTTCCCGTATCTATTTTCTATCAGACTGTCGTCGATCTATCCCTTTTCTCTCCACTGCTCTTGATCACATTTCACTCTGTGTTTGTCTATGTATCTATGTCTGTTGTTGAATCTTAAAAGTTGCCATCATTTGTTTCTGAAATAAAAGGGTGTCCTTTCGACTCACCCTGTATTTATCGATATATTTGTTATTTATAGTTAGATTTTTAGACCAATTACAGGAAGTCGAGGCAGGCTATTGTCACCCAACAATAGAAGAAGAAAAAGAATCGATGGATGGATGGATGGATGGATGGATAGATAGGAATTTTCCAAATTTTTCCTAAATTTCCTTTGGGATAAAATCTACCTATCTATCTCAATTTTTCCCAAATCTACTAAACTAACATTTCTCCCAAATATTGTCATTTACAGCATTTATTTGCAGAAAATGAGAAGTGGATGAAATAACAAAAACAATGCAGAGCTTTCAGGCCTCAAAAAAATGCAAAGAAAACAAGTTAATTTACGATAATTAGTGGTCTTCACAGTAATATCTGTTTGAAATTCATGTTGTAATCGTATGCAGAGATTACAACCATCTAACCAAGGTAAACTGCTTGAATTTCTGCACCAGGAGTGGCATAAAGTTATCCAAAAGCAGTGTGTTTTTCCAGAGCTGTATATATTTATATGAGTTCAGTAAATCTGCTGCTGAAGCTCTGTCGTAAATTCTGCTGTAGCGCTTCAGGACCTGAAGGGGGCGGTATGAGGAAGCGCAGCTACTCTTTACAGCGTCCTCTAGAACATCCTCTCAGAACTGCAGAGGACTGAGTGATTTCACAGCTGCTGCTGTCTTGTGTTTTCATTTCTCTACGGTTTTACAGGTTGGTGGAAGTTAAAACACATTTAAAACACTGTGAAAGTACAGCAGAACAGCGGCAGAGCTGACTTGGTTCAGTTATTTACACTGAAAATGTTGTTTATAGAGAGTCCGGGGAATGTTTTGTTTGAGTGATTGAGCTAAGTAAATAAAATGTAGCCAAATATAAACAAAATACTTTCATTCAAAGTCAAACGAGCCCTAGATATTATTCTACACACATTTCTCTTCTGAAAACGGTTTATTTGGGTGAGTAAAGCGCTTCTGTTTATTTATAGTGAGCTTAGGTTTGCAATGTTTTGATGTTTGGGGTTAATAGGAGCCACCACATTAGCTAATGGTAGCTGGGCCTGTGTGCCGTGGGTGAGCTAGGTTAGCTAAGCTGGCTAATAACAGTTAACTAACTACATGACATGATTATTTTGAGTTTTGAGTTGAAACGAACATGTTTGTTGAAGGTTTCAGTCATTGTTAAAATGTTTGGAGCATTATTTAACTGTTATATACAGCTCTGGAAAGTTTCAGAATCAGTTTCTCTGATTTTTCTATTTATAGATATTGGTATTTAGAGCATTTATTTGCAGAAAATGAGAAATGGCTGGAAAAAAAAAAAGATGCAGAGCTTTCAGACCTCAAATAATGCAAAGAAAACAAGTTCATATCCATAAAGTTTTAAGAGTTCAGAAATCAATATATTTGGTGAAATAACCCAGTTTTTTAATCACAGTATTCAAGCATCTTGGCATGTTCTCCTCCACCAGTCTTACACACTGCTTTTGGACAACTTTATGCTTTACACACTGGTGCAAAAATTCAAGCAGTTCAGCTTGGTTAATGGCTTGTGATCATCAATCTTCCTCTTTATTATATTCCAGTGCTTTTCAATTTGGTAAAATCAAAGAAACTCATTATTTTTAAGTGGTCCCTTATTTTTTTTTCCCAAAGCTGTATATTGTACACAGCCTGCAGTATAGCTGTTAGTTTCGACTCAGTGTGTTGTTACATGTAACTGTTTATTATTAAGAGCTACATTCTTTGAATGTATTTTCCTCACCGACTAACTAATAGCTAACAAGTACTCTTCATAATGTAAGATATTATTTTAATATACATGTAGGGGATAACAGAGGAAATTCACCCACTAAACTCTGATGAGATATAGACCCTGAACATGTAATATGAATTAGATTTTTGGTCTTACAGCTCTGTGAAAGTGTAAATTACATTTTTTAATATAAAATACATTGTATATGCAATGTCTAAAAGAAAGATACACAGATATTTGGTGCATGAAGATAATTGTTTACTAAAGCAGAACAGCAGTGAAGTCACGTTTAGCTTGGTGGAAGTTAAAAAAAACATTAAACATTCAATGAAAGTAAACCATAGCAATGATAGAGCAGACTTGGTTAAGTCATTTACATTAAAAGGTAAATTTGTGCAGAATTCAGGGCTTGTTTTGTGTGAGTGTGTGGGCTTTTTCTTTGCCAGCTGATAATTCCTGCAGGTCTTGCTGCTGGGGATTGCCTGAGTAAACAAAAATGTTAAAAGAAATATTAAATATATATTTTCTGTCAAATGAGTCCATAATATTAATCTACACTCATTTCTCTCCTCAGTACTGTTTATTAGAATGGATAAAGCGCTTCTGTTAATTTACAGTAAGCTTAGATTTTCAATGTTTTGATGTTATAATAGGGGCCACCACGTTAGCTAATGGTAGCTATGTCTGTGTGCAGTGGGCAGGGTTCGTAAGGGTAAACATACAGTGAAGAACATTGGTATTTAAATTGTGTGGAACTGACAACAATAAATCCATCATTTCTGCTATTAACTTAGAAAGATTTTTTTTCTCAGTAGCATAGTCGCTGTGAAGTGTTGATAACAATTTTGCTAAATTGTGCTTTGAGATATCACCGTTATCATTAATTTACCACAGCTAAAAGGTGCTGGAAAAACTTGAAAATGGGTCTTGAAAGTGCTTGGAAAGTGCTTGAACCACTTTGAAAGTGGTGAACTAACTAGCCTCTCCTAATCCATTCTATCCAATTCAATTCACCCCGTTATTTAGGATTTTTGTGTTAAAACTAACGTGTTTGTTGAAAACTGAAAGTCATTGTAAAAAGGTTTGGAGCTTTATACAACTGTTATATGTTATACTGCAGTATAGCTGTTAGTTTCGCTTGAGTGTGTTGTTACATGTAAAGGTTTTATATTAAGAGCTACATTCTCTTAATGTATTTTCTTCACCTTCTAACTAATAGTTAACAAGTACTATTTATAATGTAAGATATTCTTTTGATACAAATGTAGGAAATAATATAATAAATTAGACCACTAAATTCAAATGAGATATAGACCCTAAACATGTAATGTGAATTTTGATTTATAGTGTTTCACCTCTTTGAAAGTGTAAATATTTTTTTCCTGTAACAGTTGTTTGTTATCGGCTTATCGTGCGATAAATTTACATGGCATCGACGATTTTTGACGACATTGATTTTGTTGTGTTTATCTGCGTGTGTTTAAGTGGAGTCTTTTACCAGGTGTGGTTCAGTTTTTCTGTCTGCTCTGAGGCGAGTAATTCATATAATGAATTTTTATGTGGACACAGAGAAGCTACAAGCTTGAGTCAAACATGATCGCTAACAGAAAGTTTGGTGACCTTGGTCTTGGCAAGTAAAAAGACATTTGAGCACCACTGATGTATGGTGTATATATGTAAATCCCTTCATCAATCCATCCATCTATCCGTCCTTTTACCTCAATATTTTTCTTCCATCTCTCCCTTGCACTCTTTCTGTTAATCATTTTATTCTTTTTATTCTCCTGACTATTTCACCCCTTTTTTCCTCTCTCACCCTAATCCATTTTTTACTTTCTCATTTTTGTTTCCCTGTCTCCCTCCTACCTCTTCTTTTTCTGTATTTTTCTTTCTCTTAACATTTGTTTGTCTCTTTCCTCTGCCCTTGTTTCCTCCATCCAAATCTTTCTATCCGTTTTTACTTTCTCAGTTTCTCCCTCTTCTGCTCTCTCTGCCCCTCTCCTCTCTCCCACTGCCACTTTCTCGATGTTGAAAAATCACTGCACTTCACAATCATTATCTGAGCTGTGTGTGTGTGTGTGTGTGTGTGTGTGTGTGTGTGTGTGTTGTGGGCAGCCATGTAAGACATCTATTGATAATGTCGTAAAAAAGGTCATGAGGCAGCGACGTTGCTAAGAGATGAACGTACGGACAAGTGTGTCAATATGTGCTAATGAAGCTGAATGGCGCTATCAGAGTGCGGCGGCAGGATTGGAAAAGGCCACTCCAGCCTTGATTATTACTGCAATCTTTTAACCTCACTCAGACCCCGGAGCGCTTTCCCAAATGATTAACGACTCGGCGACATTTGATAATATGTATTAGTTCAACATACGGACCATATACTTATATATATATTTATTTAATTTTCCCTTTTTTCCATGATGCATGCATTTTTTCATATTTAAACAGATTATGAGGCTCGGAGTGGCTCAGCAGAAGTTTGAATTCTGGGTCATGCTGCCTTGACATCAGCAGCCAGAGCCCCATATAGCACAGTTAGTCTTGGTTTTGGACAGTTGGAAAATTGGTTGTAATTGGTTTGGTGTCACTGTTCTGTTGGTATATCAAATAGATGTACCATCACATCCGGCTCTGGATAGCAGTGTTCTTGAATATCCACCAGGGTGTTAGCCAAGTTTTCAGATTCCCTCAGACATCTTCACTTGGCCTAAAGGATATTGTGTATTGTGATTACTGCTTAATGCAGTAGTTTAATACTTAAACTCACGTTCTACTTTAAAATTCTCATCGACACAAGCTGCTGACAGTCCTCCCTGATCTAATCCAATCTAATCGATGAATCAATACTGAATAAATTAATGTTCTTGCGTTTAGTGTTTCTATTCACTATATTAATTTAAATTTCATTTTAAACTGGACTTGGGTGAACACTGGGCTGAACAGTGGGCCACTCTGATTATTAGTATTATTAATATAAAGGGTTATTAAAAGCTCTTTAATAAAATTTTATAAAGGGGTCTTTTATAAAGTGGTACCTATTACCTTTTATTTCCCTTAGTCAAATATTGGCATAAATGACAATATGCACAACTCTTATATGTGAAGCTCAACAAACTGGCCATCCAAAGTCAGACTGAACCAAATAGAAAGCATTGATTGTTGGGCTGTGTCGTCTATGCGAATACCAGCTTGTCATTAACGTTAAGACCTCTGTGATCGCTCTGTCATTGACAAAAATGAACTGAAGTGGTTTTTCGGATCATTGAATGTCAATGAGCAGTCACTCTCTCCAGCAGCACACTCAGAGGATTTTATGTTTTCCAAGGCTTCAACAGAGTTTGCTTTCATGGCAATCAATTCCTGGAATAAATGCGTGAGAAAATGCACAAAAAGAAGGAGGCTCGAGGGCCCACGCTTGCTGGAAAGAGATAAAATACTTTTGCCAGACTGAAACACTGAGTCAAGGAGACACAGGAACAAATCAAACACAAAGACGAACACTTCTGTTCCTCGCAGCGCCTTTCGCTCCGCTCACTAGAATCCCTTCCTCACCCGCCTCACCCCCACATAATTGGAGAGAAGTGCTAACATAAGTAAATACTTACACACCCCACTACTCTTCATGCAACACTTCAGGCCATAAACACTTTTAATAATCATGCATAGTTTCTCATTACTCACTCACTCAGTTCAAATCATTGCTATCAATATAAATAGTTTCTACAGGAGGCTAGATTTCCTCTGAAGAGTCACTTTCATATTCAGGTAACTACTACCTGGACAGGCAGACAGAAGAGTTACAAGAAGTAGATAAATCTGTACTAGTGAAATTTATAACACCTTTTCTAAAAAAAAAGTTGAGACGCTGTGAAAATGTAGATATTTGCAAGTAAAAACAGAATTTGATGTTTAGTCAAATTTTGTAGATCCATATTTTATAATACATAATAAAACTCATATCAGATGCTGAAAGTGGGGCATTTTTCCATTTCATGAAACTAATCTACATAAATGGGTATAAATTGGAGAATTTTAGAGGGATGGAATCTCTCAGAAGCAAAGATGCGTACAAATTTATCAATCTGCCACAATTTGACTTTTGGAAAAGATTTTGAATACCCCGTGCTCTACAATAGATAATATTATCAAAATATTATCATCTGGATATCCCTGAGTACAAAGTACAAGACTGGCAAAAGCCTGGCAAAGTAAAGATTCAGGATCATTTTGACATATGGCTTCTTCTTTGCATGATACAGCTTTAACTAGCATTTGTGGATTATACAGCAAACTTTGTGTGTGATTTCTTGAAGTGTTCCTGAGTCTATGCATTGATTTTCAATTTGCTGAGTGCCAGAAGATTAAGATATAGGGGAAAAGAAATTTTGGCATTTCCCATACCCAGCAGTACGGAAGTAATTTAATCTTGGTTTAAAAGTGTTTTTTTTATTATTTTTTTTATTATGTATTATTATTTAAAACGCTTTGCTCTTCAGATAGTTAGTGAGAATAGTTCACAGTAGTGGTGAACGTAAACAGAAGTCAGATTTATTTCCTTCTATTAGTTGCATCACATAACGTGGTTATGAATACATTGCATGATACCTGAGATACAATTTTGTCACAGTCTTATGCAGGCTTTTGCATTAAACAAAATTTTAAAATCCAGCAGTTTACCCGTTCAACCCATTTTCATGTGAATTACACAGTGTGTTCCAGCATAGACTGCTTGTTGAATGAGATGCAATACAAGGCAGCCAATCAGAAAAGAGATCAATTACATACAGCAGTCTTAAAGGTCATGTAAAAATGAAATATGATTGTTTTTGGTACAAATCCCGCAGAAGCATTGTAAGTGTACCTCAGGGAAAATACCAAAACACAAGAAAAATGCAGAGTACAGGGCTTTTGATATTATACTGTATATTTTATAATGTAAATGTGAGTCTTCATTAGTATCACTCACACATAAAGTGTTTGGAAAGTTTTCTAACTTCACTTATACAGCACACATTTGGTTCTCCAGCTGGTGCGCTGCTGTTTCAGCTATTCGGGATTTTAATGAACAGCAAACTGATTAAGATAGAAGAGATTGGATAAGGCAATGCAGCTACATTCACTCACTATTTCCCTGTCAGCTCAGGACTGGAAATGAAAGCAGTCTTCAACCAGGCCGTCTGTTAGCCTGACACAGCGTGCAGAGCAGCTACAGAAAGAGGAGCACAATATGGCCTAAGCTGTAGAATATTACACATCAGAGGTGATACAGCTGGATGTTCTGGGACAGAAATAGTATCGTGTCCCATTACTTTTGTCATGTCCCAGATATGCATGTGGGGCCTCCTGCATTGTATGTGGATGTGATTCCTGCCAGAGTTGCTTGTTTTCTTTTGACATGGACAATCCCATGCATCTGGCACCCACTATCAGGCCTGGCTGCAATTTTAACAAATGATTTTTCTGACCTTGCTTTGAACAAGCTGGCCAGTAGGGGTGGGCAATATGGCTTTAAAATAATATCCCGATATTTCATGGTATTTTCACGATAACGATACTTTTGGCGATATGACAATTATTATTTAATTTATTTAGAATTTTATTATTGCATGCTATAGATTGCAGGCTTACAGATATAAAAAAAAAGGATTTTATCAGATTTGTAACAAGTAAATGATCCAGAATGTCATAATACTAGTAATGCACTTCAAATATCTACAAATATCCAGGATTAAAGTAAAATAAATGATACTGGACAGATATAATCTGTCTCTAGTGGATATATAATGGGTAATTAAAACGGTGTGAATTTTCCTTTTGCTAAATTAGGTAATTAGGGGTAGGTAATATGGCACGATATTTAAGGGTATAATATCGTTTACGATATTCCAATTTTTGGCGATATTATCAAGTACGATACGATATGGCACACCCCTACTGGCCAGTATGGGTGAGAATGTCTAGGCACCTTACGATTTGATTCCATTATGATTTAGGGGTCTGTGATGCGATTATAAAACCATTATCGATGCATCCTGATGCATCTTTTTCTTCTATGTAGAATACATTTTTTTTCATAACTACTTTGTGCTTTCAAAGTAAAGTATCTGTAATGATTTATAAGAAATTGTGCTATTTAATAGTCAGTTTGACAAAAAAAAAAGAGTTATTTCAATAGGGCTGGACCCGAATATTCGGGTATTCGGATATTCGTTCGTTGAGTAGGTATTCGGTTTTTAATTTTGGTATTCGGATATTCGTTTTTTTTCTCCTTTCCAGAGTTCCACCTCACTCTAACCACTTCTGTTCTCGCGGGTCCCGTCAGAATATCTTGCGCGCGGGACAGAACTGAACTGTTATTGGCTGGAGCGGGAGTTTAATCCAGACGATGCGGGAGCAAATTAATAAATAGTTAAGAAAACTGTAATAATTGTAAAAAAAAAAAAACCTAAAGAAAACTCTCAACGCGCAGGATGGACCGACACACACACGCACACACCGATGGTGTTTGGACTGGGGTAAGGAACGGGACCACACTATTCAGCGCTGCTGTTTTAATAAATATATAAGTAAATTTGAAGCATTAAATGTAGTTTATTTAATTTATATTAGGAACGTGGGGCGGGAGCGGCAGAAATGTGTATGTGGCGGGCGGGCGCGGGATTAAAAGAAGCAATTTTTTTGCGGCGCGGTAACGAGACAGAAACGCGGGAGCGTGGAAGAGTGGGTTTAAAAATCAGTCTCGCGCAGACATGATAAAAAAAATGCAGGCTCTTCGAAACTGATTTATATAATAAAACGTAAGGGGTAATGTGGCAACAGTAGGGGCTAAATCGGTTACAAAAGCCTGGCCTACAAAAATGATGTCTGAACGAATTTCCTCTTATCTAATATAATTTAAAATGGTTTAAAAATACAAAATAATTTCTAAGCAAACGAAATATTTAATATTGAGCTTATAGCCCAAGTGCAAAAATACAAAATCAGTAATACGGCTATGCCCTGCACAATGCTTAAACCGAAATAGACCAAGTACAATAACGTCATTAACAATGACTTTCCTCTACTCTAATATAATTTAACATGGTTTAAAAATATAAAATAATTTCTAAACAAACGAAATATTTAATATTGAGCTTATAGCCCAAGTGCAAAAATACAAAATCAGTAATATGCCCTGCACGATCCTTTAACCGAAATAGACCAAGTACAGTTTACAATGACTGTCCTCTAATATAATCAACAATGTTTAAGAATATAAAATACTTCCTGAACAAACGTTTTTTTTTGTTTGTTTTTTTTAAGCAAATAACCTAAGTGTGAAAACACAAACAGCAATTTACTGGGCTGGCTTGCGCAGCGGATAAGCCGCGGTGTAGGGCAGCAGAAATTCCGGGATGAAAACACAAAGAAATCTGGGCTAAAAACACAGAAAAAATATGAGGTGAAAACACAAAAATCCGGGATAAAAACACCAAAAATCCGGGGTGAATATGTCTCGTCGGTCAGAGCAAATTGAACATTTTTCAGTGGATTAAAGGGGCCGTGATTTGCTTTTTTTTTTTTTTTTTTTTACCTCTTTTTTAAAAAAACGAATATTCGAATATTCGCTTCGAATCAGTGCCGAATATCCGGAGCTCAAAAAACGCTATTCGGGCCAGCCCTATATTTCAATTAATCAAATGATTAATACAAAAATCTAGGTTTAATGGTAACGAACAGCTACAAGGAAAGCAGAAACAAGAAGGTGATTATATTGTTATGGCTGATCAGTTTAATGTATATATCGAACTTTGATCTGTATATAATTGAAATATTATACAAAGTATATAATGGAGCATGTTCTACTCTATTATATTTAATAGTATTTAAATGAGAATAGTGTAATATGCTGAGTTACTGAGTTTAACTGGGAGAATGGCGGAAAATATGCTAAATAAAGTGTAGCTGTGTCTTTAACACTGCTATGTTGTTTGGACAGTTTGGAGGAAAATGAAGCGGATTTCGATTTTCGAATTTCTTTTTTTTTTTTACAGCAGAGAGGCCTATGCCAGTTTTAGATTAGTCAGTCATTGGTTTGATTCATCAAATTTACAATATCTTATTTCAAAAGGTGAATACAAGTGTTCTGTAATACACCACATTAGGCACTAATGGTCAAATTTAAATCATTTAATTAAGATATATATGTAATGCCATCTAGTGGCTTTTTTGGTAGCAGCAGTGTGCACTATTAATACAGCAACAATAACAAAATAAATAATAAAAAAATACAGGAACAGTCATGTACAAAATAATAGAACAATTAGAGCCTTAACAAACTGAACTCTATCCAACTATAACAGTTAAACATGAAAAATAAGACTGAAAATGACAAGTTTTTTCTTTAACAAAGATATATTATTAACTTTATCTGAGAGAAAGATGCTCCTTAAGGTAGCCAAGACAACACCTCAACTCATACAGATGTGAGAGTTCCCAAGTCGCCCCCTGTGGAACCACTCAATAATTGTGACTTGCAGCATCTGGTTAAATTTTCTGTGTAAACAGACAAGCACTCTCTGAGACATTATTCACATTCAGTGTATTCACACAATGTATATACCTTTTTCAATGACATTTCTATTGAAAGCATTTTCATTCATGTTTTTGTGTGACAGGGACACTGTTCTAGTACCTATATAAGAAAATGGACACGCACACGCTTGCATCCACACACGTACCTGCTTCTCATCATGAAGGGCAAAGCAAAGCTGCGGATAAATGTGCCGCAGGTGGGTGGAATAAACTGCAGTCTAAATGAAGATGCTGAAGGAGAGGACAGAGCGGCGTCTTATTTTAATAGATTACCACGTTAACCTTCCATTCTTATCTATTAATATCATGAAGCGCTGCTTTGTGGTCAGCAGGTTACATTAGGCGTGATGGGTTAATTGACTGTGAGCAGATGTTAATGAGGTTTGCCGGCCCCTGTTAGAACGGAGGAGCCTTGAGGTGTGACACGAGGGAGAGGGAAAGAGAGAGAGAGAGACAGAGAAGAATGCTTGAACAGCTCATTCAGGAGCTATATTTAACCCATTACTGCTCATATTTAAATGTTCGTTTGGTGCCCATGTTCTGTACAGAAATATACCAATTAGCATTTTATTTGGATAATATTAGTCTCAGCCTTTTGGTCACATATCCCCTGAAAGTCCCGCTAATTATCAATGGAAAAGAATAAATAATTTTTTTAACTGTTCTATTTGGAATGCATTAATTAATGTTTTTTTGTTGTTTATTGTTATTTGTCATCATTTACATTTCTACCAAACGTAACCACAGTAACTTGTCTAAATGTTAAAGAAAATAATGTTTGCCACAAATTGCCATGTCATGAAAGTATTTGGGGGCTTTTATTGTTTTGTGCAGGAGTATAAAGGTCGAACTACATCTTGGCTTCTAAAAAATACTTTTAAGGCTTATTTTCATAGATAAGGAAAAAAATTTTGCGATGATAACTCTACTATAGTAAGTCTACTTAGCACAAGGATAGACCAATCTCAAAATGACTTCTTTGAGAATTCTTATCTAAGGATTGTGACTTGATTTTGACAAAAGCTTAAAAACATGTGCCTTGATTTAGGCTTTAATCTGAAGGCTCATGACTTGACTTGGAATCTAGCCTAAGGACTTTTGGCTTTACTTAAGGTCTAGCCTAAATATTTCTGACTTGAGATAAACTATAACCTAAAGGCTTGTGGGCTCTAGGCTAAAGGCTTGTTACTTGACTTGGATTATAACTTAAAAGCCTGTGACTTGACTTGAACTCAGGCCTAATGGCTCATGACTTGACTTTGACTCTAACCTAAAGGTTTTCAACGTGACTTGTGCTCTAGCCTAAAGGCTCATAAGTTGACTTGAACTCTAACCTAAAGGCTTATAAGTTGACTTGAACTCTAGCCTAAAGGTTTTGGGTTTGATTTGGACTCTAGTCAAAAGACTAGTGACTTAATTTGGGCTCTAGCCTAAATGACCTGACTTGAGTCTAGCCTAAGGATTTGCGCCTTGACTTGACCTCTAGCTTAAAGGCTCATGACTTCACTGTGCTCTAGACTACCTGTGACTTGACTTGGACTATAACCTAAAGACTTGTTCCTTGACTTGGGCTGTAGGCTAATGGCTCATGAGTTGACTTAGACTTGTGACTTGACTTGGATTATAACTTAAAAGCTTGTGAAAGCTTGTGATGTGACTGATGGCTTGTGACTTGACTTGGACTCTAATCTAAGAAATGTATAACCTTACCTGGACTATGACCAAAATAAATATAAAATGGCATAATATATGTTTCATCAGATTCTTCTGTAGTTTTATAATATCTGAATGAAAATATAACCCATAACACTTGATTGGATAGGCTAATTAGCCTTTTCTGCCCCTGTGTCTACCCTGTGAAAAGGTTTATTTGTGTGTACAGTACTGCTATCTCATTTCCTTTGTGAATAACACAAACTGCTCTGTGTGTGTGCACAGGTGAGATGGGAATGCTGGAGGGAGAGATGTTTTCAATTGTCCTCTCCTGACACGGCTTGAAGATCTAATCTCAGGAATGACACAGGAATCTGAGAGTCTGCTACAATGGCAGCGGCGGTGTGTGCTTCGCAGGAGGGATTACAAGCCATGCTCCACTCGTCCATCTTTGGTGATCAGATCATCGGTGGCGTTGTCGGCTGGATACCCAGGTAAACTTCATATACTGACTTGTAATGGTGAATTTAACGCTATACCTATAGTGTAGATTTACTTAGAAGCTATTGTGTATTGTGTTTCAACTCACCTCACTTAAACGATATAGGAAACATTAGGTAGGTTGATTTTTCATGTGTTTTTTGGCACATTTCTGCAAAATACAAATTGCGATTAAAAATTTGGAGTAAGTACACTGATAAAGACATGCACTTGAAGGCAGCACTAAGTTCAAACCAGTCAGTCTTTAGCTGGAATTACATGATGGTATGATTTAGGGGATAGACTTACAGCTCTGGTAAAAAATAAAAGACACCACTTCAGTTTCTGAATCAGTTTTTCTGATTTTGCTTTTTTTTTTGCAGAAAATGAGCAATGTCTAAATAACAGAAATAGCAAAAAAGACACCTCAAATAATGCAAAGAAAACAGTTCATATTTATAAAGTTTTCAGAGTTCAGAAATCAATATTTTGTGGAATAACGCTGGTTTTTAATAACAGTTTTCATGCATCTTGGCATGTGTCTTCCACCAGTCTTACACACTGATTTTGGATAACATTATGCCACTCCTGGTGCAATAATTCAAGCAGTTTAGCTTGGTTTGATGGTTGTTATCATCCATCTTCCTTGGTATTGGTATCAATTTGGTAAAATCATAGAAACTCATCATTTTTAAGTTGTCTCTTATTTTTTTCAGAGCTGTATATTATGTTTTGTACACTATACAATATTATGTTTTGTTATTTTGTATGAGTAGTCAAAAACACAGGATCATCTTTTTTGTATTAAGAGATAGTGAAGTAAAACTACTTTAGTATTTCCTTAATACTGTATCTCAGTCTTTTGGAGTATTATTTTGTTTACCTACTTCTACTTTTACTTCACTACATATTTTCATGAGTTTAACACTTTTATTCTGATACTTTTTTATGTGTTGCATCGTCAATCATAAAAATCTTACAAATCATTCCAAACCCACATTATCATTAAAGCCAGAGCGGTGGATGCTCTGCACTGTCACGGGGTTTGATGAAGCTCCTCATCATGGAGCGAATCAAGTGATCAAACTAATCTTATTAGAAGACCTCGCTGCTCCCGTTCTGCCTTTCACTTTGCACTACTTTCTGTTTTAACTACATAACACAGTACCGTACTTTTACTTTTAGTACTTTAGTCAATCTTAGCATAAACTACTTGCAGTCCCTAAGTGCAAACAACATTGAATACTTTAGTACTTTCACTTAAGTGTTGTGCTTCAACACTTAACTTCTACTCAGGTCACTTTTTTGATAAAGCACTTGTACTTTTACTCAGGTCTGGTTCTCTAGTACTTTTTACATGTCTGTTCATAACTCTGAGTCAGAAAAACCTACTGACATTATACACATCATATAGAAACAGCAAGACTTACTCAGTCTAACCTACCAAGCTAACTTGTCTCCACAAATGCTTAAAGATTACAGATTATACATCTTATTACTAAATGTCAGCAGAGATAAATTTCTCGTTTTGCTGTTTTTGTCATTTTGGAGCAATAGAAACCTGATCAGCTGATTCTGACCTGGAGCTCTGACAATGAGTGAGAGACAATAGGGGAGGGACTTCTCTGCTCTTTTTGACAGTTTAAATTTTACAACAAAAGTTTTGAGCCCAGATAATAGTAATAAATACATACATACATACATACATACATACATACAAAAACAAACAATGAAGGAAATTATTTTATTATTATTTTATTTTAACTGCTGTAAAGCTAAGCAATACCCTATTAGAATTACTCAATTTCTGATCATAACACACTACCATATTAATTTTCTACAAATGTCTGAGATGTGAACTGCTTTTTTCATATTTAGTCTATATATTTTTATATATTTAGTTTTTACTTATATTTTTAACATTATGTAATATCTTTACATGTGAATATGCAAAGAGTATGTGAGTTTTCTGAATGGGTTCAGCATTTTAATTAAAGCTTAAATTTGAAGTCTGCCACTGATGTTAAGGTTTTTTTAAAGGGTGCATTTAAGCTACCTAAATTCCAGACTTTAAAAAAAATAAGATTTTTATTTTTCTTAACAAGGAGGCCTTTAATACATTGCATTCACCCCAAATTACTCACTAGTTCCAGCAGTTCACTCACAGAAGGCCAGTAGTGTCTTATATTGTTAATCTAATTACAACTAATATATTTAGAAATGAACAGAAGAAATCAGGGAGCGAAGAAAAAAAAGGATTATTTTCCACTTTTCCACTGTCTTTATCAGGGGACTATCACTGTGGCCCCTAATGTTAGTACAAGAAATGAGCTGTGTTTGACTCATTGTGAAATGTAAGGGTTAACTCTGGCTTTTGCTAGAGCCCACAGCATTTCTACCTGATAGATTAGCTCATGCAGCCTCATTACACAGTTCCTCTGTTGAGTGGGATGGCACAGACACTCACTCCTTCAGCAAAATGTGAAGCAGAGACAGTGTTACAACACTGGCAGAGATGAGGACTTCCAATTAGAGCAGTAAAACTGAAGTGGGAGAATCTGGGAAAAGATCATTAGGTGACAAGTAGAAGGTCTCTCACTTTGGGTTAAATGATGAGTTACTCACATTTATACTGAGAGAGAGAGAGAGAGAGAGAACACTGTTGAGTGGGACAGATATTAGAATGAAGTTAAATGCAGGTTTAAACCTTAAACGTCTTTAGTATAGGTGTGTCTCCATCTATTTTAATATGTAATATTTAGGGGTGTCACGATTCTCTAAATCCTCGATTCGATTTCATTTTCGATTTGAGGGTCACGATTCGATTCGATTCTCGATTTTCTTGTTTTTTTTTCTTGTTATTATTTTATGCCTCATAAAATTTAAATAATATATTTATTATTATTATTATTATTATAAATATTATAAATATTATTATTATTATTTATTAAGATATATATGGTAATGCCATCTAGTGACTTTTTTTGGTAGCAACAGTGTGCACTATTAAAACAAGCAGTTTATCAGAGCTGTGTGTGGATGGCTGGTGAAACTGCTCATTACATGAAGCTGCAGTTCTTCATCCAACCACTAGTCGGAGCTGCAGCACCCCGCTCTCTTCACTCAGTCACTACTTCAGTACAGCCCAGCCACGGGCTACAGAGCTCAGCCAGTCCGTTTTTACTGTTTCTGTAAACAAATAAAGGTTTTAACCCCACTAACCGGATAATACAGCTCACTACAGTTCATCTTTCAGCCCAAGCAGCTAACAGCAGCAGGTTAGAACAGCCGACACGGAGGCACTGCTCGGATTACATTATAAACAGGTCAGTTAGCGCGCTGCTAACCTCAGGATGTTTATAACTACGGAGTTTAGTGGACACACCACGGCCGCCAGGTAAGTCTTTTAAAGGCTACTGAAGACTATTAAAGGCTATTAGAGTGTAACCCCTGGCTCCCAGGGGTTACAAGAGGTTATTGAAAGCATTATTGGGGGGCAGAAATCAGTACAGGCTGGTTAGATAAGTGATGTGGGTATTGTCTTATAAATATTTACACATAACTTATATCTCTCCTGAAAAGCTTTTATTTTAGTCAGAAACACGCTTGTGTTTACTTTATCTGAGAGAAAGATGTTTTTTTAATTCAATGGAAAGCAACAGGTGTAGTCAATTATAAGTTTAAGATTTTTAATCCACCTCACTGTGATCTATAGTCAGTGTTCTCAAGTCACACTGACACACGCATTTCAGCGAGTTCACACGCTCTCACCTGCGCGCACCCACCCCTCCGTTAGATACAGATACAAAACCTGCGCGCCCAACCCCCGCCCCCCCTCCCCCGTTGGACAGATAAAAACAGTGATCACACTCCCGCCGACTGCGCTCATGCAGCGGCTCTCTCTATTTAAATGAATAGGATGCGCTGTGTTGGTGCCGCGCCATTTGCGTAGCGCGCTGCGCTATTTGCGTAGCGCGCGCGGGAGGGATCGTCGATCCTCTTTTTGACTTCGATACTCGAGATCGTGACCTCATTTCGATTCGATTTCGATAAAATATCGAGATCGTGACACCCCTAGTAATATTATGTTACTCTGCTAACAGCCCAGCATTCGTATATTACACAAATGAAACTATGGATTTCTATGATGGTGTAAATCTGTTCAAACATTTTATTAACATTAAAAAACAGTCTTACTTTGTTTTATATACTCTGCTTTTTGGGCTTTCACTGAACTTCAGCTGAACTCTCAGCTGAATGTAAATGATTCATTCATTCATGATTAAATCAACCCTAAAACCTAATCTCATATTAACCTTATATCTCAAATTAACCTTATACCTTATATTAGGGTTAGATATTAATCTTATATCTTATAGCTGAACTCTTTAAAGTTTAGGTTAGAATATAGTATTTGTAATGTAATACTAATGTACTGTAAATAATGTGTTACATTATTGTATAGTGAATTGTATTACCACCATGTAACAGAAAACCATATTTTGTTGTTAAATATCCTTTTAAAATTTCAGATATAATTCCTAACTCCACAGTCTATATATTGGATCTTTTTGGTATGTGATTTACAGTCTATATTCATCTGTTGAGGTAGTTTAGTAAGATTACACTGGCAAATTTATTATAATAGGTCCAAAAGCATAAACAGCAGCAGCACCCAGGACTTATGCATCAGTCTAAAGGCACTGTAACCAAAATGCTACAGTATGTTTAATTCTCAGGCATAAAGAGAGGTTGAGGAGAGGTCACGTAAAATGAATTATGTGGGTTTATTTTGGCACATAAACCAACATAAGCATCACAAGTGGACCCTCAGGCAAGAAATATAAAATACAATGAAGTATAGGATATGGATGGTTTGAGGTTAAGGTTAGGATAAAGGCATATTTATAAGCCTAACATGGTGGAACGTGGGATTTTCTGCTCAGCATGTCACTCCATAAATCAGAGAGCTTTATGTGAGCACAATGCATGAGTCTGTGATTTATGCATTATGCTATCATGCTCACATGAACCTCTCTGAGCTGCAGTAACCTTGTATGGCGACCCCACACTGATGACCCTTAATCTGATATGATGACACTACATGGGGCATTAAGAGTTTGCTGGAATCAAGGACTCTACTTTATCCAATTCGTTCTAATAGGTCTGTCCTTGTGACCTAGTCATTGAACAGCGCCTCCTTGTCTGCCCGCTTTTATTGCAGGGAGGGCAGATGAAGTTAAGCAATGTCAAATGGCAAAGACCGGTACGCTCCCTCCATGGGTTTCCATTTGGACAATCTGATCATCCACAAGTAGCGGGACTATTTAAATTCCCTGGCCTCAGGTTTATAAAAACCTGACCCTGTTTAAAGCAATGTATTTAAAGTCAAGTGTGAGGTATTCATCATTATCTGCTCTGCATTAATGCTTGTGGAAGCATTACAGTAGAGTTCGACCCACATTATAGGCTATTGAGATTACATTCATATTACAAGCTGTGTTACTTAGATTTGACCTTTTAGAAACTGTATACTTTAGACTAATATATAGACCATATCCAAATGCTGACATCTCTTCTCTCGTGCATCTTCCATGATTCTC
The DNA here is from genome assembly GCF_023375975.1 of Astyanax mexicanus. NCBI lineage: Eukaryota > Metazoa > Chordata > Actinopteri > Characiformes > Acestrorhamphidae > Astyanax > Astyanax mexicanus. The sequence continues at coordinate 27,874,615 of NC_064423.1, read as the reverse complement.
ACACATTGAGTAGGGCTGCGCGATATATCGTTTAAGCATGGTCATTGCGATGTGTCATTGCATGCGCAATAGTCACATCGCAGCACATGTGCAATGTCACTTAAGATAATTAAATCAAACACATCATGTTGCAGTGTTTTTTGATTCTCGTCACAAGAAGTAGATACACAGCGATGTCTCTGTGTCTGTGTAAGTGACAGGCTGCTGCTGCCTGAGAAGCGCAGGGGGGGAGGGGGAGCACAAGGGTAGGGGTAGCAGGAGTAAACACGAGGTAACCGCATGGCCTCCATTCACATGGCTGAGCATTTGCTTGTAAACGCATGTGTCAAAAGCTGTGCACCTCAGTCCAGCACAGTTTAGCACAGATATTTCCAGTTACAGCTGAATTCACGTTTTCAATCCCAGAAAAATGCTTGTATTTACCTTTTAAAAAGCCATTTAAATGCCTGATTAAAGGGCCGATTACTGCTGTTTTGCTGTTTTCTTCGGGTTTTGAGGACTTAGTGCTGACTCAGCTCTTGATCGGTCCGGACACCGGACATCATGGGCTCTACATTGTTTAATATCGCAATATATATATATATATATAGTCGAAAAAAGAACATTTGCAATGTAAATTTATTCCAATATCGTGCAGCCCTAATATTGAGCATGGTGTATGTTCTATATAATCAATTACTGTTATTAGGAAGAAAAAAAAAACATGTATGTTTGATAGTGGTTGCATTAAAACAAGTACAGTAATCAAAATAACACCAATTGATGCTTGATGTTAGAAGATCATTTATTGCCACAGGAGATGTCATCACTTTAAACCAACATTTTTGTGTTTACCCTGCTCCCAAACACTGAACGTAGTCGTTAGACATGATTGAGTTCACAAGATGTTTGTTTCTTGTGATATACAGAATGTCTCCCATATGTCTCTACAATAAAAATACTAGAATTATAAATGCACAGCATTTTAATCTATGCATAAGATCTGGACCAATCCTTGAAAGTAATTTACATGCACATGTGCTTCTTCCATCAGCTGACTGTGTGACTTAAGTGATTATGTTAAGTGAGTGTGTGGGAATGAGCAATATGTAAAAGCCTTCATTCAATTTAATTCAATTCAAATGCATTTATATATCGTGGTTTAAAACAGCCAACGCCACAAACTAGCAGATGGCCAGGGCCGAGATTCCTACAGCAGACAGGAAAAACAAACCTAAGTGCATGAGAAAGAACCACTGAGAACTATTATGTAAAACTTTATCTAAAACAATAAGGAGTACTAACAACATTAAATCCATCATTGGATTCAGGTTGGTTCACTAAATTGGCTATGACATCCAGCCAAGGCTTTCTAAAGCTTTCCGGACTGAGGGAATCAACTCGCATCAGGAGGGTGATTGGTGCACCATGTGGGCCTTTTTGGTTCAATAGAAGGGTAAGTGGAACATTCAGCTGGCACAGTGGTAGTTGAGCTGGTCCAGAGAGCAGGTGACCAATAACAATGGACAGCATTTAGCCAAACCGCTGACTTAAACATTCTTCAGTGTACTTTTCAGAATGTTCAGAGTATAGAAAAGAGAAGGAGATGCTGTTTATGAATTATGTTGCCTGTGATTGGGTATTTCTCGCATAATGTCCTTTGTAGCTTTTTGTCTTGTACTGTCCAAGCGGGTTAATGATCACACGGTTGTGGATTCAGTAGACAAAGTAAAAAATAAACTTTGTCTTTTGTCATGGAGAAAATGCCTTTTTATTAAGACATGCGGCTAATAGATTAGAAAAATACTGGAGAAACTGGAAATCTTACTTGGCTCTGAGCTGATTTACTTCATTGATTCATAAATTGCATTTTAGACATCCATGTGTTTTGTGTCTTCACATGATTTGTCTTTCTTTCTTTGTGCTTAATATAAACCTATGTATAGCATTTAAATGTCCCTTTAAAGCTCACCTTCCGCGAAAATCCGATTTTTCTTGTTTTTTGTGGAATACAGTAGGTCTCTCCGAGTTGAATGCACATTAAACTGTTTTGCAGCCCCCATTGTCTGCAGGAGCTAAGCAAAGAAATCCCCTCTCCCCCCCCCCCCCCCCCCCGAAAAACGGGTGAATTTTGAATTATCTTTCTGCCTACGTAGGCAGAAACTCACAGACCAGCCCACCTTGGCTCGAGAAACTCCCAGAGGCGGAGCTGAAGCGACGCAACATCACCGCTCATCAGTTAGGAGGTGGGAGGCAGTGAGCGGCAGAGCGGCGGAGGGGCGTCGCAGTGCTCCTAGCCAATCAGAGGAGAGATATTTGCATGCGGTTTGCATGTATGAATATTCATGAGCAAAGCTGGAATCCGGTCATTTTGGACACACCCCTAAAACAGTCCATTAAAAAAGAGCTATACAGAGACACCTGAGCACTTTTTTTTTTTACAAAAACGGCTCACATGTCATTCATTCATACTAGAGACCACAACTAGACATTTTAAAATGAAAGAAAAAACGACGGAAGGTGACCTTTAAAGACCCCTGTCAAATGCCTGATCTGCCATTTCTGTTGTTCTGTCTTTGTTTTTTCTTGTTTTTTGTATATTAAAACTAAAAGAAATATGTATGTTAAAAAAAAAACATTGAAAAGGACCAGAAGCACCCAATTTAGCTTTTAACAATAATAAAATAAACTAGTTTAAAAAATAAATAAAATTGGATGAGATTAGCTGGCCATGTTTCTGTTTCTGTGTCTGGACTGGCTGTAGAAACTTTTGACTGGGATTCTCCCCATTTTGTTTTCAATCAATTGAGTGAAATGTTGTGACCGCTAGATGGTACAGGAAGTGTCTCTATAAAAGGCTAAAAGGTCATTATTAAAAAAAAAAGTATCATGCTGCAGATAGGCAGAAATGTAATGTCCCCATATGAGGACACAGGGTCTTAAAAGGGTTAAATCTCAGGTTTTGCTCTTTCTGATATTGTGAAGTAATAGACTGAGCTGATTAGCACGAATGAACTGGAACTTGTGATTTAACAGTGATTAAGAGCCAATAGGGTATGAGCTGATGCTGCTCTCTTATCTTTGTGAGGTCAAATTTCAGAATAAAAGTCCTTAGCCCAGATAATGCAAATACGTGTACAGTGCAAATAGAACAAAAAATAATAAAGTGCAATGAGTTTTTATTTTGTTTTATTTAGATTAATGACCAGTATTATGATGAAAGTGGTCCGAATACTCCATCAAACTATTGCATTTTCAGCCCAGAAATGATGCCCTTGATTTTCAATTATTAACAATATCAGAATTTATCACAATATTTTGAATTGTAACCCTTGTAGTATGATACTGTATGATATGTATTGTGTCAACAGATAACAGTACGTGTGTGTTTTTAGGAGGTTAATTGTATTCATTTTATTCGGTTTTGAATCTAAATCATACCAGCACAGTGAGAAATAATAATAGGCTTATGTGTGTTTTACTCCTAGAAAAAAAAGCTGCCCAAAAAAAAACCCTAGTAGTCCAAAAAGTGTCAGGTTTCCCTTTTCTGTTTCAGGATTACTCCAGTGTAGCCCCATTCAGCCCCAACAGCTTCTAAAGCTGTTGTTTGAACTTGTCAGCTAATTAGCAAGTCCTTCGCAAGTCTGAGGCAGGTGTCTGAAAAGTGAGAAAAAGACTCGGAACTGTACTGTAATATTTTAGGTACATCCATGGCTGCAGGCTTTCCATTAAAAGTTTGTTACATAATCAGACTGTATTCTTTTGTGCAGAAACTTTCAGTCACCTTGTATTTTTAGAATAGGGTCTCCTGTATAAATGCGTGCATTTTGACTCTGAAATTCTTCAGAAATGAATTCATCGAGACTGACGAGGACCTGCATGTGTAAAGGCGGCCACTGACATCTGTTCTATTCTAAGATCTGCTCAGTACTCTGACCTCCCCTTTCACATTCTTCAAAAGAACCTGCTAATCCCCTTCGATAATATCAAGTTGGCCTTCATCACAACATAATAGGCTAATTTAGAGAGAGCCAGATATGATGAGAATTAATGTTAGCGAACAAGTACGGCTTTAAACGGGTTAAAGCAATATTAAAACACCTACTAGCATCAATAAAAGACTGTGCATAGCAAGGCCACTGTGATGCAGGGCTGTATTTAGCTTTGAACCTGGGGCTGCAAGAACAAGTGTAGAAAACAAAGATAAATTCAAACAACGTCATATTATTATAACAAGATGCAAAAATAAATGAATGCAAAACATCATGCAAAGAATGCAAAGATCACCACTTGGCCTGTTGAGTTGTTATGCTTCAGTATATTTCAGTATAGGCAAAAATACACACATGTACTGCCAAAAATGCGAAGAGCAGTTGGGGCCTCGAATATCAGGATATTGTTTTACAATATTGTATTAATTTGCAAAAACACATTTATTTTTAAACACTTTAAACCTGACAGGTTGAGCAACATGGTGGTATTTAGGCCTGGGTATTGTTTGATATTTTCAATACTTTAAATTTGATACCAATAGCTGAAGATACCTTTTTCTAAATTGCAACCAGAAAATACAAAAAACGATAATTATTCTCACATCATATATATTTTTTTAAAGCTTACATGAGTATTCTCATACTGCCACCATGAGAGGTGGCATCTTTTTGGATTTTGTTGGAACAAACAAACAATGAACAAGTTTGTGGCGCTTTATCAAGAAAAAAAACAACAGCATTACTTAAGTACTTAAGTGACAGTCCATATTATTTTGTTTCTAAACTGAAAGCAGAAGCATTTCTGAGCGGAAAAGGGACAAAATATTGTGATTTATGGTATCAGTGTGCTGGAACGACCATCTCTACTAAGCCTAATATATCTTTACGTCTTATATCTTTATATCTTTGTCTTTACGTACTTCACATGTACAGCCTCTAAAACAGAACCCGGCTTAGTTTTCCTGAACACTAGCGGCTGGTGGAGCATTGGGGACTTCAGAAGTGCAAACTCAGAGCTCAGTAGCTAAGAAACAAAGGAGTAAAATTTCTGACTGAGCTCTCTCTCTCGCTCCCTCTCGCTCCCTCTCGCTCTTGCTCTCTCTCTCTCGCTCTCTCTCTATATATATATATCTCTCTCTCTCTCTCTCGCTCTCTCTCTGACTGAACATAACCTGGAACTGGATTCATCCGCTCTGAAAGGAGACCACATCACACCCGCCCAGTTTAAAATGATTCTTCTGCATGCTCAGTGCAATTACCCATTCTCAACAAACAGGGACCTAAATCCCAAAACTTACTGACCTCAGCTTTAAGTTATAAATCTTTTCTCTATGCATGTTGCTGGATGCAGTTCAGTTTCTAAGTTCAGTTCAGAGTTCTTTTTATTAGCATTTAATTGGCAAAATTAAATATTTATAGTACTGGTGTCAATCACTTAAATACTAATTATAATCATGATTCATTTTTTTTAAACACTGGTTGTTCCCTGTATTTTTGAGACAGGGCAGTAATAATAGTGTAGTGTGGTTCACTTCTGGAAGACTAGATCCTTTTTACTGTGTTACAATATTTCAGGGGAGAGAGAGAGAGAAAGAGTGAGCGAGCAAGAGACAGAACGAGCACCTAAGAGATTTCAGCACAGTGGCAGTGTATCAACAATTTGAGCGATCCTCGTTTCTGTATGTTCTCTCAGCTACAGGGAGGCGTCGCAATTTTTTTTTTTTATCTCACTCTGCACGTTTGGCACGTTTATGTGCATTTCACGCAAAATATTGAAAATAGGCACCTTTTGAGACTCTGTAGTACAAAGACATTTTGGTCGGTGCCTTTTTGGTATTGAATTTTGATACCCAGACCTGGTGGGATTCCAGGTTTCATAACTCAGGATCAGAGTAACCTGCAGACATAATACACACATTAACAACCACTTACCTTAGTTAAAGCTGATGTCCGTAAGTTTTGGGATTTAGGGCCCTCTCTAGTGAGAATGGATAACTGCACCGAGCATGTGGAAGAATCATTTTAAACTGAGCGGGTGTGATGCAGTCTCCTTTTAGAAAGGATGAATCCGATTTCAGGTTATGTTCAGTCAGAGAGAGCGAGAGAGAGAGCACTCAGTCAGAACCTTCACTCCTTTGTTTCTTTGGTTTTACTATGAGTGAATAAGCTACTGAGCTCTGAGTTTCCCCTTCTGAAGTCTCTATTGCTCCACCAGCCACTTGCCTCATTTAGAGGCTGGACGTGTGGAGTAAGTGCATAAAGACACGTGATGTGGTCAGAAGAACTCCTGTGAAAAGGGACCCGACAGCCCAGTTTTTAGAATGAATATATTAGGCTTAGCAGGGATGGCTGATGCAGCACACTCGTGCCATTAAACACAATATTTGTCCCTTCTCCACTTAGAAATGCTTCTTCTTTCAATTTAAAGACAAAATAATATGGCCTGCCACTTCAATTGTTGTTTCTGCCATGTTGGAGCAATATAGAAAACCAATCAGCATAACAAAAACTTTGTCAGCACCAGGATGCAATATAAGCCTCAATAAAGCCAGTATTTAAATTGAAGAAATTGTAAGATTTCTGATGCATTGTATATACTGGATATAACCTTGCTCATTATTGTTATATTTATTTTTTTCTCGAAATTAAAAGTGTAGATAAAAATGTTTATCCAGTGAGGGCTCTTCTTCTCTTAGTATTTGAAGCATTGCTGTAAGAGGATTTAATTGCATAGTGTTTATTAACAAGGGCATTACTAATGCCAAGACGTTGCATGGTGACTACCTCACCTCATTCTCAACTCCACAGCTCAGTACTGATGGGCTTTATTGTATATCCTCGCAGCCTAGAATTGCCTAGAATTAGGTTTATGTTTGGTTCATGTTTATCTGCTGCATTGAGTCCTATTGTATTGGCAAATCTTAAGCTAAATATGTGTGCATTTGCACATCTGTACCTGCAATTGGATGCAACTCAAAGGAGCTGAATCCATTCATTAGAGGGGGTGTCCACAAATGTTGTAGGTATATACAGCCTACACCAGTTCTGTAGTCAAACACTGAACACCAGTAAAGGGCCAGGGGACAATCAACTCAAACTGTGCACCAGTGAGTTCATGCCCCTCATCTCAAACATAGTTTTGTGTAGTCTGAATGTCTCTATTTGCAAAAGCCTTAAAAAAACAGCTCCGATTCCTTATTGGGTTTCCAACGTTATTCTGAACCATGGCTGTACTGCTATGTTATTGATCCTTCAGCTGGGTCAACTAGTGGTGGGCCAGAATCAATAGCAATGTACACAAAAAGCAATCTACACCGAGCCCACATCTGAATTAAGCATTCTATACAGGCACTGGAATAAAGACCCATGTGGCATAGTGATTTCCTCTAATTGTCAATGTATGGTAGCGTGCAGTAAATATACACTAATGAGGGTAATAAGACTAACGGAAAAAGCCACACATTTGGGGTTTCCTGGAAAATCAACCTTTTTATTACTTCATGAGCTTTTCTCACTCTCCTGAATACTAAACTTCCAACTACAGTAGAACTTAAACTTTTGAGCCTATGGCATTTCTACATTTATTTAAATGCAAAATGTTGTAATTGGATTAGGCAAAATATGTGGCATACTGGTCATGAGTCATGAACTTAAAGAAACATTGAGGGCCTTTTGCCTTAGTTTCATGACATAAAATTGGATGAAATTTGCTTGAATGAATAAATTAAAAAATGCAGTGTTTAATACATTTTCTTTGACTTTTGATTTATCTGATCAACTAATTATCAATTTAATTTATTGATATACATCCTTTTTTGCACCTCAGGCCTGCAACATATTCCAAAAAAGTTACGTACAGGAGAGTTAAGAGGCATAAATGAGATAAAGAAAACTAATTTTGATGATTTCAAACAGGTAATTATAAAATTGATTTGGTGCTGCTGCTTTATTAAAGCTTCTAAAAATAGATTAATGTACAGAAACCACTACAGTTTTGTTTAGGGTACATTTAGTTTGGTTGATTTAAGGTCACAGTTAGGTTAACTTTAGGTTACTGTTAAGCTTATGGTTAGGTTTAGGCTATAGTTTAGGTTAGATTATGGTTTTGGTTATGTTTAGGTCATGTTTGATTAACATGCTAAGTTTCTCTGGCTGTTGACGAGAGCAATTCTGATTAAGCCACTGACCAGTATATACTACATTCAGAGTCGGGGCAAAAATTTTAAATATGTCTGATATAATCCAACTATTCTACAATAAACAAAAGCTGTGCCTCTCTCTCACACACACCCCTCAATTTTCTCTCCAACTGACAAAAATCTGCTGACTAGAGCAAACACCACAGCTTCAGTCAGACTGAAAAACGGGGATAGATTGGAGGTAAAAATGTCTACTGTAACCCCAGCTAAGGAATCGCTGTTTAGAATCCTTTTTGGCAGCTTAATTTTTAAACATGCATATGCTCACAGATGCAGTTGCATCCATTCCATCCGTCTGAGTGTCCAGTTAATAAAAGTTTCATTTAAAAGTACTTTAGGTTCTGTATATTTAATTTAATTTCAATCTTTTCTCCTCATCTCCCACCCAAATATAATTCTGGGCCATTCTTTCTGGACAGCTGGCGAGAAATTACATGGCAGTACATGTGTATTAAATGCATTTTGAGGAGATGCCTCCTCAGTCGAGCTCAATCACACTCCTGCTTTGCAAACAATGTGGTCGTGTCTGAATAATTCATGGATACATCACTGTAATGGGTTCACTGTTGGAGCAAAGGCTTGAGTTAGATTACTTCTCAGCTCAGGCTCCAAGAAATAAAACTATTACAGTACCTTCACAAGCTGTGAGATCCTTCGGAAATCTCCCAGCGACTTTATAATGAGAGCAGGCCATCATCGTTGTATCCAGCAATAATGGAAAAGTGTGCTCTACCATGTAATTCAGGAGAACATAAAATTAGACAGACAGCAGCAATTGCTGAGGCCGTTTATTAAAACGAGACCCTTTCGTGAGGGCGAACAGCCCAACCCACCACTCTCAGCATCGTAGAACAAGACCAAATGAAGACTAAATGAAGACGTGATGGCACAGGAAAACGGATGGAGAAAAAAAAAGTCCCAAGCTAACTGACCTGACCCCTGTTGGGATAGAAAGGACTCGACTGAAGGGGGTCGATAGGGGCAGGCAAGCCAATGATTACAACTTCGTTACAGCCAGTGAATCATGAATAATTCTCCATGAGATCTCCAGCATTGACCGGAGAGCATGCAGAAACAGCCGTCGCAGATAAGCGTCTCGGGCGGCGAGCGTCAGTGCACCGGCCCGTGAATTATCGCAGCATTTGCCAATAGCCCTGTCCGCTCCCACCGCCCTCCCACTGCGTGGTCAGGAGCGTGACATTGATCGGCCGCTCCTGCAAGGAGAAAGAGAGGAGGCTGGGTGATTACTTCATTGTGCTGCTGCTATGACAAGTCACGCGGTGCAGTAACACCACTCCCCATGTGGATAGAGCAGGAAAGCACTGTACAATGGAAGCTGTACTGTATAAACTCAGGTACTGGTTTCTGCACATGGGTTCTGGAGCAGCCCCAAAAACCTCAAGGGTGTAGTTTTCAGAAATCCCACCTGCAAAAACTGAAATGATGTCATGTCAGGGAGGTGGCCACAACCCCAACCCTGCATAACATCCCTAATAAAGACTACATTGAATTGACGGACACTGAAGGAGAGACTTTTGGTGTGGTAAAACATGATAAAAAAAAAACTTACCTTTGATAATTAGCATACCTCTGTTCTCCCAATGCATTCCGAGATCCAGAAATTTTTAACAGTTTGTCCAAACACCCTCGACTGGATGAAACGGTGCATAATTTGCCCCGATAAATTGCTTTTTCCACCATTATCCAGGTTCAAAGTAGTTAATTTAAAACGAGGCATTAATAACTTAAAGTGCAAAAGAAGCTTATTAAAAAAACACTGTTTACATCCTATAACACTAGCTTCAGCTCCGAGCGCCGCCATTACTCATTTCTGGCTCTCTTTTATGAACCTGAAATAAAATCTGTAATGTACCGGAGCTTTCAGGAGAGGTGAGATGTCTACAATTTGGTTTCAGGCGTGATTTAGGTTTTTGACAAAATGCATTTCTGTCAGCCTAAGTGACTAATTGTAGTTATAATGCAGTTATTTATGAGTTATTTCAAAATGTAATTAGCTGAAAGTATCATACTGTACAAATTCTGCCTGATTTAGACATGAGTTTGTGAAACCCAACAAATTTCCTCTGTCAGGCCTGAACACAAGCTTTGTAATTGATGAACAGGCTGCATGTGTGATTTAATCAAAGAGTGTGATTGAATAAAAGAAAACATGGATTTGTCTGGCATGTCACACAAGACTTCAGGACGCACTGAGAAAAAAAATAGGATGTCAGAATGTGTTGGAATTTTTATGCGTAATTTGACATGTCCTATGACATGTTCCTCGACATTGATCAATACACAGTCAGAATAAAGGTACCATACAGGCTTCTTTTTTTTTTCGTTTACCCAGACTTGAAAAAACATATGTACCATCAATGCTCAAAGCAAAAAATTCTTCCTTTAGGTCCAACATTGCGCTGTAGGAAAAATACAACTGCAAATGCATAAAGTACAAATATGTACCTTAACCAAAGTTGCTCCCAAGTTTTATTATAAATAATGGACTGATACAGAAATAATATTGTGTTCTAGCAGCAAGCAGCTCTATTGAGTGACAAAGTCAATCCCCAACACTATGATGTCTGGCGCTAGTGTCCACCTCCAAAAAAATACTGTAATAAATGGTGGTGTCTGTCATCAGAACACAGTTAAGCTCTGCAAATATGGGCTAGAAGAAACTGGCCCAGAGGACTGTATGAACCTGTATATCAATGAGCTGTATCTCAAACCCTGTGCAAATTTGTTTGTCTTTTGTGTGTTTTGAGCAACACAAGGCATACTTTTCCTGTCATTACGATAGCAAAGACACATTGACATGCCCCAAATCAAGCTGCATGGTTGATGGCTCACCTATAGATCGTAGTAAATAGATAAATAGGGCCACCAATGTTTTAATTGCAGCAGTGCTCGATTACATATCTGAGCTCTTTTTTCAGGTGAGAAAACTTTCTACCTTAGAATTTTAATCTGAATATCTAATAAATATCAGGACATTCAGAACTGTAGTATAATTTCCATGGATATTGGCATATTATGCGGCATAATACTCCCAGAGTGACAGAGACACTAGCTTTAACATGATCCTGAATATGACATTTTAAGGCTACAATCATGTACGGTAAATTCAATGTGCCATTTTTTCAGTGTACTGTAAAAACCGTAGGTAGGAAATGTAATTCCGTTTTCCAATCATGTTACATTAAAAAAATGTTCTGGGAGAACAATCCAAAAAACAGTTTTGAATGAAGAACAGAATCTATTGTCAAAATCACCATCTATTACTTAAAATTACATTTTAGTCACCTAATGTTATAAGAGTAATAAAATAAGAGTAGACCTTCTCCTTCAAATGATCACCCATGAAGTAAATATCACAAAGGTACTGCTACTCAGTGACCAGGAGTAATACTGCACTGACACACAGTGACTGACCCACACGGGTCACTGCTCATGTAGCTCCTGCGCTTCCATATTGATTGTAAGATCAGTGATTAGACACACAGTTGGTGGGAAGGCCTACAGTGTTTCATCTCTCAGCAAGCCAAGGTCTTTGTTTCCTTACAGCAACATTTTATGCATAAAAGAAGCAGATCAGATTGTATTCATTGTTACCCAGATTAGCTGTACTTTAAGGAACCCATTTATTTTATTAAAACATAGACTGTACCATATCTGTACAGTTTCTCACAGACTCACAGACTGATTTACCGTATTGGCTCCTCCTAATAAATTTCCTTTCCTCATAAGGTCCCTGCGTTTGCTTTTCTGGCATTCATCCCCTTTGCACTGACTCAGCAAAAAGGCAATTATTCTTGTCTGCTAACCTTTCTGTCTGCTCATATTAGAATAATGTCATCACTTAGGATAAATTCAACCCAGTCATTTACCCTTTTGTTTGCACTGGTCCTGCTCTGACTCATCTTTCTGATTCAAATGTGTGAACATCTTGGTGCTCTACACTGTAAAACACTGCAAAAAAAGCCAGGTCGACTTAAAATGATAAAAAAAGTGATTAAAATGAGTACATCATTTTTTGAGTTCACTCAAATTTTCACTAAACAAATATTTTTTTTCTAAACTTAAAAAAATTAATGCATCTACTGAGCTGTATCTCAAACTGATAAAATATTTCATAAATTGCATTTATTTAATTTCCTTTTTTACTGAGTTCTAAGCCCTTTGAATTTATGGGATTTGAACTTATGTCCTCCTCACACTTGATGCGCAGTGGTTAGACTGTAGGGCCACTCTAGAGCTGTGACATTACATTACATAAAAACACAGTTACAGTATGAATACATTTACCTTTACAGTCTTTCTTGAACGCATAAATGTAAATGACTAGACAGGTCTAGAGTGGGGGCAACCTATATGGAAAATACCTGTATAAAAATAAATTAGAAAAGGATACTGCCCTAAAATGTAGTTTAATGCATTTTAACCAATTGCAGTACATTTTAAAATTAAGCAGTATATTTAATTTTTTGTACATATAAAATAATACATGCCTATGTGTTGCTTTTCTACATGGAAACTGCCTAACTACCTGTAATTAGAGACCATGGAGAAAATAAATTCAGATCCTGTCCATACCACAGCCCTTCCTATGCAGAAATAAATATATCTCTGGAAAAAAATAAGAGACCACTTAAAAATGACATGTTTCTTCTGATTTCACCAAAACCCTTGAAAAACGGATGATCACAAACCATCAAACCAAGCTGAACTGCATGAATTTTAGCACCAGGAGTGGTATAAAGTTATCCAAAAGCAGTGTGTAAGACTGATGAAGGAGAACATGCCAAGATGCATGAGAACTGTGATTAAAAACCAACCAGGGTTATTCCACCAAATATTGATTTCTGAACTCTAAAAACTCTTAAAACTATGAATATGAACTTGCTTTCTTTGCATTATTTTAGGTCTGAAAACTTTTTTGTTATTTCAGCCATTTCTCATTTTCTGCGAATTTGGGAGAAATGTTGTTTGTAGTTGATAGAATAAAACAAAAATTTCCATTTTACTCAAACATATACCTATAAATAGCAAAATCAGATAAACTGATTCAGAAACTGAAGTGATCTCTTAATGTTTCCAGAGCTGTATATTAAAACACATATTTTTTGTTCATTAAAAAAAAATACATTTTTAATATATGTGTCATACGTGCTCGCTGCATGTATTGGGGGTGTCTGAACTAAATGTAGGCTAAAACTATTTTAAACAGTATCAACTGCAGCTGATATACTAATGATTCTGAGGCTCCACTCTGTATATATTCTTGACACAATTGAGATGCGGAAGTGAGAAATGTAAGTTTGTGAGGAGAACTTTGATTACATTTAGTTGAGTTTACTCAAAAAAAAAAAACTATGTAATACCTTTTTGTCAAATATCGAGATTACCTGATTATTTATTTATTTTTTACATCATTGTTAATGTTTGGATTCACTGGTGAGTTCTAATTTTGTGTCTAAGTATAAAACTATAGCTCTAAATTAGCTTTTGTTATTATGTGGTTGGTTGGTTGGTCTAAATTGTGTCTCAAAATTTGAGGATGAGTCACATTCTGACACTGGCTGTCAGTGTGCACCCAGGACAGGGGTCCGAATATAGTGTCCCTACGGATCCTCACAGAACATTTCCTTCTCTCTCTAACTTTGCGATGATGTGACCTATGAGAAATCGAGTCCGAGAGAGAAAAAAATCCTTAGTTACTGTCCTCAGGTGTCTCATTAAGACCCGCCTCAGGACATCTGGCTGTAACTGCAGCCGACAGCTAGAATGACACACGTGTTCCATGTTTGGCCCCAGCAGCAATTTAGAGGTTGACACACCAACACCAGGCATCGACAGATCTCCTGTATTTTCCGTTAAGGTAGTCATTTCCTCGTGACTCCGGATCAATACCAGACCAGGACATCTTCCTTTTTTAGACAGCCAGCCAATGACTGCTGAGGCAATGGAGCAGAAGGTTAAAACCCTGGGGCTGCTCCCCCCACCCACAATCCCACTCCCCACTCCTGCAGCTTTCCCATCTTTGAGGAAGCAGTCAATGAACGTATCCAATAGCTGACCACTGCCTGGCCAAAGGGCACATCAACGTATCCTCACTAACTTCAAACTCGAGCGTGTATCTGATTGGTTTCAGCTGTACACTAGTTGACCTTGGAGACAGTACTATAGAAATATTACAGAAAATCTAAATTTAATAACTGAGTGCTGCAGTGTTAGTGTGTGTTCTTTTAAAAAGAACGTTCTACACAATTCCACACATATCTATCTATAAGTTGTGCGAAAGCAGTGTGTAAATTGTAAATTGACGGACAGTTCTGATGGAAGCAGGAGAGTTGAGGTGCACATTGAATTCTCTCGTAATTTAAGCAGCCGTGGTTTTATGTTTTTTGGATACAATCCAGGTTAGCACCCAAACATCCCTTTCAGACAGCTTCCTCTTACAGCGTCCACAGTTAATCCTGTTGGATGTGGTTCCTCCTTCTTGGTGATATACTGACATTACCCTGGATAACGTGGCTCTTGATACATCACAAAGACTTTCTTTCTTGGTCACAGATGAGCCAGCAAGACTTGCTCTTACCCTGCTAATAGAACCTTCACACTCTGCTCTTACTGGTGCAATGTGCAATTAATGAAGATTGGCCATCAGGCTGCTCCAATTTAGCCATTAAACCTTCCCTCACTAAAATGACAGGTGTTTCAGTTTCATTGTTCAGCCTCTGTAGTTTAATAGAGGAACTGATGATATTTAGTAAACATGTACTGTGACCAAGTGCATATGTATTCATGGTAAGGTCACGCATATTATTACTATTTATCATTATTACTTATTACTAATTAGTACTAATATCCTGTACATCTTTTAACGAGTGAAGTAATTGACAATGATTATCTGTTTTTTATGGCACCTGTTAAGAATTGTGATCTGCTGTATTAGACCAGGAAATCATCTTAGATGTATTAGATGTATAAGGTAGCAACTTAAGCTTTTTTTTTTTTTTTTTTTTTGTTAAGTTGAATGCAGAAAAATAGGGTAGCATAAGAATCTGAGATGTTGTTACAAGATGCTAAACATTGACCCAACTTAACACTTATACTACACTCACAATAGCAGATGACAGAGCAACAAGAGTCCAGTCATTATGTGGAGTATGTGGTTTATAGTCACAATATCATAATAAAGTGGCAACAGGTCGAAAAGCACATACACATGGACAGGCCTGGAATAAACCATCAGATATTACAGTATTTGTGTTTCTTGTGGGTTGCTTGCTCGCTCTATAGGTAGCTTGCTAGATTAGCCAGCATGTTAACTAGCCTTGTCAATAAACATCCACAAACAACAGTACAAGCAGCCTGGTTCACATTCACAAGAGACAATGGCACGTGCCAGATCCACAAGACACATTCACAAGACACAATGTTACATGCCAGAGTGTACGTACAGGACTTGAAGGATCTGCTGTCAATGTTTTTGTATGGCTGTTTTGGCAACCTGAGTCTACCTAAATCGTTTTAGACTAGTGTATGTTAATGAATTGCATTAAAAACAGATTAATGGATTACTGGATAAGGGAGTTTTGTTCTTTTCAAGTTTTTTTCACAAAAGAAAATGCAAGCTTCACACAGTTCTCAGTTGAACATGGTGAATTATTGCAAAAGGGCAAAGAAAGCATGCTCAATTATTTAACACCTTTATTTTTTATAAATCTAAGGGTCCCCAGACGTTTTGTGTGCTGCATAAACCAACGCTAACACATCTGTGGTCTTGACGCACCCATACGATTAAAATTACGAGGCATAAATAAGACGTTTGGACGACTGAGATAATTATGTATTGATTGTAAATGATGGAAGGGGTCGGTTGTAGATCAGGGAAAAGGGCCTGGAGCAGCGCTTGGTCAGGATGAGGGTTAGCTTAGCTGAAGCCGCAGTGCTGGGCCAGCAATACACACAATCTGCACAGAGCAGCAGTTACTCCTCTCCGTCCTGCACATCAAAGAACAATGAAAAAGCCAACAGCTCTGCTCCTAACACCACGGCCGTCTTTTTCTTTCCACTCGGTGCTTCCAAACCTTTTCGTTTCCATCGTCTCCTTTGAAGTGAGCTGGTTTTGATTCTGCCGAAGGTGCTCCCTCTACACGAAAGAAACACTCTCTCCTGCTTTGCTACGGACAGAGGTCGCTCTGAATATAACCGTGCAGGGTGGGTGAACCATGGGCTTGTGCAAGGCTTTAGAAACGAGACGCAGGAAGGCAGTGTTGGGTCAACAGTCCAAAATCCATTTCCCTTTGCAGAGCCTGCCTTTAACCTGGTTCACATAAAAGCAGATCTTCTGTGCTGAATTGGGTCTCATATACAAACACCATCGTTCCTACAGGGTGAATATAAACCCTCTGCTAAGAAGAACACAGAGTTCAGCTTTGGATTCCAGTTCACCCTCACACCAGCTATAAAGATTTGGCCTGGCAATCTCAAAGCATGGCAATGTTCTTTGCAGTGCAGAAATGGCTGTTGCATTTTACTGTGGAGAATTTGAACCAGTCTGACGGAAAGTGTACTTTTCATAATAATTTGATAAAGGAAAAATGATATAATAACAGCCTATAATACTGTTTACAGGTCAGAACAGCCTTTTTCTTTCAAGCTATTTCATTTTCAGTATAAGAAAATAACACGTACATATTTGTAAGACCCATACAAAATCTAATATCAGATGTTTAAATGTTTTAAGCATCCACTTTACCCTTATTACAGCTTTTACGCTATCCACAAGACTCATCTTTTTCCTCACCTCCTAACCCAAGATGTAGAGAGTACGACATCATCTGTAAACATGGTGGTGGGGGTACTCTGAAATATGCAGGGAACTTTTTTCTTTACCTTCTAACCCAAGATCTAAAGTGTACCTCCTCATCTGTCAAAGGCACAATCTGCAACCCATGGTTGATTTTTTGATGAAGCTCCCCCTACAGGTCTGGAGAAAATGTTTATTGTCGTAAAGACACATTGCAGTTCCTTCAGGTCATCCCCTTCCCGCCATGCCTAATTGTTTTGAGCACAGCTCCACACTTCCAAAGATCAGTCTTTGTTTGTCGACACCCCTTCTAATGATTGTATTTAGCAACAATTGCATGCACCCATCTCTTTCACGAAAGAAAAACAAAAAAAAAGTAGGACTCTCTGGGGCAGATCAACATGAACCTATTTTCACCATGCCTAATGCCAGGCTTGGGCTTGAGAAGAACAAAGCACCCAGCACTGAGCTGTGGAGCAGTGTTACTGTGGTTCTGCTGATGGTAATACTTTTAATACTTTTTTTTAGTAAGTTGGAAATTATGGATAAGAGAGTGGTGATCATTGGACATTTGTTGAAAACTAGTGGCATTTAAGTTATATATATTTTGAATGTAATTGATTCAAAATAGAACATAACCCTACACCTAACCCTAACTTAAACTTTAAATCCAACTCTAAACCCAATGCTAAAATGTTAAGATTAGAGTTTGAGTTAGAGTTGGATTTAGGGTTACATTCAATAGAGAATCATTTACTTTTACCTTTCAGTTCAGTTGCATTTAATAGACATGTAGTTGAATGTCAGTTGAGCATCATCAAATGGACCATCCAAGTAAAGTGTTACCCATCGTGTAAAGCCCTATTTGTACAGGATTAGTTTCTCAGTCTGTGAAAAATATTTCACTAACACTATAACGCTTCTACTCTGTGATAGAACTCTTGTATCCAGACTGCAATTGAACATAGTGTTCAGTAGCTCCTCCGTTTCCACTCGCTGTTGTGTTTACGTGGGTCTCCATAGAAATCCGCACCCAAAGTGTAATTGCGGTGCGTGGCAGTGGACAAATTTCTATTTTATTAAACACAAGGTGACAAAACTCAGAGTGTGAGTCCGGACAAGAATAAAATTACCGGAGGACCACGGAGTTCAGTGAAAAACCGAAGGTAATTTAGCCTATAACTTTCTCAGAGGACGTCTGAGGTATCAATTACTGATACACCAGTCTCCATATAACTGTCAGTGGAAAATCCAGCATCATTCTCAAGCTGGTATTTTAGGGTAAAGTTGAGAACATTTTTGTTCTCTTCTGTAAAGTTACTGCTTTGGAGATAAGGTTTTGTTCCGACAGCAATCTGGTGGGTTGTTTCATAAGCTACGTTTCCACTGCAGGGCCAAATGGTTCTGAGCAGACACCCTACAGACACTGTTTGGCAAGGAATGTTAACAAACAGGACGGAGCCTTGCTTTCTCACTCTGTTTATTTGGTTTGTTTGGCTGTGCTGCCACCATAGTGTAAGGGCCTGTTCACCAGCATTCTAACACCTGCCTGCTAATGTTGCGTTAACATTGTTATGCTGGATGAGCCTAGTTGCTAGCATGCTAATGCTACATTAGCAACATTGCCACGTTGAGTGAGCCTGGCCACCGGCATACTAGCTTGTGTTGGATGTTGCCTTTAGTAATGTGGGATGATTGTGGTAGCTGGCAATAAAACAAGCAGTTCTCCATTTTGCATGTAGTTGAAAAGCTCTGTTGTCCAAGGCATGCAGGAATGAGACTGGACACATCCACCAATAGCTTTGACACCCAGTGCCTTTCTTGGCCCTAAACAACAGCAAATGAAAAAATAATCTGGGTAAATGGTAACCGGGCTAACGGGCCAGAACTGGCACAGAATAGCATGGCACAGCCCTAGTTACCATTTGCCGTCAAGTGAAAAAGCGCCAATACTTGTGATGTCTAAATTCAGAACAAACAATGAAAGTTTTAACACATTTCATGACTAACAGTGCCCCCCTGCGGTAGGTGGCCACTTGCAGTAGGTGGCCAAACACATGCTACCTACAATACAAGTGAAATAAGCAAGCACCATTAGGAAGCCAACATCCTCAAAGGAAAGCCCCAGATCCCCAGCTCTTACACATTAACCAAGAGATGCCTGTGCCAGCCAGCAATGTGAGTAGTAAAGAAAGACAGACCTATTTATCTACCTAGTTAGAGCAAGGCCAGTTATGCTCTCTGACTTTTGCTGATGGTGAAATAGTATAGTTTCTGCATCTTAATCTTCGGAGCTGTTCGAGCCCAAAGTCAAGAACATATTTGTGATCCAGTGTAAAGTTACTATTTTGGAGGTTTTAACATTAATTCAGCCTCTAAAACTAAACAAATTGGGTCAATTTCAAAACTTTTTTTTTTCTCTGAATTTGCCCAGGCTCATCAGTAGGCATTTGATCTACTCAGTCTCGTACACCTACTTGTTTATGGGTGTGTACTCTCTCTCTCTCTCTCTCTCTCTCTCTCTCTCTCTCTCTCTCAATTTGTCTCTCTTCCCCTCCCCACCCACCTCTCTTCCTCTCAGAGTGTTCAGGAATTCTGGGAGTCCTCACACTCCTCACTCTTCATCTTTGCTTTTGTGTGTGTGTGTGTGTTTGTGTACTTTGGCACCAGGCAAGAGAGCGAGTAACTGAGTGAGCAACGGAGAGAGAGAGATATAAAGAGAGAGGGAGCGTACAGTCAACGAATACGAAAGGATACAAACAAACCCTAAATGTTCACACACACACACACACACACACACACTACACAGACTATAGAGTGGGTGGTACATGAGCAGAGGATTGGTGAGGAAGCCACATGGCTGTGGGAAAGGGGATGGAGGGGGTAAGTGTGTGTTTCGGTGTTTCAGAAGCAGCAGCATCAACAGCCATGCACACACCACACACACACACACACACACACACACACACACGTGATAAATGGTTGAAAAGAAACGGCACACGCCGACGACTTGCGGGGGCCACACACATATTCATACTGCACTTTAAGAAGGATGCAGTGTGTGTGTGTGTGCATGTGCCTGCCTAGTGTCCACTGGAAAAAAGTGTGTGTGTGTGTGTGTGTGTGTGTGTGTGTGTGTGTGGATCTATGTACAGTAAGCAGATGTAAGCAGGGCTGTGAGAATATGAAGCCCACACATCACAGGAACCTGTGTGCGTGTGTCCACGGTGGTCTATATCTGCATCCTCAAGCCTGCAGGTAGTATATATTTAAACACAGATGCGGTAGCCACGGCAACTTACTCATCACCTTCCACCTCCTTCAGATTCTTTCTTTTCTTCTCGTTCTTTAAACACCTCTATTCTCAGCACTTGTCTTTCCACCTCCTCCTCCTTTCGCTCTCAGCTCTGCTCCTGCCTCCTATTATCACTCTTTTACTGTCTTTCCTCCACACACACACATCCTTCATCTTCCCTCCCCGCTTCACTGGCTGTGCCGTGTTACATCACTCTATATTAGCGCATCCAGTCCTGATCCTCCTTTTGCAGCATAAGGACTGAAGCCGTTCCTCAGAATAATGGATATTTGCATTAGGCTGATTTGATGTCTAATATATATATATTTTAAAGCAGCCTTGTGTGAGAATTTTCATTTCTTGCTCATGGGCTCCCCCTACAGCTGCCAAGGTGAATTTTTGATTGATTAGAGCATTGTGTCTCTAAAGGACACACATTTCTGGACAAGCTGTGAGATACACAAACAGCATCTAATAGTGAAAGAAGCATGCAGAGTGATATGATATAAAGCAGTATTACATGATTTTACACAAATAGGACTTTGATTCGAAGTTACAATGAAAAGAAACTGGTGTGCCGAGCTCGAAGTAGCAGTGGCAGAGACGCTATTCATCTTCTCACAGTCTGTAAAATTGACAAGCTGTTATTGTATGGTTTGAAAAAGCTGCATATTGTTGCTTTAATTCTTGTTTATCACAGAATACCAAATTTAATTCAGCTGTTTATCCTCATAAATGAGAAACTGAACAAACAATCTTCCCAAGCCTGCTTTTTTTTTTTTTCATTTCATGGACTCCACCCAGCCCCCTTGTTATCTTCCCCAGTTGTTCCTTGTTTCCTCATTCTGCTAATACCCCATGTTTTTCTTTGTTCTGTATTGTGTTTTGTTTGTCTTTGTGTAGCTGGTTTGGTATTGTTTTTTCTGTTTGACTTCTGTTTTTTTGTTTGTAATTTCTTTGTCAAGCTAGAATTTTGTTGTTTATTTTCTAGTTTTAGTATTTTTTAGTATTGCTACAGCAATTATTACAGAAATTTAGGTTGTACTGTTTCGGTAGTTGACTACCTTTGAGAGACAGATGCTTTTACAAAGCTATAACTACTGTATGTGTCTTAGACCACCTCCTGAAGTGGTTTGGGTGTGTTTATACTATGTATGTGCATTTTTATGTATCCAAATATAATCCTGATACTCAAGATGTGGTGGTCAGGTGCAAATTGGGTTTAAAATAAAGGCATTCGATGAATAAGGGCACAAGGAAAACACTGGGCAATTAGATAAGGGAAGATGAAAGATATACCAGAGAATTCCATATTTCCACATATCAGTCTTGCTACAGTAAATAACGACCTTATTTTCATTTTAATTGTAACAGGTAAAAAAAAGAAGTTGGGAAAAGAGTCATCCACCCATGTCCTTATTTGCCTTTTCCTGGTCTAGGTCACAGTTGGTCTAAAGCATAGCCAGAAGGCAGGACTATCCCCTGGACAGGGTACTTACTGGTCTACAGCAGGGTGAAGAAATAGCCATGTATGAATGAATTATGATTGGTTTTGGTACACAGCCTCTCACAAATGTCAGGGGTAGACTACAGGAATATAAAAGCAAAGCATAAGACAAATGCACAACAGAGACCCTGTAACAAAGAGAATGATTGGGTATTCATCTGACAGAATGTAAGAGATAAAGTTTAATAGAAAGTGTGACTGTAAAGCTGCTTAAATAGCTGATTATAAAGTGTTACCTCAGAGAGGCGGCTTGGAAATGAAGTTGTGAGGTGTTATCTTGTGAGGTGTGAGTGAGTACTGGCCAGCGTGATAGTGGGGACCAGATGAATAGGACATAAAATGTCAGAAGCCATACAGTTTTTCAACGTTCTTTAATACACATTGTCAAATATGTACTATTAAAACATCATAGAAGGCATTACCACCCACTGTGGACAGTGCAGTGGGAGGTAATGATCGTGACTGGCAGCATCTGGCTAGAATTGTCCGTGCCCACACACCAGCTAAGCTTTAGCAAAAATCACATCTGCATTCAATGCATGAGGCCATACATGCATGTCCTACAGTTCATTGCAATGTTATTTAGGTGTCAGTTTCCATCCCATGATTTCTGGCATGTCCGTGCACTTGACAAAGTGTACCGTACAGTACAAGCTCAAGCTGCACCTGTTGCTGACACAGATGTGCAAAAGCACACACTCACACACACACACACACACACACACACACAGCTTGTCTAGTCCCTGTGGAGAAGTATATTGTGCATTACTGTTGCAGAGTGTTGACCTATCCCTCTATACAGCTCTGGGAAAAATAAGAGACCTCTTAAAATGATGAGTGTCTTTGATTTTACCAAATTAAAAACCTCTGGAATATAATCAAGAGGAAGATGGATGATCACAAGACATCAAACCAAGCTGAACTGCTTGAATTTTTGCACCAGGAGTGGCATAAAGTTACCCAAAAGCAGTGTGTAAGACTGGTGGAGGAGAACATGCCAAGATGCATGAACACTGTGATTAAAAACCAGGGTTATTCCACCAAAAATTGATTTTAGAACTCGTTTTTTAACTTGTTTTCTTTGCTTTATTTGAGCCGTTTCAGCCATTTTCCATTTTCTGCAAATAAATTCTCTAAATTACAATATTTTTGTTTTGAATTTGGAAGAAATGTTGTCCGTAGTTTATAGAATAAGACGATAATGTTCATTTTACTCAAACATATACCTACAAATAGCAAAATCAGAGAAATTGATTCAGAAACTTAAGTGGTCTCTTTATTTTTTTCCAGAGCTGTAGTTAATCAATGCCTCTATATTACACCATTATTACAATCTATACTGGAAATAGAAAATGGTAAATATGTATATTCTCTGAGCTTGCCTGAGCACAAATCTGAAAGGAATGTTTTAAAAAAGTGAGTTTTAACGCGTAATTGATTAACGTAAATTCAGTTTGGCAGTGGTGATTTTTATCAAAGCAGTAAATGCACATTTGAATAGTAATAAAAGCCTGAAATTGGATGAAATGTAATCAGAACGGATGCTGAATGAAATCGACTTCTTTTGTGAGCGCCGGGCTCGCATCATCACATCACAGTGATACTCGCTCGTCTTTCTGCCATCAAGGCCAGAGAACTCATTTGCTTACCTGCTGATGACGGCTGTGAGCTTTTCTGCTTTGACATGATCAGAGATGATGTCTGGCTGCTGGACGGAGACGAGCATTAGAAAGTGAAAGCAAACAGTGACCCCTACTGACAGCTGCAGCTAATGGAACTGCATGATTCTAATAGAAACCAATGGTCAGTAAAACCTCCAGTGATCAGAGTTCATCTTCCAGCCTGATCTCTCATCACTGATTTATTCATATCGTGTGTTCAGCCGTTCCTGATGAGTTGGCTGGGTGCTGGAACTTAAAAGAACAAAGACATTTAGGAGGGTGCCACTGTTTTAACTGACTTCATGTGTTTTTTTTTTTTTTGCTATTCTCTCTGCTATCTCTATTTTACTGCAGCAGCTAAGATTGATATACTCTTTGCAAATTATCTCTCTTCTAATTGGTTGCTTTTTAGTTTGTTCTATTGCTTGTCATGCAGAAATCAGATCAGGCTGAAACATTGCTTATCAATTTAAAGTAAATTGATGGGGTATGACTGCTGATAAAATAGCTTAAATATATGTTTTGTGAAATAACAAAAAGTGATACATTCTATACAGTTTATAATATTCTTTTTTATGTAATAATGCTTCTTTATTTTATAAAACATTTTCGCTCTGTAAGCTACTTTAGTAGGAATAAGAAATTATGGACAATATGTTTGTTGGCAATCCATTTCAATGAATACATGCAGCTTCTTTTCTATGCACATATTACTAACACAGCAAATACACACATAGCTTGTCTATAGTATTGTCAATAGAATAGGACTCTCTGGAGCAGATAAACAGAAATCTGTTACCATTAAGACCAAAAGTAATACTTGGGTTTGGGCTCTAGCTCCCTTACCATTTTCTATTCCCCAGACACTACAGTGAAGGCTGCCCACAGCTTCAGGCCTGTTTGCACACAACAGTGTGTACATATAAGTGTGTTCACTGCATGGGTGGGTTAAAGACAGAAGTCCAATAAATAGTGACTGTGGTTGCCTGTTTTGTCTATAAACAAATACGCCTTCAGCTATGGAGCAGTGGAACTATATAGAGCTTAGATCAGGCCCAAAAAATTCAACCCGACCTGGCCAGAGCCCATGAATATTCTGCCTGAGCCTATACCGACCCGCCCTATAAACTATCATTGTGAACCCGAGCCAGATTTAAACCCGACATTTAAAAAAAAAAAAAACATTTTCAGGTTGTTTGAATGAGCAAAATCTGTTCAGAATGATGTTAACTAACATTGCAACACTGAAGAAGCATGGACCTATTATTCAATAAAAATGTTATTTTTTTTAAGAACAGCTACACACAGCCCTGCAAGTCAAGTGCGGACAAGTTGCAGGAGCTCATGTGTGCTTGAGCACCAGAGCTGCATGATTATAACCCTCTAACTTGTGCTACTTTTATTTAAAGAACTGTTTGATTTGTTACGTTGCTATATTGTGATTATTACATCATAGCTTTATGTAAAATAAATATAGCATTACAAAACAGATGCCGACATCACAGGCCGTTTTCTTGAGCCCGGTGCGAGGAAAGTGTTGGAAAATATCCACCCTGGCAAAGAATCTAAGCTCTAGAACTGTAGTCTCTGGAATGATGGTGCACCATTAATTCAATACTTTGTTGAATACTGAAAGCAATCAGATGCCTTACTCCAACTAAAGCAGGATCAATTATTTTTAATACTATTGATTGTGGAAAAAGCAATGCATTGGTGTTGGTGTCCCAATATTTTTGGACATACATACCCTTATATAAGGGTGAGAAGTTGGTTTATAAACAATAATAGTGCCCCTTAATTTTACAAAACATTTCTTTTCATATTAATTTGGACCAATTTACTGTAACTTGAATAGGCCATAGCTTCTTAATGTTTTGATTTTTGCAATGCAATGATTTTTGTACATCACAAAAACAATCCATGTTTTGCATTCTAGGGGTGAATTGTATGTTTTTAAATTTTAACAAAGCTTTTTAATTTCACAAAATGGCAGGATATCACTTTAATTTCATAATAATAATGCCTGGTGTTAAGCAAAAGAGGCTGTGAAAGAGGGTTTGCCACTGCTACTGCAACATGAAGTCATAAACAATAATCTATATATATTTTTTTCTCATGTTACTTATTCTGCCCCTGAGACACATTGAAAGCGCTTGTTTTGCCATTTTGTGAAAAGTATTTTCAAGTGTCACATATCCAGTGCATTCCTAGAAAAAACTAAGTATGGGAACATAGGATATGTGTTCTTAAATATGAAACACTCTTTGTGAACACATCCTGAGAGCATCTCTGTGATTAATGAAGGCTCCTAATGAAGAACACTGGTCAGTGTGAGACAGTAGGAGGTGACCTCAGTGTACGTGCAGTAAAATTAGTGACCTCTGACGTCCAGGTTCTAATCTGGGTGCTGTGAAGTGGACACGGAGGGACGAAAGAGCGTGATTTCCTGGACAGGCATGTAAGAGGTCATTGTGGCCATTCCACAGCCACTCAAAGAAACGAGGAGGCAAGGACAATGACATCCCCCTACACTCTGAGCCCACTAGCATCCATTATTTTGATTACAAATCTCGAGAAAGCCCACCATCTCCCACTTCTCTCAGTTCAGTCGTGTTATTCTGGGCTCAGTGGCTTGTTTTTACATTTCCTTTCTGTGTTATTCTGAATCATCAACTCTCCTGCTGCTGCATTTAAGGAAGGAATGAATGCATTCAGCTTCTTCTAGTTGTATCTATTAATGACACAGATAAAAAGGATTAAAGTTTAAGACATATTGGCACCATGTCTAATGTAGACTAGAGGGGATAAAGCCCCCAAGCATTGAGCTGTGAAGCAGTGGAGTTTTCTTAAAATGCTGGTGCTCCATCCAGTATTTTTGGGATCTGTTGGGAAGTTGGGGGTGAAATTAGGTGGAGATTATCCAGCATCCTGACCTAACTCTTGCTCTTGTCGCTGAATGGAATCGAAGACTCACAGCAATTCTAGTTCTAAATTTTAGTGCAATTCTAGAAACCTTTACAGTAAAAACAGCTACTCTAGCAAAATATAGGATACAGTCTTTTTTAATACATTTATTTTGTAAGTAACACAAAGTGAACAAACACTTCTGTCCATATAGTGAATATTAGGTTAAATTAGGAGCTCTGAGTGGTCCAGCAGGCTAAGCACTGCCACTATGATCAGAAGATTGCTGGTTCAAATCCTGTTGATGTAGCTTGCGATCAGCTACCAGATTCTGACGGAGCACAATTGGTGGGTAGATATTGCTCTCTCCCCACATTACTCCAAAGGGTGATGTAGATCAGCACAAGGCATCTGTGAGCTGATTTATCAGAACCGAGTCGCTGCGCTTTCCTCCGAGCGCGCTGTGATGCTACTCAGCAATGCTGCATCAGCAGCAATTTAAAAAGAGGTGGAGTCGGACTTCACATGTATCGGGGGAAGGCATGTGTTAGTCTTCACACTCCTGGTGTGTTGGGGCATCACTAATGATAGAGGGAGACCTAATGAGTGGGTTGGGTAATTGGCTGTGTAAATTGGGGAGAAAATGAGAAAAAATGTCCAACTTAGTATGCAAGGCAGTTTTTTTTTTTAATCAGATTTGATCTTATTTGCATATCATTGTAATGTACCGTATCAAGTATAAAAACCTTTATGTCGATGCCATCACTATGTAGCTCTGTTAGAATGTTCTATTTGTGTGACCAATAGGCCACTAAGAATGAGTCTTCATAGGACAGTCATACAGAGAACCCGGCCTACCTCGACTGCAGCCTAAGACTTGGAACAGCTAAAATGTAAACTGACAGATATCTTACAATATAAAAAAGCTTAAAGCAGCAGTGCTTAAACTGGACAGTCTGTAAGTTTTTGCTAGGAGTGTGTAATTGCACTCTACTAAAAACTACATATAAAACATTGTGGTTTATTGTGGTGTAGTCTCTTTTCAGATTAAGTAATTCTGGTGATTTAAGCCAAGATTCTGTTGCGTTCTCTTTTAGCTCGCCAGCTCCTTTCAGTTCTTATTCTGCATTTCTTTGGTTAACGATTCATAGATGAGCAGATAAAGCCTGAGTATGCATTTCTGATATCTCAATGTTCACAGTAGCTCTTGTATCAGCACCATTAGCAGCATCATGGTTGCTCAGGTAATCAGCAAAATCTGTTTTGGAGACCTAGCAGGTACCCTGGTTTTAAAATAAATATGTGGGTTTACAGAAATGATAGCTAGATGGAGATTATTATATCACTTTACTCAGGAACACTACTTTCAGTTAAAGTAAAAACATTAAGGACTGTTGCTTTAAGATTTTTATTTCTTTTAAAAAAAGAGTGGAACTATCCAAGTTTTAAAAGTACTTGATCTGGGTTAACTACACATGCTCACCAGAAGGGTATCTAATTATCCTGTTAAAATGTATGGAAAATAAAAAGATAGCATATTTAACTATAGTTTCACTGTTAGTGTGTCATCAGTATTGCATTTACAACTCCATGTCTTGATCAGTGGACCAATAGAAATGGAATAAAATAGTTTTATTTTAATGTACACCAAATGTACTGCATATTAAGCTAATATAAACACCTAAAGTAAAGCCGAAAGCTGCTGTGTAGCTTAGCAGCTCTGGTAGTGCAGCTATCCGCAGTTCATTTACATGTGTTTGCTGGGCGAGCGGGTCTCAGTGGTGAAATCGCTTGAGTGTGAAGTACGCTTCAGTCCTATTCTCTCGCTCGTTTCCCCCTGTGCTCGAGGCTGAGGGTCTCCAGCTGACTGCACTATTGACTGCATGAGAAATCTCAGCATGGGAGCCACTCCAGCCGGCCTGAAACAGTACGAAAACCACACACAGCCCGGAGATCACACAAAATACACAGCATACAAAATACACTGCTCTCGTTCAGCACACATCATTTATATGCCTATGTTTAGCCATACAGTCAAACATGGTTTCCCTACCCATGTATACCTGACATGTGTCTAAAAGAAAAACAAGAAACGGCACAGTGTCTCGTCTTTCTTAACTGTGTGACTGATTGTGCATATAGTCCTGTAAACTGTGCTAATGATTGCTCTTTAAAAGCTGATTATGTATTAATATCATTTTATAGTTTGATAAAGTGGATCTGTAAAACTGGTGCTATATGGGCCTGCAAAATTTGATGAGCTGCTTTAATCATACAGTTAACCAAATTGTAAAAAATAATGTACTGTTTCTTTAAGTGACATCATAAATAGGAACACCACCAAGTGACACCATCTCAACCTAGAACTTCCAGGCACAGACATTCACAGTGTCTTTAACATTGTTTAATTGTTGCTGTTAATACAAAAAGTGATACATGAAATTTTAAATTTATTGGCATGTGTACACAAAGAGCTGCGGTCAATTTAGGATGAAATATACCACCCTGTCATGTTTGCTCTCATGTTAGAATAAAGATTATATTGTAAATGTATGCCCAAGATGGGAGAAATTATTTTTTAAGATTTTAAGATCTTTTGTGTTATGGAAACAATATATTGCCAAAAGTATTTGCACCCAAATCTAAATAATTGAACTCAGGTTCCATTCACAGGTGTACATTAGAAAGAATGGGAAGCTCTCAGGAGCTCAGTGAATTCCACCGTGGTACAATGATAAGATGCAGCACCACTAAATCTTCCACAGTCAACTGTCATTGCTATTAAAAAAATTGCAAGTGATTGGGAACAAAAGCAGCTCTGGGAAGGTAAAATAACAGATTGTCTCATTGCGTTGTATGAAATTTATCTCATTGCGTTGTATTTATACACAGGAAAGCAGGTGTTGGCAATCAGTAAATTGGTGAACGTGAACATCGTAGCATCACATGATCAGTGGAGTGTGAAATTTCCAGTGAGGGTGCATGCTGGGAACTGGAGTCCTGAGTGACTTATGCATTCTTTTGGCAATGTATATATAATGTAATGTAATTACTGTTAAAAGCGTTAGCAACAACCTACCGACACCACAGGATCCACCTAGCAACAACATAGTGATCTCTAAAAATATTGAAAGAACCACAGAGCAACTACTTAGCAACAACAATGCAACCAGCTATTAAACACTTAGCAACAGCAAATCACTTGCAACCCAATATAGAAGCCTCTTGAAATACCACAGCAACCACAAAGCAACACTGTAGTAACCACCCTGAAACCTTTTTTTTTTCTTTTGGCAATCCTATTTTATTGCATTGCTATACAATAAAAAAACACTCAAACATCGCATGAAGTAACTTTATAACAATCATCTAGGAAAAGCCATAAAATAATACAATATCAACTACCTAGCAACATAATAGAAACTATCTAGAATACCAGAGCAACCTTGCAGCAACCTCTAGTGACACTATAGCAACCATCTAGCAACACCATATGGATGACTCTTGCTATCTGGGCCTTTAATAACAATAAATCAATTATCAACACAATAGAAACAACCTGAAAAACATTCCAACCTAAGAAATATCTGGCAACACTGTATCAGCCAAGGGCCTCGTATGAACACCATATCAACCGTGGATCACCTATATCTGCTAAGGGCCTTGTAGGAACACCTTATCAGCCATGGATCACCTGTATCAGCCAAGGGCCTCGTATGAACACCATATCAACAATGGATCACCTATATCTACTAAGGGCCTCGTAGGAACACCATATCAGCCATGGATCACCTATATCTACTAAGGGCCTCGTAGGAACACCATATCAACCATGGATCACCTATATCTACTAAGGGCCTCGTAGGAACACCATATCAGCCATGGATCACCTATATCTACTAAGGGCCTCGTAGGAACACCATATCAGCCATGGATCACCTATATCTACTAAGGGCCTCGTAGGAACACCATATCAGCCATGGATTACCTATAGCAGCCAAAGGCCTTGTAAGAGTACCATATCAACCATGTCACAAAATAATTGCAACCACTTAGCAACTATTTTAGCAACACCATACCTACCAGCTACCAACACAGTAGAATCTGCCAGGAATACCATAACAAACATGTACCAACACTGTAAATACCACCTAGCAAAACAGTTTCACGCTACTGACCAAAAAGCATAAGCCTACCAAATACTTAGAAGTAAGAAGCACTTAAGCCAGGCATCATTTCTGCCTTTTCTTCAGTTAAAATGCACTTTTATTTACATTTCTTTACTCAACTGTAAGCCTTTAGATGAATAACTGGTAATGACCCTTAAGAATAGGAGTTAAACATGAGTATATATACCCACACACACATATACACACACACACACAGACACACACACGCTCTCCCAGTAGAATTCTGATGCAACAGCCGGTCATTCTGCTCAGGTGTTATTCCTCCTTTTACAGTATTCCCTGAGCAGCTCCTTTTGTAGATCATAACAGTCTGTTTTCTGGATCCGAACAAAGAAGCTCCTGCAGGTGACTCGATAACCCTTTCAACAGACTGATCCTCTGAGTTCCACAGCTGAACATAAAGAAAGATACTGGAAACTAAATATTCAGGTTACATATGTGCATTACGTATGCTCATGCTCAGATGAAGATCGGTTCTTTGTAAGAGCTTATGTGGCATGTGCGGCAGCCACCAATAAAATTGAAATGTTTAAATTATGCATGAGGGTAAAACACTTTTGATTAATTAACACATTTGAGCTGCATGTTTAATTGAAACATGTATGCAATTCACCCTTTGAAATATCAGTTGTACATTCTAATAAGCATGGAAGATGAATGTTGGCTGTAAAATTTAATCAGCATCAGACCTGTGGGTGGGGCTGGTTAGCTTGGTGGACCAACCGAGGAGATTACATTTTGGCACTTAATGTAAGTGAATAGTGAGGTGAGGCCGATTGCATGTGATACAAGATTTGTTCACTTATTGTAGATCATGAGGAAATTTGAATTAGGATGAATAAAAGAATAGGCTAATGCAATCTGAACTTAAGCGAAAGCAGGTCAACTCCGTTTGGATATCTGTGTTTAAGTGTCAAAGTCCAGTGTTGGAGGACAAGACCAATTTTTATTAAAAAACATAAATAGAAGTTCTTGTAAAGCTCAACGTGGCGTCTGTTTACAGATAAATTACCAAAAAAATAAAAAAAATAAAGGTGTTCTGATTACGTCCCCAAAGAGGAAAGAGGGTATTTTATGGATTCTAAATTTAACCTTTACTGGGGCAAAAAGATTTCTCCTTCCTTAGGAAAAAAAAAAAAAAGATTGTTGGTCTTTGTTAGTACAATCAAATGAGCATGTCAGCCTCTGCAACCTAATTGGTTTGGCATTTCAGTGCTTTCCAGTGTCTTGTTCAGAATTTGTCTCAAGCTACTGCTGAGAACCTGATTAGACAGCAAATCAGTTTTCAACATCAAATCTATTAGCAGAGCAAACTTAAATATGCTCCTGCAGTAATACTGTCCTGCCTGTTGTTGCACACCCAGTTCACCTTTAGAAAGTATTTCTTCATTAGTTTATTAGTTATATCATTAAACAAATTTAAGAAAGGTAGGGTAGTGATTTTTAGGCCCAGCAAGACATTCTCTCAGTTCAGATCGTTGAATTCTGTGCCTGAACCAGCGGCGAGGCTCAGAGGGGCTGTGCCCGGAGGCGTGTCGGCAACATTCTGGTCCTGCTTACAATTCTCTCGTTCCTGCTCAATGGTCTCTCTGTCAGAACCAGAGGCGAGGCTCAAGGGACTGCGCTCAGAGCTGCATCACATGCTTTGCAGCCCTGTTCACTGTGCTCCACTCAATGGACTCTCAGTCGGAACCAGAGGCGAAGCTCAGGGGACCGCACTCAGAGGAGTGTCAACTGCTTTGAGACCCATCTTGTTGTTCTCTCAGTCTTTCTCAATTGTCTTTTGGCCAGAACGAGAGGTAAGACTTAGGGAGTGAACTGAAAGGTGTATCACCTGCTTTACAGCCTGACTCGCCAATCTCTGCTCAGTGGATTCTTACCATCTCTTTCTTAATGGTCTCTTGACCTAAACCAAAGGTTAGGCTCAAGAAACTGCATTCAGAGGTGTGTTGCATGCTTTGCGACCAATCTCCTCTTTTTCCCTATCTTTCTTAATTGTCTTTTGACCAGAACCAGAGGTAAGACTCAAGGAACTGCACTCACACTCTTTGCAGGTCGACTCATCTTTCTCTGCTCAATGAACTGTCACCTCCTCTTTCTCAGTGGTCTTTTGGCCAGAACCATTGGTGAAGATCAGGGGTGTGTCACCAGATTTGCAACCCATTTTATCCTTCCCTCTGTCTAACTTAATGGTTCCTTGATCAGAACCATGATCAGTTACGGCGTACTCAGGGACCTGGTGCCTGCTTTGTGACCTATCTAGTCATTCTCTTTACTTCTTAATGTTTTTTTTGCCCCCACTTAAAGGTGTATCGCTCGTTTTCCAGCCTGACTCACCATTCTCTGCTCAGTAGACTCTCACCATCACTTTCTCAGTAGTCTCTTGGCATGAACTAGTTTGGATTCTCTATGTATATGTCCCAAGTGTTGCCATTCTATCTGTCTTTCTCAATGGGTCCTTGACCAGAACCATTGGTGAGGCTCAGAGAACTGCACATTGCTTGCTTTGTGACCAATGTCATTGTTCTCTTGGCACTTCTCAATTATCTCTCAACCACAATCAGACATGAGGCTCAGTGAACTGCATTCAGAATCGTGTCAAATGCTTTGCGTCCAATTTTGCCATTCTTAAATAATTTTATAATGGCTTCTTAACCTGAACCACAGGTAAGGCTGAAAAGACCACATTCAGATATGTGTCACCTGTTTTTCAACCAATATTGACATTCCCTCTGTACTTCCCAATGGTCTCTTGTCCCAAAGGAGTAGCAAGGCTCAGGGAACAGCACTCCGAGGCATGTCACCTGCTTTGCAACTCATCTTGTCATTCTCTCTGTACTTCCCAATGGTCTCATGGTCTGAACCAGAGGCGAGGCTCATGGGACCTGACTCAGAGGTGTGTTCACAGTTTTGCAGCCAGGGTTACCATTCATCTCCGACTTTCTCAATGGCTTCTTGTCCAGAACCAGGCAAAGGCTCAGGGTAACATACTAGGTGCTTTGTGCCCCATCTTATGAATCTTAAGGTCTTGCTTAATTGTCTCTTGGCTAGAACCAGAGATGAATTCTTTAAGCACTTGTGTCACCATTCTTTTGGCTTTTCTTAGTGGTCTCTTGGCCACAACCAAAGACAAGGCTTTGAGTGCCATTTTTCTTGGAAGTGCCATTCTTTTGTATTTGCTCACCACTAGTCACTTCAGTCTTAGAAGTGAGCCACATTGCATAGTGTTTTACATGTGTATATAAAGATGTGTATATAAAAATATCTCCAATTAGTTTTTTGGATAAGTTTTAGGGATATAGTTAAAAAACTGAAACAAATTAGGATGTGAAAGAGTATGTACATTAGTTTTAGTTATATAAGATGTAACTCTTAACATGAACAAAATAGTGGTTCAAAATATAAGTCTAATGCAAGCTAAACTGCTGAACTGAAACAATGTTGACATTTATATTTGATGTTTTTGAAAGCTTAATAGTATTAGGACTTCTGAAATATCCAATAAAAATGTCAAAGCTGGGCCCAGAGAGTGGAAAAAAAAAGACTTTAACCAACACTGACCATGTGAGACCACTTTACAAAGCTGAGTTTCATTCATTTTACATGAAGTATGCAGACATATCATACCAATGAATAAGCAATGAAAGTGAATAAGCACTGAGTTTAGTCTCAGAGCCTCAGAAATGATTCTGTCGATGACTTGAAAGAAACCTTATACATGATTCAAAGAAATGTATAATGTGAATCATGTATATACTTGACCTGACATTCTTTTATACAGTCAGGAACCCTCAGGGTGTGCCCAGCTCTTTAGAGAGGGCCTAGAATTTTAAGATTACTGTGAACTGAATAAATGGGGTCTGTCTTTTATTTGTTTGCTTATGTGCTCAGTTTCTACTGTATGTTCAAGCAACATAATGTATGTTTTGGAGATTAAGGGACCTCTCTGGTGGAGAATATGTAATTGTTGTAACATGAAAAAATGTAGTGTAGTGCCATCTCCTTTCAGAGTGGATGGATCTGGTGTTTTTAGTGAGGACTCTGTGTTAGCTTGCCAGTTCATTTCAGTTCTGATTGTGTGTTTCTTTTTGATTTACTTATGTGTAAGATAAGCAGATGAATGGCATTCTTCATGAGTTGCCATTCTGATATCTTCATGTTCGCAGTAGGTCTTACGTTTGCTAGAGTAACCTATAAAAGCTGTTGGAAAGACATGTGAAAGACATGGGCCAGGAAAACTCCTGGGAAAGCCTACCAGACAGTCCCACTATGTGTTTACAGTTAATATATTGGCTTTGTAGGTATAGTCAAAGAAACACATTTATTAGAATACTCTGTTCCCTCTTCACTCAGGAATACTACTGCGTTTAAGTTAAAAGAAAAAAAAGAGTAGAATTAATTGCAATTGTTCTTTACACTTGTTTCCTTTGGTAACTACAAAGATGAGCTTCCCTATTGATTAAGCCTTCATGTCCTGGACTGGGGGTCTTGTATGTGTCAGATTAATTACTAACAAATTTAGATCTGTCATTGATTGTTAGCTATAAGCAGTCAAAACAGTGCAACTTTACACAAAATGCTTCAAATGTTTTTTTTTTAAAGAGATGCCATAGAAGATCCAGTTTTGTATGTAAATAAACTTGATATAAACGAAAAAATTATTTACATCAGGTAATGGCTGTTTAACCCTTTAAAAGTGGTTCTTCCCAAGCCCATGAATCTCCTCTATATGTAACTATTGAACATTTATATTTGTACAATTACCTCTTACTGTATTGTTTAATTATTTGACGAGCTTCAAATGTTTATTTTTAATATAGAATTACCAAAAATGTTTTTGTGCACTAAAGTTACTTCTTACACATTATAAAGAAACCTATAGGGGTGCAAAAACCATAAGGACCATTACCCATGACCATGGAGCAGTGCGGCAAATGTTGTGTTTTCACGCCCTTAACCACGCCATTGCCACACTTCAGCTTCGTTCTACTTTGAACGTGCATTAAACACGTGACCTGAACTTGTTTGAACCAGAAAAAAATGTAGTCCAAACTTCCAAAAACATGGGTGACTTATATTAACGATGAGTAAATAACCTGAGCTGTACAAAACTTCCCTTCACTTATATTGATATAAATCAGATGATAGGAGGAAGAACATTCCTGAGACAGACACGCTTATAGATGCTGTAGCCACGCCACAGACCAAAACATTTCTCACAGACGTCACGTATTTTCAAAAACCTCACCAAATATTAGCATACTACCGTCAGGATCAGCAGCAGCACAATGTAACCACAATTGCATCAAGCAGAGCAAAAAGCAAAGCAGCAAGGCCTTAATTGTGTCACAATTTGGAGAAGATTATATGCTCACCCAAGTCATCTACAAACTGTTATTTGATTTTCCATTTATTTTAGTACATTTATCCCCCACTCCTCTCAAAACCCCGTGCCTGTGTCCCTCACAGGAGCAGCATTGCTGCATTAGCTGCTGCAGTTCAGGAGCTTAGCGCTCGAGTGCCCAGGTGAAGGCTCAAAAGGGCAGACAGCAGTCCGGCCATCATTCAATGTCAGTGGTCAGAAAATGTGAACTTGTGCAGAGCTTCAAATCCCCTGCCTCCCTCTGCCAGCCTCCTAGAGTCCAAATCAAATGGTAATGCACAAGGACCTGTCCAGACTGCAGTCACAAGTCAGTTCTTTCTGTGTCAGATTGGATCAGTGGTGGACATTAATAAAGTACAACTTCACTTAAGTATTTTATTAGAACTTTATCTCAGCAGTAAGCGTATTACATAATATAGCATCATTAAGTACTGATTTAATAGACTCGCACAAGGAAAGCTTTGAAGATATAGGGTCAATATCATTATATCAGTTGTGACCAATTATCATTATTACAAATATAGAAGAATTCTAACCTTCACTTTAAAGTACATTATTATACATTTTAACAGTTTTTTTTAATGTGATTTTCCTGTCCTTCCTTGGAATAACCACTCCTTTAAGAATGGAACCTTTGACATCAGTGACATCACATTTATTTTATTTTTATTTTATTCAAATAGACACTTGCTACATGTTTAGCAATTTATAATGTTGATTTCTGATACTGTTTATCATATTGTGTTTATATTTAGGTGAGGTAAAAGCTTAAGCTGCCAACCCTTTCATGCTAAAATATCACAGTAACTAAAACAATTGTCAATTTTAAATATATAAATCTTTGAAACAAAGCCAGGTCTGCAGCTCTAGCTCAAGCAAGCTTTCATCAAATGTCAATTGTTCCTAAAATTGTGCAGCCAGTTATACAGTTTGCCATGTCAGGGTGGACACATGCATGGCAGTCAATAAAAAGTGAAAATAAAAGTGATTATGCTGGAAAATATCATTTCTGTGTAGTCTGAAGTAGTGTTGTCACGATACCAGAATTTTTACTTTGATACCAACTGTAGTATTACTACAGTTGTCGACACCAAAACGACACTTGGAAGAAGAAAAATACACAATAAAATTGTCTGAACATGAAGTAATATCTGCCAGGCATGTCATACTCTTCAGATTTATAAACCCGGATTTCTCAA
The DNA here is from genome assembly GCF_023375975.1 of Astyanax mexicanus. NCBI lineage: Eukaryota > Metazoa > Chordata > Actinopteri > Characiformes > Acestrorhamphidae > Astyanax > Astyanax mexicanus. Next base: position 27,837,488 of record NC_064423.1, on the reverse strand, counting down.
CTGTATGTACAGGCACTTGGTCCATTCCATGCAGATGTATTAAGCTAGAGATGTCTTTTTTGTGTGTGTATCACAGATGTAATGGTACCCTGACTTTATGAACTTCAAGGGGTCGCAGAATAAATAGTGAGAAGAACATTTAGTGATGTTATGTTAATTTGAACACTCATTGCTCCGTTTTATTAATCAACATTTTATAGTTTTAAATAAGCCCACGCTCTATGTAACAATCAGGCTAAGTGCCTGAATTCCAATTTGCGATGGTAATGCGAAAATCTCGAGTTTACACGGCGAGACGGTTGTCTAGCTTGTTCCTGACGCTGAAACAGTTGGATTAGCAGTCGCTAGTAAATCTTTGTAAAGCTACTGAGTACATCTTAACCAGTGATGTGCGTTACTAACGCCGTTACTTTTTTCAGTAACGAGTAATCTAACTAATTACTATGATTACATTTCCGACACTCCGTTACTGCACGTTACTTTAGCCGCTCAATGAACTTTTTTTTTACTTCGCGCATACAGACAAAGGCGCAAATGTGTGTGTACGAGTCACAAGGGAGAGGAGGATGAGACCAGGGTTTCTCTAGGGGTCTGCAGGCTCATCCTCAGAGGGAGACAGTATTCTGTAGTGAGCACTTTAACTTAGGGATCTCAAACTCGCGGCCCGCAGAGCGATATTTTGTGGCCCGCGACTTGAAATCAAATTTTAGTGTTAGTGCGGTGCGCACGCAAGAAAGACGCACCCTCTCCCCGTCCACCAGGACAGCGCATACTATACATTTAAATAGAGAGAGCCGCTGCATAAGCGCAGCCCCGCCCTCCAGCAAAAAGTTCCTCTGTGTGTGTTACGAGCCTCACACACACGGAGCCACGGAGGATAAGCTAAAAAAACGAATGTATAGAACTATAGACCACAGTGAGGTTGATTAAAAATCTTAAACTTACGATTGACTACACCTGTTGCTTGATTTGAATAAATAAAAACGTAAGGGGGGGAGGGTAACGCAATAGAAATGCAATAGTTACTTTTACTGGTAACTAGTTAATTTTTAGTGGAGTAACTCCGTTAGTAACTCAGTTACTTTTTTGGAGAAGTAACTAGTAACTATAACTAATTACTTTTTCAAAGTAACGTGCCCAACACTGATCTTAACTAACTTCACTAACTTCTCCACTTCTCAGCTCTCTGTAGAGGTCAGGGTGCTTTTCCACGAAATGCTGAGCTCGGGCTCACGTTTGATCCTTTGCTCTGGAGAGATTTGTAACACTGCTTGTAAACTGGGTTTGTGGTGTTGTTTGGGTTTTCTTTTTTATTAATATAAACAAAATATGCACACTCTCCACTGCTTGTGCCCATTTTGTCCACAAGTCACAGACGAGCGAGAAGGTATTTTGTCTTAGCCGTAATCATTCTACATGCACTGCTGGCTTACGTGTGGGCGTGTGTTGCTCAACTTTAGTAAATTAGTACACACAAATTGATTAATTTGTTCAGAATACCAGGTTTACCTTAATCCTGCTCCACCGGCCACGGTATGAATGAGGTAGTTTTCTCATCAAGTGAATCAAATGACACTAATTTAAGTCCTTTGAAGCTAGTAACTGGGCTTTATACAGTATTGAAAGCATTGACGCTAAATATCTGAATAATCTGTAAAGACATAGTATTGAAAAAGCATTAAACGTTGGGTGCATTGTGCAACTCTAGTCTGAAGTGTTCTAATAATGGCTTTTTAATCAACACAGCGAGGTAAAACACCTACTTTTTATTACATTACATTTGGCAGACGCTTTTGTCCAAAGCGACTTACAATAGTCAAGTTAAAGGTAAAACATCTTTGGATAGGGATTAAAGGAGGTCAAAGGGAAATAATAGGATAGAGGAGTGAAGGAGGGGTAGAGGTAAATGAGTAGTTAGTTAGAAGTAGTTAGTGTGTTAGAGGTGTTAAGAGAGTAAGTGCTCTTTGAAGAGCTCTGTCTTCAGGAGTTTCTTAAAGATAGTGAGAGATTCTCCTGATCTTTAAGAAACTCTAAACTCTAATAAACAAGTAAATAAGTGTCAAAAAGCATTGTTCCTGCAGTCAGTAAAACGCTGTGCTTTGCTAGTGGACTATTGCGGCAGACTGCAGATGAGTATGTGTGCTAGCTAGGTGCCACACTGCTAATGACATGAACAGAAGGTGAAATACTCCTGTGTTTAAGGTGCCTGCATTTGATTTGATTTGAATAGCCGTCTGTAATTAGAAGAGACAGGAACATCTGTAGCTGCACACATCACTCCATATCTCATATGTTACACACACACACACACACACACTTTTGCAGGCACAAACACACATTCACACTGATGTACACAGCAAAAATACAAGTGCTGAATATGATTTTACCTCTTTCCCAGGGTTTATATAGCTTCACACGCTTTGGAATTAAATTAACACTTTTAATATAGCTAAACATTTAGCACCTTGCCAGAGTTGTGTCGGTTTAACTCCCTGATTTGCTAAGCTAACACTGAAAAAGTTGAAAAATAAATTAGAAGAAGATCAGTCCATCAATATGTCTAACAATTGCTCCTGGCACTTGCTCCTATAGTCTACAATACGACCATTATATACAGTAGAATATAACTTAATGCCTAATAGAAGGCAGCGCTGGCAGTCAAGACTGCACACTGGTGGTGAGTTAGGGTTGGTGGATCATGCCCATTATGCAAATAAATAATGTTGGGGGTCAATAAAAGAAAATTACATTTTGTTAAGTGTATAAAAAAAGAAATGTAAATTAGTACCTTATTTTTTAGTTTGTCTTAACTGTATAATTTAATTAATATTTACTAAATATATGGGGGTGAAATCTACCTAAACAATTCAAATGTATTGAGCAAATTATTTTTGTTTTTTAATCTAAAATTTGGGACTTTCACTTCAAACAAAGAAGTCAAATAAGTAAGCAGAGTTTAATTAAAGCTCTGTAGAGTATATTAATTTATTTGGGTTAACATTGAAAATTTACCTCCTAATTAACCGCCAACACTGAAAACATCTCTGTAATTTTAACTCTCCAGGTGTGTTTTAATAAGTATCTAATTGCCTAATATTAAGTATTTAATAAAAGGCTCTGAGGGCTGGACTGGTAAACAAGAAAATGTGGATCAATCCTAAAATCTAGTTCTTTTGTTGAATGATTCACTATGTACCTAATAGATGTATGTACCTACATCTATAATATCATATTAAATGTAACAGAAAAGCACTTCAAATTGAGAAAGGTACCATAAAGGTAAATCCATAAACATATGATTCAATTCATCCATTCATCCACACAATCATTCATTGTGGTGCCTGAAATGTGTTAACATTGTAGAATTCTTTATATACTTCTACATAAACTAACCTAAAACTTCGTCAGATGTTCCTGAAACTAGATATGGAGAACCAGACAAAGAAAAAACTTTTTCTTGCACAGTGGCTTGAAAAATGTTTACGTCATTTCTCCACATTGGTCATTCCACATTCCCTTTATACTTCTTAATCATTCTTTAGTAGAAGAAGAAGAAGAAGACTCTTGTTTATAGGGTCGTTGTCCTGCTGCATGATCCATGTTCTCTTGAAATTTAACTTCAGTATTTGCTCATATAATTCAGAATGTATTTATTATTATCCCATCAGTGGTGCTTTGTTGTGCTAATTGCCCAAATGCAGTAAAATAGGCCCTAACCATGATACTACCGCCACCCTGTTTCACAGATGGCACACATCTGCACATCATTTATACATCTGTCTGTCTAGATGGCGGTGGCAAGTGTCTCTACAGGGTAACAATGTATTTTTTTTTTTTAAGCACACACCACACAACCACTCCACACACTCAATATCACCAACTAGAATCAGCAATGCTCCATCAAGGATGTCTTAATTAGAGACTGTAGGTTTGTCCCATTGGACCCAAACTCGTCTCTTCTTCAGCAGACTAGAACTGTTTAGGCGTTCTGTTCTCTTTTCAACCGAGTGGAAAAAACAACATGCAGACTAAAATAGATCAAAGCCATTACACGTTTGATAAAATAAGATTAAAACACGTCTTCAGAATGCCCAAAATAACAGAATGTACGGAGAAACCGTGAGGTCTAGTAGAGAAACAGATGTCAATCGGAACTAACTGTATGATTTAGGTAATATTTACTGAATATATGGGGGTGAAGTCTACCTAAACATTTCAAATGTATTGAGCAAATTAGTTTTGTTTTTAATCTAAAATTGGGGACAGGATGGTCCTGACGTCTCGTTGCCTTCAACCGAAGAAGTCAAATAAGTAAGCAGAGTTTAATTAAAGCTGTGTAGAGTATATTCATTTATTTGGGTTTAACATCGACATATTAACCTCTGTCAAATAATCGCCAACACTATACATTACCAATTGGGAGTGAAAATCATCTCTGTAATTTTAACTCTCCAGGTGTGTTTTAATAAGTATTTAATTGCCTTATATAAAGTATTAAATTAAAATTAAATAAAAAAACTGTGGATAACTCCAGCCGATGAAAATGGTTTAAGTGTTCTGTTCTTTTTCCAAAATTCAGATTAAAATAGATCTAAACAATCTACGTTAGATAAAATACAATTAAAACACGTCCTTAGAATATGCAAAATAGCAGAATCTGCGGAGAAAAATGTGTGAAAAAGAGAGAGTAGTGAGTCAGGGTTGAGCTGTTGATGAAAGCTGTGAGTTTCTGAGATTCTAGAGAAACGGAGTGCGTCAGAACGGCAGTGCGACTCAGTAAATGTATGGGAAATATAGGAACGTATGTGGTCTATCAGGGCCGAATGCAGAGTAAATTACCTCAAAGGTCAGAGTCTGACATTTAAAAAACAAACTCCAACCCAAAACACACAGCCACACAAACTCTGGTTATAGAGCACTACCTACACCAAACCCTTATCTGAACAGAGCTATATCACTGTGAGCTTTACTCTTCCTCTTATAATCTTCGCAATAAAAGATCAAACGCAGCGTCCTGTCGCACTGCCCAGGCTCTCTCTCTCTCTCTCTGCTGTGCGAGTGCGCGACAGCGGTTCAGCGTTCAAAGCCAAGCAAATACGACTGCTCCACAATGATAGCAATGAGAATACTGTGCGTTACGAGCATAATTACGCAGATACGGCTCTGTATGCTAATGCTCTTGTACAGTGATTACATTGTAATAGCTATATAATGGGTGTTACCTGTAATTTTTATTTTTTAGGGAGCAGCGAGCTCATTATCCGAGTTCATTATCCCGCTCCAGCAAGACATAATAACACATAAGTTGGCAAGGGTTTAATGAGCTTAATGAACAGCTGCAAACCTTTGGTGTGTTATTGAAAGTACATTTCATGCAGAGGCAAACACACAAAAGCCTGACGTCCAGCTTTTCATTGCCTGAAGCCGTCAGTTTGATTGTTTGTGAAATTTCAGTAAAGTGCATTGCAAAGCTTATTCAGAGCCATTATTTAGCCAATCTCTTGTAGTAACAATTCTGTAGATATGTATCATCTTCTCTTTACTTTTACTTTTCTGTTGGTTTGAGCTGTTCAAACAATCAGACAGATATACAATACTGGACGGATATAATCTCTAGTATAGTCTCTAGTAGATATATCATGGGAAATGAGAACAGTGTGAATTTTTCTTTTGCTAAAAAAAAAAAAAGTAGTACCCTGATGCGATAATTATGGGTGGGTGAAATGGCGCGATATTGCAGGGTATAATATTGTTCATTATATTAAAAAATGTTGCTGATAATATTGTGTATGGTACAATATAGCACACCTCTACTATATTAAGAGTGAATGCCAGATTCACATGTACAAAAGTCAGAATGTGAAAACAACAAGCATTGAGAAACAAGATTTTTGTGACAGTGACAAAATATATACCTCTGAAAACACCAGCTGTCTTTCACCTGGTCCGAACACTGATATAATCATGATGAACAGAATAAGATGATGAAAGACTTTTAAGATTTTCAAGAAATATATGCCTCTCTTCTCTTAGAAATATGTGTTTTATTGCAGTGCATTTTCCTATTGTATTATTGTGCTCTTTTTAAAGTACATCAAGGATATTTTCAGTGCCTAAAGAACACTGACCCAACTGCACATTTTATTACAGAGCTTTTAAAAACACGTCAGATTAAATGAAGTGCAGTAAAAACTGCATAAGAATCACTGTTCTATATGCATGAAAGAGTATTTGAATAGCAATTTTTACACATCTGCCTCTGTTGATGCATTGTGTCTATATATCAAAACATTCCAATAAATATAGTGTATTATTAAAAATTGTGATACAATAGTTTTACCCTATTTTCCAGCTTTATAGTAAAGGAAGGTCGGTATATTAGTTCTGACATGCTCACTGGCTGGAGGAAGCAGTAGAAAGTGCAGTCAGAATGTTCCTGTAGTTCCTGCAGGTGAAGCAGGGCACCCTGAGCTTTGAGGCGGAGAGATAAAGCCGGACCTCCAGCCCCGGCCAGAGACACCCAAGCCAAAATGACAGCTTCCAAGATCCTTTAAGCCTCTTACTCTGTGTTTTTTCTCTCTCCTGGAGGGACGGACTGTTGGCCAGAGAGGAAACATGCAGTTTAGCCAAGCAGAGCCAGGCAGATAGCAGGGAAATTGCTGGAAAAATTTATCATTATCAAAACATTAATTTTAGCAGTGAAAGGTGAAGATGAAAAAGCAGTATTAGAAAATATATATACACACACACACAACTGTACGTGTATAAACTGAACTGGGACTTCCATAAAAATGAATGGCTAAACTCTTTAAACTACAAACTTATTATCATCCACAGTAAATTATTCACTATACACTCCGAATGATTCAGTGTCTACTCTTAATAGTTTAGTGTCTACTGTGAATTATTCACTATCTACTATGATTTATTTAGTATCCAGTATGAAGTATCTAGTATGAGTAATTCAGTAAATGCTATGTTTTATTTTCCACTAAGATCTTTTGTATCCACTATGAACTATTCAGTATTTAGTACAAGTTTCCTCTATGAATTATAAGCAATGCTCCGTCAAGGATGTCTTAATTAGAGACTGTAGGTTAGTCCCATCTCCTCCAGCAGACGAGAACTGTTTAGGTGTTCTGTTCTCTTTCCAACCAAGTGAAAAAACACTATGCAGACTAAAATAGATCAAAGCCAATACAGTATTAAGTGCAAGTTATCCTTTATAAATTATTAAATATGCTATAAAAGCTTTAATATATATTATTTTAATTGTTTAGCATCCACTATGAGTTAATAATTGTCCTCTTTGATATTTTAGTATCCACTAACATTGTAACTTCTCAATGTTCAATATAGACTTTTCAGTATCTACTATGAATTATCAGTATGTGTTATACGTATCACAGACAGATCTTTGGAGTTTGTGATTTACAGTACAGGCCAAAAGTTTGGACACACCTTCTCACTCAATGCGTTTTCTTTATTTTCATGACTACTTACATTGTAGATTCTCATTGAAGGCATCAAAACTATGAATGAACACGTTTTGCATAACAAAAAAATTAAACCCAATCCAGATGGTTTGGGGTGAACTGGAGCACAGAGTGAAGGCAAAGGGGCAACAAGTGCTAAACACCTCTGGGAACTCCTTCAAGACTGTTGGAAAACTATTTCAGGTGACCACCTCTTGAAGCTCATTTAGAGAATGCCAAGAGTGTGCAAAGCAAAGGGTGGCTATTTTGAAGAAACTGGAATATATATATATATATATATATTTTTTTTTTAAGTTACTTTACCTTTTTTAAAGTACATAGCTCCACATGTGTTCATTCATAGTTGTGATGCCTTCAGTGAAAGTCTACAGTGTAAATAGTAATGTAAATAAAGAATATAGCCGCAAGCGGCAATCATCGGGTTCAAGCACCAACTTGCACAATGGTGCCTACTGGAGCATTGAATGGTGATGTGTAAGAAGGTCTAATATGATTGGAGATGCCCTGTCACATTTAGAAATTATCAAGTTTTTCACCTGTTATTAATGTTGAGCAGAGGCCTTTCAACCTGATCAGTGCTTAAATTCACATGTAAATCTAGTGAACTTTGTAGGATATTCATTAAGTGAGTTAGAACTAGTCAAAAGGTGTCTACATGTTATTGGTATTGATCAGGTGGCTTCAACCAGAATGTTCACAAAGTGGTATTCAGATTGACCTTTGAACCTTTGCAGAACAAGCTGAAATGTTTGACCAAACAAGTTTAAATTAACACAAAGGAGTGAATGTTCTGATATGACATGTAATTACAAAGTTATTATAAATCTAGTTCTGAATTAAATGGCGCTTCATCAAGCACCAACTAGCACAATGGTGCCTACTAGAGCATAGGATGGTGATGTGTAAGAAGGTCTAACACAATTGGAGACATTCTGTCACATTTAAAATGATCAAAAGTCTTTCACCTGTTATTAATGTTGAGCAGAGGCACAAAGGAGTGAATGTTCTGATATGACATGTAATGTCAAGTTATTCTTAATCTAGTTCTGTATTAAATGGCGCTTCATCAGAGTGATATTGTACAGAGGTCTTTAACATTGTGAGATTACAGCAAATACTGCAGAGTTACAGCAATTTAGGTTAGAAATTCCAAGGACGCACAGATTGCTTGATGCCTGGAGAGTATTGTATGTGAAATTTTCACAAATGTTTTTAATGAACATTTACCTAGAGACTCTACAGTGTGCAGCAAGACTGAAATGGAGGTGATAGGCCAAATATCCAGAGAGTAGTTTCAATATAGCTATTTTCAAACAATTAGCAATTATGAATGAACAAAGCACTTTTTAAACATAGTTGTATTGAGAAATTTGTCAGAGCCACTGTACTAAATATGGCAAAAACAATTAGATGTCAAAATAGTACAGCATGATTGACATATACTCGTTTTTTTGGAACAGCGCCCCCCAGTGGGCGGATTGTTTCAGCACTTTGCAGGTCACTACAGTGTCTCCACCTGAACATAACTGCCAAATATCATCCAGATTGGGCAACATTCAGCCTGCCAAAATGTCTGCTGAATGCTGATTGGCTGATGGTGTTCAGCCATGTTGATTGATTAAGTTGCCCTTTGAACATCCTTTAGAGGCTGTATGATAGATTCTGCATGCAAAGTTTCAACTTGCTAGGTTGCACGGTTGCTGAGAAACAGTGCTCCAAATTTACCTCTTGAAGTGAATGGGGCATATATCCGGAAGGACTAATTTGCATATGACGGCCATATTGTTTACATATTTCAACTTTTTCTTAATGAATATTGAAGCGCATGCTCTCACGAGTGTTTTGATACCAAACATGCCAGGATTGGTCAAAATTCCTAGGACTAGTTTGCAAAAGTAGGTTTTGCATATTATGCAAATTAGCACAAAATCTATATAGACGGAAGTGCATGGTCCAAATTGGAAAGTTGTTGGTATTGACCCAAGGAATCCATCAAAAAAAGAATTTTGAATGTAGGTCTTATGGTTTTTGAGTTATTGAGAAAATTGTGAAAAATGAATTTCCTTGTTTATAGCGCCACCACTTGACCAATCGGTGCCATTTTTGTTGTCCACCGAGATGCACTGATCCTACATCTACCTACCAAGTTTCATTTCTCTATGACTTACGGTTTAGGCTGCACAACTGTTTTTACAGGAGAAAAAGAATAATAATAATAATAAATATAGCCGCAAGCGGCAATCATCGGGTTCAAGCACCAACTTGCACAATGGTGCCTACTGGAGCATTGAATGGTGATGTGTAAGAAGGTCTAATATGATTGGAGATGCCCTGTCACATTTAGAAATTATCAAGTTTTTCACCTGTTATTAATGTTGAGCAGAGGCCTTTCAACCTGATCAGTGCTTAAATTCACATGTAAATCTAGTGAACTTTGTAGGATATTCATTAAGTGAGTTAGAACTAGTCAAAAGGTGTCTACATGTTATTGGTATTGATCAGGTGGCTTCAACCAGAATGTTCACAAAGTGGTATTCAGATTGACCTTTGAACCTTTGCAGAACAAGCTGAAATGTTTGACCAAACAAGTTTAAATTAACACAAAGGAGTGAATGTTCTGATGTGACATGTAATTACGAAGTTATTATAAATCTAGTTCTGAATTAAATGGCGCTTCATCAAGCACCAACTAGCACAATGGTGCCTACTAGAGCATAGGATGGTGATGTGTAAGAAGGTCTAACACAATTGGAGACATTCTGTCACATTTAAAATGATCAAAAGTCTTTCACCTGTTATTAATGTTGAGAAGAGGCACAAAGGAGTGAATGTTCTGATATGACATGTAATGTCAAGTTATTCTTAATCTAGTTCTGTATTAAATGGCGCTTCATCAGAGTGATATTGTACAGAGGTCTTTAACATTGTGAGATTACAGCAAATACTGCAGAGTTACAGCAATTTAGGTTAGAAATTCCAAGGACGCACAGATTGCTTGATTCCTGGAGAGTATTGTATGTGAAATTTTCACAAATGTTTTTAATGAACATTTACCTAGAGACTCTACAGTGTGCAACAAGACTGAAATGGAGGTGATAGGCCAAATATCCAGAGAGTAGTTTCAATATAGCTATTTTCAAACAATTAGCAATTATGAATGAACAAAGCACTTTTTAAACATAGTTGTATTGAGAAATTTGTCAGAGCCACTGTACTAAATATGGCAAAAACAATTAGATGTCAAAATAGTACAGCATGATTGACATATACTCGTTTTTTTGGAACAGCGCCCCCCAGTGGGCGGATTGTTTCAGCACTTTGCAGGTCACTACAGTGTCTCCACCTGAACATAACTGCCAAATATCATCCAGATTGGGCAACATTCAGCCTGCCAAAATGTCTGCTGAATGCTGATTGGCTGATGGTGTTCAGCCATGTTGATTGATTAAGTTGCCCTTTGAACATCCTTTAGAGGCTGTATGATAGATTCTGCATGCAAAGTTTCAACTTGCTAGGTTGCACGGTTGCTGAGAAACAGTGCTCCAAATTTACCTCTTGAAGTGAATGGGGCATATATCCGGAAGGACTAATTTGCATATGGCGGCCATATTGTTTACATATTTCAACTTTTTCTTAATGAATATTGAAGCGCATGCTCTCACGAGTGTTTTGATACCAAACATGCCAGGATTGGTCAAAATTCCTAGGACTAGTTTGCAAAAGTAGGTTTTGCATATTATGCAAATTAGCACAAAATCTATATAGACGGAAGTGCATGGTCCAAATTGGAAAGTTGTTGGTATTGACCCAAGGAATCCATCAAAAAAAGAATTTTGAATGTAGGTCTTATGGTTTTTGAGTTATTGAGAAAATTGTGAAAAATGAATTTCCTTGTTTATAGCGCCACCACTTGACCAATCGGTGCCATTTTTGTTGTCCACCGAGATGCACTGATCCTACATCTACCTACCAAGTTTCATTTCTCTATGACTTACGGTTTAGGCTGCACAACTGTTTTTACAGGAGAAAAAGAATAATAATAATAATAAATATAGCCGCAAGCGGCAATCATCGGGTTCAAGCACCAACTTGCACAATGGTGCCTACTGGAGCATTGAATGGTGATGTGTAAGAAGGTCTAATATGATTGGAGATGCCCTGTCACATTTAGAAATTATCAAGTTTTTCACCTGTTATTAATGTTGAGCAGAGGCCTTTCAACCTGATCAGTGCTTAAATTCACATGTAAATCTAGTGAACTTTGTAGGATATTCATTAAGTGAGTTAGAACTAGTCAAAAGGTGTCTACATGTTATTGGTATTGATCAGGTGGCTTCAACCAGAATGTTCACAAAGTGGTATTCAGACTGACCTTTGAACCTTTGCAGAACAAGCTGAAATGTTTGACCAAACAAGTTTAAATTAACACAAAGGAGTGAATGTTCTGATATGACATGTAATTACGAAGTTATTATAAATCTAGTTCTGAATTAAATGGCACTTCATCAAGCACCAACTAGCACAATGGTGCCTACTAGAGCATAGGATGGTGATGTGTAAGAAGGTCTAACACAATTGGAGACATTCTGTCACATTTAGAAATGATCAAAAGTCTTTCACCTGTTATTAATGTTGAGAAGAGGCACAAAGGAGTGAATGTTCTGATATGACATGTAATGTCAAGTTATTCTTAATCTAGTTCTGTATTAAATGGCGCTTCATCAGAGTGATATTGTACAGAGGTCTTTAACATTGTGAGATTACAGCAAATACTGCAGAGTTACAGCAATTTAGGTTAGAAATTCCAAGGACGCACAGAGTGCTTGATGCCTGGAGAGTATTGTATGTGAAATTTTCACAAATGTTTTTAATGAACATTTACCTAGAGACTCTACAGTGTGCAGCAAGACTGAAATGGAGGTGATAGGCCAAATATCCAGAGAGTAGTTTCAATATAGCTATTTTCAAACAATTAGCAATTATGAATGAACAAAGCACTTTTTAAACATAGTTGTATTGAGAAATTTGTCAGAGCCACTGTACTAAATATGGCAAAAACAATTAGATGTCAAAATAGTACAGCATGATTGACATATACTCGTTTTTTTGGAACAGCGCCCCCCAGTGGGCGGATTGTTTCAGCACTTTGCAGGTCACTACAGTGTCTCCACCTGAACATAACTGCCAAATATCATCCAGATTGGGCAACATTCAGCCTGCCAAAATGTCTGCTGAATGCTGATTGGCTGATGGTGTTCAGCCATGTTGATTGATTAAGTTGCCCTTTGAACATCCTTTAGAGGCTGTATGATAGATTCTGCATGCAAAGTTTCAACTTGCTAGGTTGCAAGGTTGCTGAGAAATGGTGCTCCAAATTTACCTCTTGAAGTGAATGGGGCATATATCCGGAAGGACTAATTTGCATATGGCGGCCATATTGTTTACATATTTCAACTTTTTCTTAATGAATATTGAAGCGCATGCTCTCACGAGTGTTTTGATACCAAACATGCCAGGATTGGTCAAAATTCCTAGGACTAGTTTGCAAAAGTAGGTTTTGCATATTATGCAAATTAGCAAAAAATCTATATAGACGGAAGTGCATGGTCCAAATTGGAAAGTTGTTGGTATTGACCCAAGGAATCCATCAAAAAAAGAATTTTGAATGTAGGTCTTATGGTTTTTGAGTTATTGAGAAAATTGTGAAAAATGAATTTCCTTGTTTATAGCGCCACCACTTGACCAATCGGTGCCATTTTTGTTGTCCACCGAGATGCACTGATCCTACATCTACCTACCAAGTTTCATTTCTCTATGACTTACGGTTTAGGCTGCACAACTGTTTTTACAGGAGAAAAAGAATAATAATAATAAATATAGCCGCAAGCGGCAATCATCGGGTTCAAGCACCAACTGGCACAATGGTGCATACTAGAGAACTGAATGGTGATGTGTAAAAAGGGCTAATATGATTGGAGATGCCCTGTCACATTTAGAGATTATTAAAAAATTTTCACCTGTTATTAATGTTGAGCAGAAGCCTTTCAACGTGATCAGTGCTTAAATTGTAAATTGTAATTGTAATGTCAATCTAGTGAAGTTTGTAGGATATTCATCAAGTGAGTTAGATCTAGTCAAAATGTGTCTACATGTTATTGGTATTGATCAGGTGGTTTCAACCAGAATGTTTACAAAGTGGTGTTCAGATTGACCTTTTGACCTTTGCAAAACAAGCTGAAATGTTTTACCAAACAAGTTTACATTAACACAAATGAGTTCATTGTCTGACATGACATGTAATTACAAAGTTATTCTAAATCTAGTTCTGAATTAAATGGCGCTTCATCAAACAGCAACTGGCACAATGGTGCCTACTAGAGCATAGGATGGTGATGTGTAAGAAGGTGTAACACAATTGGAGACACTCTGTCACATTGAGAAATTATCAAAAGTCTTTCACCTGTTATTAATGTTGAGAAGAGGCACAAAGAAGTGCATGTTCTGATATGACATGTAATTACAAATATATTCTAAATCTAGTTCTGTATTAAATGGCGCTTCATCAGAGTGATATTGTACAGAGGTCTTTGACATTGTGAGATTACAGCAAATACTGCAGAGTTACAGCAATTTAGGTTGAAAATTTCAAGGACGCTCAGACTGCTTGATGCCTGGACACTATTGTATGTGAAATTTTCACAAATGTTTTTATTGAATCTTAACCTAGAGACTCTACAGTGTGCAACAAGTCTGAAATGGCGGTGATAGGCCAAATATCCAGAGACTAGTATCAATATTGCTATTTTCAAACAATTAGCAGTTCTGAATAAACAAAGCACTTTTTAAACATAGTTGTATTGACAAATTTGTCAGAGCCACTGTACTAAATATGGCACAAACATTTAGATGTCAAAATAGTATAGTATGATTGACATGTATTCGATTTGTTGGAACAGCGCCCCCCAGTGGTCGGATTGTTTCAGCAATTTGCAGGTCACTACAGCGTCTCCACCTGAACATAACTGCCAAGTGTCATCCAGATTGGGCAACATTCAGCCTGCCAAAATGTCTGCTGAATGCTGATTGGCTGATGGTGTTCAGCCATGTTGATTGATTAAGTTGCCCTTTGAACATCCTTTAGAGGCTGTATGACAGATTCTGCATGCAAAGTTTCAGCTTGCTAGGTTGCACGGTTGCTGAGAAACAGTGTTCCAAATTTAACAATTGAAGTGAATGGGGCATATATCCGGAAGGACTAATTTGCATATGGTGGCCATATTGTTTACAAATTTCAACTTTTTCTTAATGAATATTGAAGGCCATGCTCTCACGAGTGTTTTGATACCAAACATGCCAGGATTGATCAAAATTCCTAGGACTAGTTCGCAAAAGTATGTTTTGCATATTATGCAAATTAGCAAAAAATCTATATAGACGGAAGTGCATGGTCCAAATTGGAAAGTTGTAGGTATTGACCCAAGGAATCCATCAAACAAAGAATTTTGAATGTAGGTCTTATGGTTTTTGAGTTATTGAGAAAATTGTGAAAAATGAATTTCCTTGTTTATAGCGCCACCACTTGACCAATCGGTGCCATTTTTGTTGTCCACCGAGATGCACTGATCCTACATCTACCTACCAAGTTTCATTTCTCTATGACTTACGGTTTAGGCTGCACAACTGTTTTTACAGGAGAAAAAGAATAATAATAATAATAATAAGAAAAATCTTAGCAAAAACAATAGGGTTCTACGCACCTTCGGTGCTTGAACCCTAATAAGAAAAATCTTAGCAAAAACAATAGGGTTCTACGCACCTTCGGTGCTTGAACCCTAAATATAGCCGCAAGCGGCAATCATCGGGTTCAAGCACCAACTTGCACAATGGTGCCTACTGGAGCATTGAATGGTGATGTGTAAGAAGGTCTAATATGATTGGAGATGCCCTGTCACATTTAGAAATTATCAAGTTTTTCACCTGTTATTAATGTTGAGCAGAGGCCTTTCAACCTGATCAGTGCTTAAATTCACATGTAAATCTAGTGAACTTTGTAGGATATTCATTAAGTGAGTTAGAACTAGTCAAAAGGTGTCTACATGTTATTGGTATTGATCAGGTGGCTTCAACCAGAATGTTCACAAAGTGGTATTCAGATTGACCTTTGAACCTTTGCAGAACAAGCTGAAATGTTTGACCAAACAAGTTTAAATTAACACAAAGGAGTGAATGTTCTGATATGACATGTAATTACGAAGTTATTATAAATCTAGTTCTGAATTAAATGGCGCTTCATCAAGCACCAACTAGCACAATGGTGCCTACTAGAGCATAGGATGGTGATGTGTAAGAAGGTCTAACACAATTGGAGACATTCTGTCACATTTAGAAATGATCAAAAGTCTTTCACCTGTTATTAATGTTGAGAAGAGGCACAAAGGAGTGAATGTTCTGATATGACATGTAATGTCAAGTTATTCTTAATCTAGTTCTGTATTAAATGGCGCTTCATCAGAGTGATATTGTACAGAGGTCTTTAACATTGTGAGATTACAGCAAATACTGCAGAGTTACAGCAATTTAGGTTAGAAATTCCAAGGACGCACAGATTGCTTGATGCCTGGAGAGTATTGTATGTGACATTTTCACAAATGTTTTTAATGAACATTTACCTAGAGACTCTACAGTGTGCAGCAAGACTGAAATGGAGGTGATAGGCCAAATATCCAGAGAGTAGTTTCAATATAGCTATTTTCAAACAATTAGCAATTATGAATGAACAAAGCACTTTTTAAACATAGTTGTATTGAGAAATTTGTCAGAGCCACTGTACTAAATATGGCAAAAACAATTAGATGTCAAAATAGTACAGCATG
Source organism: Astyanax mexicanus (assembly GCF_023375975.1). Taxonomy (NCBI): domain Eukaryota; kingdom Metazoa; phylum Chordata; class Actinopteri; order Characiformes; family Acestrorhamphidae; genus Astyanax; species Astyanax mexicanus. Next base: position 27,821,119 of record NC_064423.1, on the reverse strand, counting down.
ATTGACATATACTCGTTTTTTTGGAACAGCGCCCCCCAGTGGGCGGATTGTTTCAGCACTTTGCAGGTCACTACAGTGTCTCCACCTGAACATAACTGCCAAATATCATCCAGATTGGGCAACATTCAGCCTGCCAAAATGTCTGCTGAATGCTGATTGGCTGATGGTGTTCAGCCATGTTGATTGATTAAGTTGCCCTTTGAACATCCTTTAGAGGCTGTATGATAGATTCTGCATGCAAAGTTTCAACTTGCTAGGTTGCACAGTTGCTGAGAAACAGTGCTCCAAATTTACCTCTTGAAGTGAATGGGGCATATATCCGGAAGGACTAATTTGCATATGGCGGCCATATTGTTTACATATTTCTACTTTTTCTTAATGAATATTGAAGCGCATGCTCTCACGAGTGTTTTGATACCAAACATGCCAGGATTGGTCAAAATTCCGAGGACTAGTTTGCAAAAGTAGGTTTTGCATATTATGCAAATTAGCAAAAAATCTATATAGACGGAAGTGCATGGTCCAAATTGGAAAGTTGTTGGTATTGACCCAAGGAATCCATCAAAAAAAGAATTTTGAATGTAGGTCTTATGGTTTTTGAGTTATTGAGAAAATTGTGAAAAATGAATTTCCTTGTTTATAGCGCCACCACTTGACCAATCGGTGCCATTTTTGTTGTACACCGAGATGCACTGATCCTACATCTACCTACCAAGTTTCATTTCTCTATGACTTACGGTTTAGGCTGCACAACTGTTTTTACAGGAGAAAAAGAATAATAATAATAATAATAATAATAATAATAATAAGAAAAATCTTAGCAAAAACAATAGGGTTCTACGCACCTTCGGTGCTTGAACCCTAATAATAAGAAGAAGAAAAATCTTAGCAAAAACAATAGGGTTCTACGCACCTTCGGTGCTTGAACCCTAAAAATGCATTGAAAAACAGAAGGTGTGTCCAAACTTTTGCCCTGTACTCTAAATGCAATTAAACATGAGACACATTGAAAAATATTTCAAATAGAAAGGAAATGGAACTTCCTACAGTGTGAATTCTGCAGTAGACTGTGCAGCAGCTGGGTTTTAGCTGTAGGATCAGTCAGACTCTGACAGCACCGTACGCTGCGGCTGAAAGCTGCTTGTCCTGCTGTGGGACAGCGTCCAAAACGCCAGGCCCTGTCACCGTAAATAACGCCGGCCTGCGGATTTTAAAACAGACTGCAGCACCATAAATCCCCGCCCAACAATTATTGATTAAATGTTTTCTCCCAATAATGAAAAGGATAAATCTCCCCTGCACAAAAACGACAAGCTATATAATCTAATAAAAGGGTTACATGCACAACCCCCTGCAGGCAAGTCTAAAGAGACTAACTGATTGCAGAGAAAAAGAGAGAGAGAGAGAGACCAGAGACAGAGATGGAGAGGTGCCTTAACAAGGATAAAGAATGATGGAGAAACTGACTAAAAGGTAGAAACACATCCATCCACAACCATCCAAATACACAGCATAAAAAGTAAGAAAGACGGAGTGAAAGATATATTGATAGAAAGAGACAGAAAGGTAGATGGAGAGAGACAAGAGACAGAGATGGAGAGGTGCCTTAACGAGCATAAAGAATAATGGAGAAACAGAGAAAAGGTAGAAACACATCCATCCACAAGAATCTGAATACACAGTATAAAGACTAAGAATAATGTGAGAGAGAACAATGTGATGAAGATAAAAAAAAGTGAAAAAATAGAAAGGAAGAATAAAATTGATCTAGAACAAAAATAAGCAAATACAAAAGGAAAGACAAAGTAAGGGGAAAAATAAAGACTAATAGAGACACGCAGAGAAACCAAGAGAGACCAAAAGTGAGTAGGTGAGAATATATGAGGTATGTGGAGTTACAGGGACAGAGACAAAAAGTGAGCGAGAGAATTTGAATTTGAAAGAGCAACAGAAAGTGCTGAAAAGAGAGAGAGAGACGGAGTGAGAGAGACGGAGTGAGAGAGACGGAGTGAGAGAGACGGAGTGAGAGAGACGGAGTGAGAGAGACGGAGAGAGAGAGTGGTGAATATAAGAAATTAGTGTTGTTGTAGTCAAGACCACTAGAGTCAAGACCACTAGAGTCAAGACCAAGACAGAGACTTATCAAGTCCGAGTCAAGACCAAGAATTTTTTGTAGTCGAATCTGAGTCAAGACTGAGGCTGGGAAAAACCGAGACCAAATCCAGGACCGAGACCAGATTAAGATAAAAAAAAAAATATTCAAATTCCATTGATTTTTATTCTAAAATGTAAAACAATCATAATTTGCCCTCAAACAGATCCTCGCTAAGGTTTGCTAGCTTTTTGCTAAGGTAAGCTAGCTTGTCGTAAGGTTAGCTAGCTCATAGCTAATGGTAATTCTCTACCCGATAACATTAGTATGTTAGCTAGCTCGCTGCTAATGTTAGATATCTCGCTAGTTTGCACTAACCTCACTTTGTGCTTTCTTTCTAAATGTCTGGAAAAATTCTAATGAACTTCACCTCAGACAGAGGACTCAGATTCAGCAGGTCTCGTCCACAGTCTCCGAGTCCACCTCACCCCGAGACCGAGACAAGACCGATTCCAAACAAGGTCGAGTCCGAGAAAGAGAGAGAGAGACAGAGAGTGCTCGTTTTTGGTCTCGAGACAGATTAGAAATATTGGTAAAGTAAGAGACAAACACAGATAGTAAAAGAGAGAGATATGACTGCATGGAGATGTATGTTCACAATCTCTAAGCTGAAAGCCCATTTAATGTGAGGGCTCTGGAGGAGGGTTGGGGGATGAGAAGGTGCTATCGACCTGGCGCTGTGTTTACGTAGCAGAGCTGATATGATAGGAACGTAATTTAAGAGAGAAATCTGCTGATAAATTCAGCTATTGATTTTAAACAAAAGTGAACAAGAGCACCTGATAAAGTCTCAGTCAGAGCTACTGAATTTTACTACATTTTAATGCTTTAATCAAAGCCAAACTAGAGTTCATTTGCACATGTACAGGACCAGTCTAGCCACCTTCACAGGGGGTCTGTGTTTGTGCCATGGTGTGTCATGCTGCCTGCCAGCAATCCCACTTGTTTTAACACACTGAAGTAACAGAGGTTCTTTACAGGCATCATTAATATTTTTACAATGGCTGTAGTTTAATGGCTGTTGTTTGCAGTTCAGAGATGCCAGTCAGGAAGCCATGTTCCACATAATGACAGCAGAAATCTCTTTGCCCCCCTGACAATGTCCTCCACACATCTGGGAGTACAAACACACCAGACAGTTCTGGCAGAGCAGTGCAGAGTAATTTTACGGACAAGGTTTGTATTACAAAACGTACTTCACAACGTCTGAAACAACCTTTGAAAAGCTATTTGTGATGGTTGGACCATCCGTTGGGCCAGTCGTTTCCAGTTACTGTCCACCCATAACAAATGATAAGGGACATTGGATCTCACTGGTTTTAACAAACTACACTAATAGTTTCATTTTAAATTGACTAAATATAAAAAACAGGTCTGATTACACCTTTATTTCCTTGGCTTTCCAAATGATGCTAGAGTTAACTCAGTCTCTTTTTAGCAGAACATCTTTAGAGCCATCTTTAATCATTTTTTATATATATATTTTGTTTCAAAAAGCCTTGTAAGGATAAGCATTACTCTGTGCTACCTTGATAACTCCCACCACACATCTGGGAGCACAAACACACCAGACAGTTCTGGGAGAGCAGTAATAGATCAGAGTTTTTTTTTAGGCAAGCTTTGGATTTGACATTTTACAGTTAAACTATCCATTGGGTCTGTTGTTTCCAGTTGTTTTCAGTTGTTTTCAGTTATTGGCCATTTGTGCCAACTAATACGAGAATTAAGATCTCAGTTGTTTTAACAAACTGCACTAACAGAGGTTTAATTTAAATTGGACCTAACCCTACATCCAATAAAAACACACCCTTATTTTTTTGCCTTCCCAATTTACGTCAGAATCTTCCAACAGTATCAAGCCAAGCCAAGCCACCTTTCAGCAACTATATGCATGAGTTTCACATCAGTGTAAAAACCAGCAAACTAAAGAAATAATTCCAAATATTCATCTTGTAACAGGCTATGCAGTGCATTGGAATTGAAACATTAACCACAGGGCCATGTACCCCCAAACACAAATGAAATGCAGGACTTCTTCCATGAGTTTCATAACCGGGCTGGGCTATTAGAAACGCCTGGTAGTTTGGAGATGAGCCTGTGCCTCAGAGATTGGTTTTATAAAACTTGCTGCTTGTCTGCACACTCCAACAAATCACAGATGGATGAACGACTCGGTCTGCGGGAAAATTGCTTCCTTAGTTATATTTTCTATTTCGCGACGTATGTCTCACAGGTATGGTCAAAATGAAGTCACTGTAAAATAATGCGGAATGATTAACCTTGGACTTCAGCGGCAAATTGAAATAGCATGAGGAGCTGGTGGAAGCTGACATGAGAAAATTACACTTACATACCTAATTCAAGATACGGAATGAGGAGGAAAAAGGGCAAAAATAGAGGAAACGGGGAGACAGTAACTAGAGCACAGCATTCAGAGTCTCTGTCTCCATTTCTCACTATCTCTTTCTCACTCCCCCTCTCTCTGTGGCTCGCTCTCCGTTCACAGAAAAAAAAAAAAGAAAAGAAAATCACCAAGGAATACCTGTCTGATTCAGACACGGAGTCACCTCAGCTGAAGCAAAGCCAGCTACTGCTGAAAAACCTGCAAAAAGCCAAAGACCACGAGCACCCTTTAAGAGCAACCGGCTAATGGTCACCTCTGAGCCCTTGGACCTGGTGGAGAAAGAAAACGCAGACTAAAAATCTGATATAACAACCTAACCTGAATGCATTAGATAACATTTCCTCCCGTTATAGACATCTACACTTTTACAGACATACAGAGTGTATGTGAAAGTCTTCAGGTGTTTGGGAAAATGATCTGGAAGGCTGTTTATTTGAGCAGTAAGCAAACAAAACTACCAAAACATGAAGTACACTTTTTTAAAAAGAGTTCTTTTTCGGTTCTCAGTCAAGTTAAAGTTTTTTTATATGACCAAAACAACTCAAAGAAGCATTGGTTATGCTCTTCCTGTTTGTTTGCCCTGTGAAATAGGCCTGTTTTTTTTTTGTTCTATAGCAACGAAAAAATTACTAGTCTACTAGTCTATTTTCAACATTATCTTAGTGTACAAACAAACGAACCATTGTAATTAGCCAGTTTTCCACAGATTTTTTTGCAGTAGTTATAAACAATTAGTACATTTTGGTAGATTAAAAAATCCTAAAGTTATCTATCCACTACAGTTATGCAACCATTATATGGTACATTAACTTAAAAAATACAAGAATTAAAAGGATAAACACCCTACGAGTATGAGTAAGTACCATTGAGATTAACCAAATGTCAAAAGTATAAACTCTATAAGAGCATGATGAAAAACCTCTGTGAAAAACAAAACACTGAGAAGAGTCAAGAATCTAAAGGATAATCCTCTTTAGAGAATGAGGAACACCATCTAAAAGAATTCTCTAAGAGCATAAGAAAAAAAACATTAAGAAAAACTAAGACTAAGACTAACTAAGACTCAAACATATGAACTTCCTAAGAGAGGGAAAACTATTTAAAAGAGTCACAAATCAAATGTATAAACTTGATAAGAGCATGAGGAGGATCTACTAAGAAGAACAATAAATTAAAATGATAAATTTCCAAAGAGAATGAGGAAGAACCATTAAAAAAAACAGGTATTAACAAAATAAAGATGGAGAAGAACCATAGAGAAGAACCAACACCCCAAAGAGGAACCCCAGAAGAGGAAACATAACTACAGCAGGTTTACAAGGAAGATTACGAAACCACTACAGGATATCTTTTCCAAGATAATAGAAATACCAGCACCATTCCATTTTCTCCTACCTAATCGCAAATTAGGTTTTATGACCAGAGAGACACTTAGTATCTTCCTGCTTCAAATCGCACAAGAAATTAAAGACAGGGTGGTGCTTCAGAGAAAAATTAGATCTCACGAGGAACTCCGAAGCCTCAACAGCAAAACTCCAGCACTTTCTGGGCAGGCCAGATGGAGAGACGCAGGAGGAATGCAGCGAAAGCAGGCGTTCATTTCTTTTCAGGCGAGGCGTCGCAGCGCTGGAAGTCATGGAAAGCGCGCTAGCTGGGAGGGATTTTGCACGGTTGCAGTGTGATATGATTTGTACCATCCGAGTGAGGGGAGTCCATATCAATATAAGTGACCCCCTTCCGCTGCCACAAAGCCTAAGCTTTATTGAGTCTTGGAGCAAAGTGATTGGAGAGAAAGAGGGGAAACCGCCATTACCTCTTTCAGAGGGCAGGCTAAAGGGGATTTTTTTATGATTATTATTTTACTTGCTCAATTTTCCATCTTTTTGAAGTTTGCTGACTGCTGTGAGAAAATAGCGAGAGAGGATTCACACTGAAAAATTGAATCAAGAAGAATGCCACTATCTGAGAATCAGATGTGTTGGAAAGCTGTGTGTATGTGTGTCCCCTTTGGTTTTTGTGAGGAATGCCAAAAAAATTGGCAGCTTAGAATATTATGCAGAAAATTGACTTTCGAAGTTTGACCAAGTTAATGAAAAGACCTAATGATTTAATAATTCATTCTGAACAATGTTTCTATATGCACTGAGTAAGAGAGAGAGCAAGGCAGATTTACGTCAATTTTTACTTTCTAGTCACATAAAAATAAATGAAATAAAGCATCCAGAATCACTTATTACACTTGGGGCCCTATCTTACACCCCGCAAAAGGTGCGTCACGATGCTCATTGCTATCTTACACCCTGCCAACAGTCTATTTTCACATTCTTCCGCCTGTGTCGTTTAAATAGCAAAGCGGCTTGTGAATATAACTACGCAATGTTGTTTAGGTAAATTTGTTTAGGTACTTTTCTGGTGTATTGCTCCCAATGGCTGAAAACAACTTATGCAGACGTCAACATTCCTGTCCAGTTCATTGCTATCTTGGCAGTGAATTGTCAAGCCAGGCACATTTCCATTGTGCGTACACCCCCAGCTTGGTACACACACATGAAAATTGCACCAGTGAAGCAGTCTGATTAGTTTATTGCATCTTATGCCTAAATGTTACGTCAAAATGTAATAAACCTTTAAAATACTGTGTTCAGTGTTTTAGTATTTGTATTGTTTTCAAGTGTAAATTTACAGGAGCTGCAAAATGATCCAACTTTGTAAAAGGGTTTTGTATGTATCATATTAAGACCAATGACTAGGTCATGTTCCTTGTGTGCGTGTGGATAAATGTTGAATGCCTACATTGCAGAACTGCTGAAATGGAATGTCCCATTCATCTAGCATGCACTCCATCAGGCCTCACTCCAACTCTGGTAATGCAGTTCTCCCTGCCTTTAGCACGCTGGACAGTGTTTCTCCTCACTCACAAGATAACACCTCACAGCATCTTATACAGTTCACTGAGGTTTATGGAATGGTTAAGGAATGATAAATAATTAACTTTGGATTAAAGAGGTTAAACTCCTCCACACTTCTGCTAGATTCACAGCCCTATATTCCGAGAATTTTAAATTTTATATAGTTGAACGCACTGACATTATATAACAATATACTTCTCTTTAAATTACATGTCACATTTTGTGACTGCAGCCTTGCTGTATGCACATGTTGTTTCCTCCCAGTGTTTCAAATTGTATGAGGGAGAGGGAGGAAAACACAGGCAATGTGCAAGAGATTGACAGATATGTAAAAAGAGAGAGACAGAAGAGTACAGGCGAGCATGAGAGCAAGAGAACGAGGGAGTGTGAGGGAGAGTAAGAGAGAGAGTGAGAGTGAGCGAGAGAGTGAGAGAGAGAGAGAGGTATGGGAATGTACAATCTGAGAAATGGAGTCAGTTTCGGAGCAGCTGCAGAAATTCATTTCCATGAACTCATTATTCGTGCTCTTATTAGCGGTCCCTAAAGCACCCAACACTTTGGTACCAATGTAAATTTGATTAGGTATTCTTGCCCCACCATGTGAGGGGAAGTGGAGCAGATGTTGGTCTAGCACTGGTTTGGGAATCAGTGTGTGCATGTTGTGCTTTGTAGTGTGTGGTTAGTGGAGTGTATGTGTGCCTGACTGTAATACAAACAGAAATCAAGGCTAACTTGCAGTACTACACAATACTGCTCGGATGGCTAGAACCAACAAAGTATGTTTCCATAGTTTTTTACCTTTAAAAAAAACATATCTTGTCTTTTGGCTGTCTAAATCTGTTCTGACTGTGTAGAATTGATACCATATGGGTTCTTTGGTGACTGTGTTGAACATATTAGACTGTGATTAAGGGTGGTGTTTGGTGTTGATGGGTTCTGTGATGGCTATATAGAACTGATCAGACTGTGATTGAGGTGGTTATGATGGGCTCCATGCTTATATATACACACACACACATATATATATATATATATATATATATATATATATATATATATATATATAGAACTGCTCCACCCTATGAACTTGATGGCTGTGGATCTAGACTGTGATGGAGAGGGTGATGATTGGCTCACCAGTGAGAATTGGTTTAAACTGTGATGAATGGCTCTGGATCCAGAATGTGATGAAGGTGGTGGTGATTGATTAAATTGTGGTTATGTAGAACTGGTTTAAACTGTGATGAGGGACTGTGGATCCAGAATGTGATAAATTTGGTGGTGATTGATTAAATTGTGGTTGTGTATAACTGGTTTAAACTGTGATGGAGAGATGTGGATCCAGAATGAGATGAAGATGGTGATAATTGACTCAATTGTGGTTGTGTAGAACTGGATTAAACTGTGATGGAGGGCTGTGGATCCAGAATATGATGAAGATGGTGGTGATTTATTAAATTGTGGTTGTGTAGAACTGGATTAAACTGTGATGGAGGGCTCTGGATCCAGAATGTGATGAAGATGGCGGTTATTGATTAAATTATGGTTGTGTAGAACTGGTTTAAACTGTGATGGAGGGCTGTGGATCAAGAATGTGATGAAGATGGTGATGATTGACTCAATTGTGGTTCTATAGAATTGGTTAAAACTGTGATGGAGGGCTCTGGATCCAGAATGTGATGAAGGTGGTGGTGGTGTAAAACTGGTTTAAACTGTGATGGAGGGCTGTGTGTCAAAAATGTGATGAAGATGGTGGTGATTAATTAAATTGTGGTTGTGTAGAACTGGTTTAAACTCTGATGGAGGGCTGTGTATCAAGAATTTGATGAAGGTGGTAGTGATTGATTCAATTATAGTTGTGTAGAACTGGTTTAAACTGTGATGGAGGGCTCTGGATCCAGAATGTGATGAAGGTGGTGGTGGTGTAAAACTGGTTTAAACTGTGATGGAGGGCTGTGTATCAAGAATGTGATGAAGATGGTGGTGACTAATTAAATTATGGTTGTGTAGAACTGGTTTAAACTGTGATGGAGGGCTGTGGATCCAGAATTTGATGAAGGTGGTGGTGATTGATTAAATTGTGGTTGTGTACAACTGGTTTAAACTGTGGTGGAGGGCTGTGGATCCAGAATGTGATGAAGGTGGTGGTGATCGACTCAGTTGTGGTTGTGTAGAACTGGTTTAAACTGTGATGGAGGTGGTTATGATGAGCTATATGGTGACTACATAGATCTTCTTTACTCTATGGACCCTATGATGTATGTCTAGAACTGATTCAGACCGTGATGGAGGTGGTAATGGCGTTTTTTATCATAGTTGTATAGAACTGTTACGTGCGTTGAAGCATGTTCTGTACATCATTGATTTTTTTTCTTATGTACAGGATGTACAGCTTGTCTTCAAAAATAGCTTTTAATGTATTGTAACGCTGAAGGCCAACTCCACTGTGGTAAACCCATTTCACACTTTGCTTTGCACCCACACTGTGTGTGCGTAAACCATTAGATTAGTGAACAAAACACACCAAAATAATCTGCCAGTAATAAAAGAGCCAGAATCCCAGTTCCAATAAGATCAGCCCCTAAAGGACTTATGTCAAATGCTATTTTCATTCACCGATCACAGAAAAACTCAATTCTTGGGCTGAAGTTTAAAATTAAAAAAGAAATGAAAGAAACCATGGCATTATAAGCACAGCTTGAGATGAATACTGAAAGAAAGTGTTGCTCAGTCTGCTGTATGTTACAGTGAAACACATACAACCACCACATATACAGGGATTTTAATAATTAGAATACAGGGATTAGAATAAAATACAGACTTTAAGAATAATATTTAACTTCATTTTTCCTTTTATTTTTAGGTAAGATGAAATAGCTGCAAATGTATTGTTTGATTGAAGTACTAATGCATGGAGCACAATAAGGTTTAACACTCCACTTAAGCCCAATCCCATTTCACCCCTTGGCCCTACCCGTTACACCTACCTCTCTGTTTGGTGCGTGAATGCCGAGGGGTAGGGAGGTCCCAATTCTTGTTAAGCTGGAGGGGTAGGTTAAGGGAAGGGATAGGGCTTGTAAGCCCTTCAAACAAAGATTTTTCAGATGCACAATTAAAACGAAGGGGTATGAGAATCACTGGTAAGATGGGGGAATAAACAACCAAAGAAACTCACAAATGTAAATATTTTCCTTGTTAAAAGTTACGATTAGCACTATATTACCATAGTTAAGTGTGTAGTTTTAATGTTTTATGGGCAAATTATTCATAACAAGCATAAAAAGATTTCTAGTAGTTTGTCTCAGTAGTTAGCTGTTTCACTCTTCCGTTCCCCCTTAAATGATGCAACAGACAGCAGGGGCTGCAGCATTTAAGGTGGAAAAATAAAATAAAATAAAAGGTAGGCAAAGCTAAATTCATCTCCCCTTCAAAGAGAAATTGAGAAATGGACAATAAAAAAATAATAATTCATTTCAACACCATCTTCCCCTTTCTGAAAACATACAGTACAATGCCTTAAAGTTAACTAGTCAACCAGCAGCAGCTAGGTTACTAAACTTTAGCTGTTCTGATGATGTATCTGGTGTTTAAAGGGTTGTCCCAATGGAGGATTTCACCCATTGTCCTTGTAACTCTGTTTCAGGGGAAGGGTTACACTCAAAAAGAAGGGGTAGGGCCAAGGGGTGAAATGGGATTGGGCCAAAAGTTTCATGAATGTCCTAAAACCTATGGTTTTGATACACATATTTTAAGTCTTTTGGCCTAACTTAGACTCTGGTCTTTCTGCACCCAATAGCGCTTTGGGCAGCAAGTTGTGTCCGGTGAGATCGGTCTCCTGTAACGACTTCAGCATTGTTCCAAATTCACAAAGGTCATAGATAAACGTTCCACACCAGGTTATACAAGGACAGTCTTCTTCTACCCTCCTTTCTCTTGGTGGCATCAGTGTGAAAGCAGCTTTCAGTAGACATGTAGGGCCCTGGTCAGCTAATCATAGGCATTGAAGTATAGAATCTACATTATAGAGCTGCACGATATATTGCTTAAGCATAGTCATTGCGATGTGCACATTCGCAATAGTCACATTGTAGGATGATGTTACTTAAGGCAATTAAATCAAAAGTTTGGGTTTTTGACACAAGAAGTAGATACACAGATTTGTCTCTGTGTCTTTGTGAGTTACAGGCACCTGCTGCCTGCGCGATAAGCGTGGGGGGGCGGGGTTGGGCAGGAGTAAACACGAGGTAACTGCATGGCCTCCATTCACATGGCTGGGCACATGCTTGTAAACTCAGATATTTCTTATTAAAAAAAAAAAACGTTTTAAATGCCTGATTAGAGCCGATTACTGTTGTTTTGCTGTTTTGCTTAGGTTTTGAGTGCTCGTCGTTGACTCAGCTCTCGAACGGTCAGGACGCGAGACAGTGCGTGGGTAGGGTGTCATAGGCCCTGCATTGATTAAAATCATGATATATATAATCAGAAAAAAGCAATATAACGTTTTTTCAATATCGTGCAGCCCTAGTATATTATTTAAATGAAGCTTTAAGGGTACTTTTTTGTATAATTGTTTTTGTTTGCAGTTTAAATGCAGGCACTAAATATTTTGCTCATTTAATTTAAGCATGTTTTGGTAAATTTTTTTGCTACATACTTTTTTTGTTAGTTTTTTTATTCTGTCAGTTCGACCAGTTGTATTTCTGAGTTTTGTGCTCATGTCTACCATGTCTACCAGAATTTGACTCCCCTTCACATGCATGCGAATCACACATCAGAATGAGTGTAACAGATTTCCCTCTGATTCCTTTTATTTCTGTAAAAATACTCTAAAAGAGTTAAATAAAAGTTAATTCAAAGTTATGGCAAATACAGGAATCCCCAGCATGACATGCCTGCATGCCGAGGGGAGTCGAATTCAGCACACCTTCTTTTTACCTCTGGTTTGTTTTAAGGTTGAGGACCGTTACTTCCTCTAATTGGTCTGAAAGTCCAGACCATCTAGAAAAATGCTTTTACACTACAAACGAACCAGACCAATGCCCAGTTGAAACCACCTCTTTTGGACAGAATAAATTTTGGTCTGAGGTTCACGGTCTGGTTTCACACCTGCTATTTTGGTCCAGACCAAACAAGGTAGTCGTGAAAGACTCTGCAGACCATCAGAATCCGGTTTCTAGCAAGAGCGGGTCTTGAGCTGGTCTTAGATTTAATAGCAGGGCTCCACTTTATTCCCATAATATTCAATTGTTGGAAATTTTATTTTTGTAGGTTGAAATGTTGAAATTCAAACTTCAAACGATTTGTAGAGTCAGAAAGAAGAGCTGAAAAATCCATTTGATGTTTCCTTGAAAAGGCCTTTCAGTCTTAGAGAAGAAAGAAGAGTTTTTTTTTGTACTTCTATAGGTGCACTTCTCCAAGCATTTCAAATAAACGTCTGCATTGTCGTTGCATCCACTCAGATGCAGATAAAACATTCCTGTATTATGTTTAATGCTTGAAACCTGAGCTTTGTACTACAGGACACTAAAGACCCAGACATGCAGCTCTTGAAAGCGCTCAGAGGAGAAATAAATAAATAAATATATCGATATCAAAGGAGTGAGGAATAATGCTTTAGTGGCCAATAAAACATGTGGCCATCAGGGATGACGGGAGAAAGACCCCAGAGAGAAAAACACAGCAGAGGGCAAGCGGGGAGCACTTGGTGCAAAGAGAGTGAGGCCGTATAAATTTACAGCAAATGAAATTCAGTCAGCATGGGGAAAGATGAGCTGACAGCGCTGCTCTGAGTGGACACTTTGTGAGTGTGTGGTGGGGTGTGCTCAACTTAGTTATAAATTCAATGTAAAAATTCATAACTCCTTCTTGTTACACTTTTTAAACCCCTAACAGTACTCTCCATATATAACATTATAGCTTCCCTGATAATTATTGAAACATTATTACTATTGTTAAAGTACTATTGTGTTTTATTTATTACTCTTGTTACTGTTGTTTTTACCATTATGGTAGTTTTTTTTGTTACTGCTGTAAAAAAAAAAAAAAAAAATTGCCACTTTTGCACTCAACTGACTTGTGTTAATAAAACCGTCTTGAACTGAGTGAGAGATGAGAGAGGGAGAGAGAAAGGGGGAGAGAAAAAGAGAGAGAGAAAGAGCTAAAATGCCACCACTGTCACAGTTTCGATCTTGCTGGTTTTGAACATCAAAGAGAATCTTCAAAGCCAATGGTCAAATTCATTGTCCTCCTTGGTCGGACACTCACTCAATCACATCAGACTCACAAACACTTTATTCCCAAAGCAGCAACGCGCTCAGCAGGAAATCACTGAGACAACTTCACACAGCAGGAACACGTGACTCTGTGAGCTCTAAAAGACAAGGTCGTGTTCAAACAGACAATCCTGAACACTGAGAGAAGGTACATTTTTCTCCAGTCACCTTCGATAGCACGTGAATAAAATATGTTAAATGAACACAGCTGCAGTCTGCAGTCTACTTTATTTAAAAAAAATATGATGTAATGCTTTAATTCACTTTAGTTTGTTTAAAGGGAGAACTGGGTTGAATTGGGTTGGGTTGCAGGAATTGGGTTGGGTTGCAGGAATTGGGTTGGGTTGGGGGTTGGGTTGGGAGTTGGGTTGGGAGTTGGGTTGGGAGTTGGGTTGGGAGTTGGGTTGGGAGTTGGGTTGAGAGTTGGGAGTTGGGTTGAGAGTTGGGAGTTGGGTTGGGAGTTGGGTTGGGAGTTGGGTTGGGAGTTGGGTTGGGAGTTGGGTTGGGAGTTGGGTTGGGAGTTGGGTTGGGAGTTGGGTTGAGAGTTGGGTTGAGAGTTGGGTTGAGAGTTGGGTTGGGAGTTGGGTTGGGAGTTGGGTTGGGAGTTGGGTTGGGAGTTGGGTTGAGAGTTGGGTTGAGAGTTGGGTTGAGAGTTGGGTTGAGAGTTGGGTTGAGAGTTGGGTTGAGAGTTGGGTTGAGAGTTGGGTTGAGAGTTGGGTTGAGAGTTGGGTTGGGAGTTGGGTTGGGAGTTGGGTTTGGTTTCTTTTTCAAAGAGGTCCCAATACATTGGTACATACAAGTTTCCAGTGTAGTTTAGATCTGCTGATCACCTGACTCACCTATTCCATTACTGATAAAACAGGGTCTCATATTGTCTTATTACAGCAGACTGTGTCGATCTTACTATTATTTCCACCGGAAATTGAGAGCTAGATCCATCCCACACTTGCCGCCCAGCTGATCCACATCAGTGTATTATAAATGAACATCTGAGAGATTCCTCAACGCAGTTATCACCAAGAGCATCAAAACCAGAAGATGAAATTGTCCTGATGTAATATGTTTCTTTCATGTGTAATTGCTGCACACATCTGAATGCACCAGAACAAAACGCGTGCCTTTCTTCAGTGTATGCTGCTATGCTAAAGTGGCGTACAGTAATCCACGCTGAAGCTGCTGACATTTAGCTAAAGGTTGACTCGGAGATTATGATCAGTAATAGGAGAGAGAGCAGTGAGGCATATGTAGAACTGAAAGATGTATAAGCATGATTATTGCATGTGTTTGAGTTTCATTTATGCAGGAATTCTGGCAAAGTATATTCAAAATTAATCTGCTAGCACTCAAGCAACAAAGACCTAAACTGGAGCTGATAATTTATATACGGTACCCATCAAAAGTTTGGACACACTTTCTCATGTAGTGTTTCTCTTTATTTCTTTGTTTAATTTGTTTTCTACATTGTAGACATACAGTTAATGGACACTAGTGCTGGGCAATTATAGCCTAAAAAAATAATCTTTGCGATTTTCGATTATTATTGCTGCAGTTTTTAGAAACAGTATGCTTATATGCATTATCCCACCAGTGTTTGTGTTGAAAGTGCTGGAACAGTGCTGGAACTGTTTTCGATATAAGATCAGTCCTCGCACTGAGAGAAATGGTTCGAAAATATGCACGTTAGTCTGTGGGAGGTGCCGGTAACCAGAGTAAGACACATGAACAAATAAGAAATGAGGAGCAATTTTGTATATTTTAGATTAAAAAAATAAAATGTCTCTATGTAACATCTCGATTACTCGATTTTGAATATCGCATTAAAACTGTAATTCGAATGAACCAAAAATCACCCAGAACAAAGAACTAACAAAAAAAGTGTCTGGTTTTCACAATCCCCTGACTTAAACCCAACTGAGATGGGCGATTTGGGATGAGCTGGAGCACAGTGTTAAGGCAATACAGCAAAATATATAGTACTTCTTTCTCTGACTTCATATCTCTACAAGGTGGAGCAGCTAGATAGAAGTGTCTAAAAGAGTGAAGAGTGAGTGGACACAGTGTTTAAAAACTCCAGCAGCACTTCCGCTGTGTTTGATCCACTTCCACCATGGTGTCATAATGTTACATAGTCTATTTCATGCAATGTATCATTACTGTTGGAAGAAAAGCTTGTTTTTAAAATATACAAAATGTATTTTCACAGTATGACCTGTGAAGCAGCTATGGATAACCTATATCCAATATTCATTAGCTCAAAAAAAATAAATCCCACACAAGAAAGAAGACTGCTCTGGCGACTGTGGCATTTCCATTTAAAGCAAATAAATGCAGTGCGTGCTCTGGTCAATAATCCCGTGTTTGTGTGAAGTGGAGGAGCTGCTTTGCTGACCCTGGTTTTAAAATAAACATTAGAATTTGACGGAAAGAAAACAAAGCAGGGGACGCAGCGGCGGCGGCCTGAGCCAGCGTTGCTAAGGAAATGTGCATGAAGCGATCAATACAGTTCTCCACAGAGAGAAAGAGAGAGACGGGGGGAGAGCGAGGGAGGCTATCTGAGCTGTAGATGTAAAGCTAGACCCCAAACACACACATGCACACACACAAATACACACACACACACAAATACACACACACACACAAATACACACACACACAAATACACACACACACACAAATACACACACACGCGGCATCAACAAACCCCAATCAATACCAATTACTGCCTTTGCTTTACAAGCAGCAAAGTCAGAAAAAATGACACTGTTAAAAAGCCACAAAAGTGGGAGTGAGAAATAAAATGAGAGATGGAGGTATGCAGAGATGGAAGGATAAAAAAATGGATGGAGGAATTGTGTGATGGCATGACAGAAAGATGAAGACATAGAAGCAAGGGATGAAATTGGGATAATGCAATGAAAGCAGAGTAGAGAGAGGGAAGGATGCAGAAACTAAGGGTGCTAAGGATGGAATGGAGGAAAGATGGAGGGATGAGAAGATGGAGAAGTGGTGGCATGTAGAAGAAATAGATAAAAAGGTTGAAGAAAGATTGCATGATGGCATGAAGGGTTGAAAGAGTGGAGATGTGAAGTGAAGGAGAGATATGATAATAGGGATTAGAAGAGATAAGATAAGGATATGAGGAAATACATGAATGCATAATAGAATAGGGATAGAGAGATGACATGAACTATTTGGTGGGATTTGGTGAGAGATAGGGAGATGTAAGGATAGAGGGAAGGTGTGGTGAGGGATGGAGGAGAAAGAAATGGAGTGATAAATGATGAGGTGATTGAGACATGAAGAAATAGAGGAGAGATGGTATCAGGAGGTTGAGAGACTGAATATTAGAGATAGCAAGAGGAAGAGATTGAGTGTGATAATGGGATGGAGAGGAATGATGATGGAGAAATAAAAAGAGAGAGTGATGAGGGATGGATAAAAGATTGATGGAGAAATAAAGAGATGGAGAGATAAGGTAATGAGAGGTTATAGAGAGATGATGCGCTAGGTCTTTTTAAATAAACTACCTGTTCCCTTTTCAAAGTTCTCAGTACCTCAGAATTCAACCAGTGAAGTGTGGAGCTACTTTGAAATAGAGATTTCTTTGCTATATCTCTAGCATTGTAAGCCTGTTGGGATAATCGGCTAAAAGCACTGTATTTCAGAATGTCATCTTAAATTTACAATTAAAAGAAAATGCAGTAAATAACACTCCTAAATAAATAGAGAAATAATGTTATGGAGTTGTTGTAGGGTGTTTTTTTGTTTGTTTTTTTTGTCGTCCAAATTTTTTGGTGATATTATTGCATATGATATGATACGGCACGCCCCTATTCATGAAAAAACTAGCTAACAAACCTAGTGCCTTATCTATATTACTTGTATGTACCTTTAACAATTCATTTTAAAGGGATAGGGGTGCTACATATATATAACTTTTTTTTCCCTTGCGATTTTTCCCAAATATTGAGAACTGTGTTAATTTTTGAACATGATTTTTTTTTTGTGGTTTTGTCTGCTGTTTGGGCTTTTTTACCCATTTTTTTTTTTTGCTTTTATGGACAAATCTTGCTATTTAGATTTATTTGCTGTTTTCTTTAACTTGTATTTTTTTTTTTTTTTTACCCTTTTCCCTTTACCCTTTGTTTTGCTGCATGATAAAAAAAGACAACTAAAAAGACAAATCCAGACACCTTTGGGTTAATACATAGAACTACTGGTCTTACTGTATTTACTATCCTTTCCAATTTTCTTGATAGGCAGGGGGATTGAGATGTAATCTTTTCTTCACCGTCATTCAGTGGCCAAACAAACTCATAAGCAAACGCTGCAGCATGCCCCGGGATCAATATATCAATCTCCGCCTTTATACAGAACTTTATTGAGCTCAATCTTTACTGGACAGCCGGCGAAAAGGAATTGGAGGAGCAGGGCTCGATGAATGCTTTCATAAATACAAATTATGACCCACAAACTGCACAGAAAAATGTTTGCCCTGACTTGTAGGAGGAACATTTTACCTGAAAATCATTCCGGCATGGTTTTACTCCTCGGAACGCAATTCAAGGTCTTTTTTAGCGGGACGGAAGTCGATACCGCAAAGGATGAGTACTCTTTATAAACTGCGCAATTGAAGCTTCATCATTCCACTCAGGCGCACGGTGTGCAGTGAAGGCTGCTGTGAGTCCGTGAGCAGAAGGAGAAGGTTATTCTCAGCTCCGCACAGCCAGCAGCAGCAGAATGGGTTTTGAGCTGGAGCCGGCTACCCTGGGGCCTAAATACCAGCCCCGCGGCCCCGCTCACATGCTCCTCGCTCGGCCTGCTGATCCAGTTGCCACCCGCCGCCTCCAAAACATCCTCCGCTGCTCAAATCTCCCAGCTGGAGCCCCAGCCGAGATCCCATGCAGGTGTTTCTTTGGTGCGTGGCTGATGATTCCTTCCGTCTTCAAACAATGCCTGCTGAAGTGAAAAGAAATGCAGCCTTTCCTGCACCGCTCCCACACTGAGCCGTTTAACCCTTTAGAGTCAAGTCAAGTCTTGCTACATATTTAAGTTATTTTTTTTCCTTAAATAACATTAAATAATTCTTAAATGCTTTTAAACATTAACAATAGTATGTACTATGTCAGTGGTTCTCAAACTGTGGTACGGGTACCACTGGTGGTACTCGAAGCATCCCAAAGTGGTACATCTGCTTGCATTGAAATATTAAGAACTGAAATCTATAATGTTTCCACCTGTAATATTCCTAACATTACATTAGTTTGTGTTTAGTGCTTTACCTGTTAGAACCTATATGTTAGCTACACTTCAGTCCTTCAATCTCAGAACTACGGTTTTATCATTATTAACATCAGTTTCATTGGTACTATAGTAAGACAAGATATGATAACCTGCATCAATCAGTCAGTCACCAACAGTTCACAACACTCTCTGCAATACAGTTAATAGCTTAATATTGTAGAACAAGCTGTCATTCACTGATTGGCTCTTATGTTGTTTATTCTGCTCTGTTTATATGCCATTCTGAGATTCTGAGAGTCTCGGTAGGATAAAATACTGTATTAACTGGAAGCAATAACCAATCAAATAACTTACCTAATTATACTAACTTACAGACTACAAAAGCGAACAGGCTCCACACAACAGGGGAAGAACAATCACCTAAAGATATGATATGATTACTGTGTATAAATAACTGTGTCTTTGGTAACTACACGTGTTTCTGTGAAATGGCTTGTAGATGGTACTTGGAGGTTTTAGTTTGGTCATTGGTGGTACATGGCTGAAAAAGTTTGAGAACTACTGTACTATGTTAAATCAATGATAATTATTTATATGCATAAGAAAATAAAATCAAATATGCACAGTACTATGTTGGAAATTACCTAATTTTGAATAAAGAAAGGCTATTCAGATTTTAAAGATTTAAACAATTCGTAATTCTAAAAGTTTTAGCATCAGAATTAGATGCTAAGGGACACGGCAGCTAAGATCAGCAAGGTTGGTTTGGGTTAGCTGCAGTAACAGCCAGGCCCAGCATGGTTAGAGGGTTTTTGCAGTGTTTTAGCCACAATGCCAGCAGACAAAACAGCTGCACTAAGCAAGGTTTGGAGCTAATTAGCCACCATGCTAACAGCTGGCATTTCCAGGGTTGGAGCCACATTGTTCATAGTAAGCAGAGTTTGCAATATTGGAATGGTTTAGCCCCAATTCAAACAGCCAGGGGTATTAGGGATTGAATTGGTTAGCCACAGTGCTAACAGGTTGGATCAGCAGGCTTGAAGCAGCGATGCTAACAGACACAGCAGCTGGGTTCAGCAGCGCTTGTATGCATTTATCAGACAACCTCTCCGAGCTTCGCTACACAAAAAGAAAGAATGGAACTGTGACTGAATATGACGTCTTTGTTTTGTCTGAGATGCTGGTGCTGGTGCTCTTGTGCAACATCTACTGGTAGAAATCACATGGTGCTTCTTTAAAGAAACTGTCAGAAAGTCACTTAAACAGTTGTCTAGAATAGATGTCAAGAATTAGGCTTCAAAGGGTAAAACATATAGGTGCTACGGGGGTTCATTATGCCATGTAAGTGATGAAGAACCACGTATAGCTCCCTAAATGTAGTAAGAGCTGGCTCTACACAATGTGTTTGCAGTGTATATTTATATTTAAAAATTCTGAACTGTACCAAAATATCCGAATTGACGTAAAAAAAAAAAATATTATAAAGCATGAGTCATTCAATTTAAATAACTCATCAAAGTGGACCGTTATGAGGTCTGAGGTTTCTGGCACTGGAAGTACGTCATAAATGAGAAATCCTGATGCAATTCTGTTTTCCCTGCCTGCACACACACACTTTCCCAGAAGTCTCATCATGTAAGGATCCTCTTAACTCTTGAAGCGATGTTCAGAATCCAAAATAGGCTCAGTCGTCTTAGGCTGCTCTTTGTGCTTTATGACATTTTGGGGGAAGTCACCCAGACCAGATTTTGACATCTGTCTGCACCTGTCTGACATAGGGATGTGTGCCCTAGTTGGGGTAATGTTACACCATCCTGACTTTAGAGGGCTACTGAGACACCACAGTTACCATAGTTATCTGTCCTTCTGCAGTGTACCTGGATGAGCAGTAGGAGTACATGTTGCTGTACATGTTGACTCTTCTAAAAATAGCTGTGAAGAACAGTAATAATCAATATAGTAAACCTAGTAATTACAGTGGGATTATTATTGGATAGCATTTCTCATTTAAGTGCCTATTGGTTTTGTGCTTACATTACTGTCTATTGAGAATCCATTGATTTTGATTGAGCTAAAATTAGATCCGAATTAAGGTTAGAGCGCTTCCAGCTTCGACGGCTCTAGAGAGCCATTATTTAACACATTGAGTCTGTTTACCTTTCAATTTATTAACATTTTATATCTGCTTGATGTCTGTGGACACTTCAATTACATTTACACCTTTCTATAAATCTATAGATTTCAGGTGTAAACAGATATGGTCCGATTTAGCTGATACAGTCACTTTTCTACTTGATAAGTGGCACAGTTGTCTATGCGCTGGTTCTTTAAAGTAGAAAATAGCAGGCTTGATTCCCAAATGAATGCCACAGCCGTGTTAACTGCATGTGTTAACTGTTATCTGCTAGCAGATGGCTCTCTTCATGTGTTTTTGAGGAAACATGAGAAGAAACAAGCTAGGCTTCGCATTCCCAGCACTGGAACCATAATATGGGATCAAACTATTGGGTGGGAATCAGGGACGTGCACAGGAATCTTAAAGGGAAGTTGCTCTAACCTGAAGAAAGGGCACCAACCACCCCCCCCACCCCCCCAAAGGAAAAAAAAGAGTCTCTCTCTCTCCTGTATTCGTCTCTTTTCCGTGGGCATTTCAAATTTTCTGCATTAACACAACGTGCATGTGAATAATTCGAATAGTGCTTTATGTCCGTAATTCATCTTGCTTGATAAAATGAAATGTTATCAGCTGCATGTAACTTAGTTTGGTTAGCCTCCCACAAAACAACCTGAGCCATGTAAAACGTTGACTGCAAGCTA
This sequence comes from Astyanax mexicanus, assembly GCF_023375975.1. Taxonomy (NCBI): domain Eukaryota; kingdom Metazoa; phylum Chordata; class Actinopteri; order Characiformes; family Acestrorhamphidae; genus Astyanax; species Astyanax mexicanus. The sequence continues at coordinate 27,799,321 of NC_064423.1, read as the reverse complement.
GCTGGCTGTCTGGGTTTTTTTGCTACCTAAACGTGGCACAGTAGGTGGCTGTCAGATTATTTAGGATCACTAAACGTCCTAAACTCGACAACATCGGATTTTAGAGAAGTTGATTGTGATCATGACTTGTAATACTGTGAAGGCTACATTTCAAGCTCACCTTCAGGGCAGTCGCTCTACTCCCACGGCATCTTCAAACTCCTCTGCTAGTCGGCTGAAGCGCCGCCCGGTCGTGTGCTGCGCCCCTCACTTTTGCTCTCTCACATCTCTCGAGGTGTCTGAATCTGAATGAAACTTCTGTCAAAATTATGAATTATAAAGAAAATCTTGTTGAAATATGAAATAATATTTGCCTATATTATTTTTTCCCCTCCTTAGGAAGGGCAATATCAGCCAAGTACGGCAAAAGGGCAGTTGCCCAAGCACATTGGGCCATAGTGTCTGCACGTCACTGGTGGGAATTAACTTTGAACATGTTTGTAGAAACATACAAGGAGTAATTTACAAAAAAGGTTTAATCTACTAAGTTTTTAAAAAGCCAGCTAACATAAGTGTTGTTAGATTTGCTTGATTAAATATTCTAGTCAATTTTTTTTCTTAATTTAAATGTCAGTGGCGTGCTCACCCTTTCACAGCTGTTTGGGAATTAAACTAGACTATAGCAGCTTTGGTTTGTCTCAGCACCAGACAGAGATAACGGAGCAGGAACTGTAATTTGATGGAAATTTAATTCACATCATATTGGAATACAGTATAAAAAAACACACTTTTACTGTTTACACTTTATAACTACACTTACTGGACAAACTGGGCATCCAGTGAAAAAAATTGCTTTGTTTTGTGGCCCTTCAGGCTATGCTTTAATCTTAATAAAGGCTGTCTGAGACACACTATGTCTGGGGGAAAAGGCAAGTTTAGCACCATCCAGGTCTCTACTGTGCAGACATTACCCTGCTTTGCTGCCATTCTACCCAATTCTCAAGATACTGGTTTTTATTTTTGTTACCTTTCACATTGTAATTGCTTACAGAATTGTTGGTAACTGGTGACCGTAAAGGATACATCCACTCTGTACTTGAAATTGCTTTAAATGTTGGCTGTATATGAAGTTTGTTTGAAGGGTACATCACTTTGAAACAGTCTTTTATGACATAGAGCCAAATAAATGCAGCTTATCTGATAATAGAATAATGTTGTTCATTCTTTATGTCATCACTGAGACATTCAATCTCAATTGGCACTTATACAACTGACTCATCATCCAAAAATGACATCTGAATCTTATTTGATAATTAAAAGCATGTTTTTCTGATCAGAAATATGTTCTGTAATTGCTAATTTAATGACGGAAACCACTAATAAAGACAACACGACAGCAGAGGTTGATCCTACCAGGTCTGGAGCCCAGCATCAGTAAGATGTTGGAGTAAAAGTTAGAGGAAAGTCTAATTCAGATGGCATCTAGCTGAACATCCATCAACTAAGGACAAGCTGAATGTTGTAAAAGACAAAAAGAACATCTAAAAGGCATCTCCAGAGGTCCATCACAATGAAGTGTTCTATTTTTTCACTCGGAACAAGAAAGTCGTGCTCTTAAAAACTGCATATCTGCCATTCCAGGTCCCACTTGAAGTTCTGCACAGTGCTCCTCTGATTCATACATCTGCTGGTACCCGCAGTCAGCGGCTGCCACTTACAAGGCATCCCCTTTTTTCCTGCTGAAAGGTTTTAAGGCTCAGGCACGATCCTAAAAGCATTATTAGGACCTGCAGAACTCTCACAGAAGCTCAGATATGGGTGCACTAGCATTAATGCACAGTTGAGCTGTCAGGAGTTTGGTGAGCAGCTGAAGGCTGACTGACAGCAGCTGCTCTCCGCTCTGTAAATGAGAGCAGTGCTGAGGAGCAGAGGACGGGAAAGATGATAAAAGAAGGCGTTGGATTTCTCCTCCTGTTAGGGTCCGGGTTCTCCTGACATGCCGAGCCTCCATGATCTCAGTTAGCTCACTGATCTGCTACTGCTGATCTTCCACTGTGAAACTGGAGGAATTCAGGTTGTGAAACGTTCATGCAAATGATCAGATTAATTTTTATGAGCAGATTTAACTTTCTGAAGTGCGGTGAACACACCTCCAAACTGCTATTTTTACATCTTGTTAAACGATTCTTCTTTCACACTTCATTAAAATAAGTGAATAAATTATTCTTTTGAGAAGATTCTTTCAGTCCAGCCCATAGCATTGTCTGATAGCTGAAGAGATGTTTTATAATGATGTCTTTAAACCCTTTGTGTGTAGAATATATTGATTTGGATTTAAATATTAAAAACAAGCACAACAACACATGGTGACTCCATGATGAACCATTTTACACCTGTATAACATTATCAACTTATTGCAAAATACACTCTCAACCTCCCAACTTCATACTGTTCTAGAATGTTCTGATTCAGTCATACTGGTCTAGAATGTTCTGATTCAGTCATACTGGTCTAGAATGCTCTTCTAGAATTTTCTGATTCGGTCATACTGGTCTAGAATGTTCTGATTCAGTCATACTGGTCTAGAATGCTGTTCTAGAATGTTCTGATTCGGTCATACTGGTCTAGAATGTTCTGATTCAGTCATACTGGTCTAGAATGCTGTTCTAGAATGTTCTGATTCGGCCATACTTTTCTAGAATGCTGTTCTAGAATGTTTTTATTCAGTCATGCTGTTCTAGAATATTCTGCTTCAGTCATACTGTTCTAGAATGTTCTGCTTCAGTCATACTGTTTAAGAATGCTGATCTAGAATGTTCTGCTTCAGTCATGCTGGTCTGGAATGCTGTTCTAGAATGTTCTGCTTCAGTCATACTGTTCTAGAATGTTCTGCTTCAGTCATATTGTTTAAGAATGCTGATCTAGAATGTTCTGCTTCAGTCATGCTGGTCTGGAATGTTCTGCTTCAGTCATTATATTCTGTCATGCTTTTCTAGAATGCTCTGCTTCAGTCATACTGGTCTAAAATTTTCTGCTTCAGTCATGCTGTTCTGTCATGCTGTTCTAGAATTTTCTGCTTCAGTCATGCTATTCTGTCATGCTGTTCTAGAATGTTCTGCTTCAGTCATGCTGTTCTAGATTGTTTTGCTTCAGTCATGCTGGTCTAGATTGTTCTGCTTCAGTCATGCCGTTCTAGAATGTTCTGCTTCAGTCATGCCGTTCTAGAATGTTCTGCTTCAGTCATGCTGTTCTTGAATGTAATTTAGAATCCTCATTTACACTTTTTTCTCAAATGTGTTCAGATTCATTGTTCTCAACTTGTCCACTTTATTTGTGTGGTTCCCAAATGTTCTTAGTGGATGCTGTTCTAGAATGTTATTCTTCCACTGGAGCCGCAGCAGAGACAGTGTTGTTTATAGCTGTAGTAATTATCAGGCTAATAAATCAGGTTAAATGGTGCCTGAACAGCGGTTTTGCCCAAATGAAAGGTTTATAATATTTGTTAGTTGGGTTGGATCAAGGTTGGATCTCGTTTTCACCACAAACAAATCTTTCTGGAGTTTTTTTGGACCCAGATTGAGACAACCTTCTCTCGAGGGCCTTGGTTTGTTTGTTTTGGTCCGCACCTGAGTGCAGTTACTGTTTTCACACCTGCTCAAACAAATCGCAACAAAAGTACAAATGAACCAGAGTACATTTTAAACAGACCAAATAGTGCTGGTTTGGAACTGCAAAACTCCAGAAGCAGAAACAAATCAGATAGTGTGTGTGAATACTGAGAAAATAGCTGAGAGGTAAGGTACACTTTCAATTCCCACATGCAGCAGCTGTAATGAGAAGGTGATGAACTGAACACCTTCCACACCTCCAAGCAAGAAATAAGGATTCTTATGTCAACATTTGTCTTTAGATTGTTCCAGCAAAATAACTCATACGCAAAAAAGAAACTATGAAAAGAAGAGAATGTGCATGAATATCATTAATGAGAAAGACTCATCCAAAAGTGTAGATTAGGCAGTTATTCTGTAACAACAGTGCAAATGTGGAGAATGTTTGAAAATGACGAGGAAGAGCTATGATAGCAGTGTGAGTGAGAGGAGAACATTATAGAAAAGAGAAGTGTGTGAATGGGGTACATATTCTTGAATTGTTTAAATATGAGGAAAACATTTGAGAACTGTGCTAACGGGGGACAGTGTGAAAGAGGAAAACTGTTTCAGAACAGTGTAAATGGTAGAGATCAATCTAGAATAGTAAATGGGGAGAGCATTCTCAAACAGCATGAGTAGGACGAATTCCAAAACGCTACCAATAGGCGAAGAACATTCTAGAATTTAAAGTTTAAATATGTGGAAAAAGTCCTAGAAACTGTGAAATGGGGAGGCTCTTCTAGAATACTGTTAACAAAAATATTTTTAAGAATGACTCAAGCACTCAACTGGCAGAGAGAAGTATAAATAAGTATGAGAAGAGTCTAGAACAGAATATAAATGGGAAGAGGACAATCTACAATCGGCAATAGGTGGCCTGCAGGCCTGCAAGCATGAAACATCTGGCCCGTAATGTTGTCGGAACTAGAATGAACAATAAGGAAAAAAATAAATTGCTTCTCTGGCAAACTTTTGTTTACATTCCTCCCCTGTCTCTCTGTCGCGCTCGGCGTGACTTCAGTTTCCACCGTTTTTATTTTTCCCCCCGTTCTTGAGCTCCTTATCTCTTTATAAGGGCATTATTTCCCGGCTGTGTCCCAATTCACTAGCTGGGGCTGAGGTACTGTATTGGACCACAACCCTGATGACACAGGTTTGATCCTGTGTGAGGAGCGGTGTGTTCATTTATTCCTTTTTTTTCTCCACTTTTTGGGATTTATCTGCTTTGAGATCAACAACCCTCTGGGCTGGAGAACTACTAGTCTGATGCACCAGATTTTTTTTTTGTGGCCCGCTACATAATGGCTTGAAAAAGCTTGGCCAAACTTAATTGCTGACCCCTGATCTACAATAGTATGAAGGGCAGGATTTAAGAGATGTTTGAATAGATGTAGAATATTCTAGTTTCATATGAATTAAGTGAACTTTTTCTGACCATGTGAACAAGGATTAAACATTCTAGAACAGTGTGAATGAGGCATACAGTATGTTCTAGAATGCTGCAAATATAAGGAAAACATTGTCAGCAAGAAGAGAACATTCTCAAACAGTGTCAAAGAGAGGAGAAGAATCTAGAACAGTGTAAAAGAAGCAGAACATTCTATAAAAGCATAAATAGGATTTGTTAACAGCTGGCTAAAAACTCTCCTGTTTATTTATCTGTCTGGCTGAACAGTGTTCTGAACTATGACCGTGGTCACTGGACGCTGTTCTCTTTAGTTCCTCTGGGTTTGGACAGGCAGGTGGTAGACTGGTTCCACTGCTGCCTCCAGCCTTCTTCTTCTGAACTGCTGCTTCTGTGCCAATTCTGAAGCTTAATACAACCAGCCTAATCCACCAATTACAGCCAAACCATTTAAAACCCGCAATTCATTCGCAATCACAGGGAGTAAAATTTGATTAAACGCTATTAGGATGAAAGGGAGCTGTGTGGAAACAAATAGACTTTAATCAGACATAACAAAACACTGTAATCCAATAATCCACCAAAAGATATCCCCCCCTATTTTTACTGCAAATTAACAACAAAACACATTCCTCCAAATGTACAGTTTGTACAAAATGATTACAGTCGTCAAACACATAAAAAAACATCTGCTAAACAACGTGGAAATAAAAACAGAGGTTATAAAAATGCCCCAGCTAACAGCTGCCAAAGAAGAAAATAAATAAATATGAAAGAACTGCAGAAGCGGTTAATTCGTATTTCTGCTGATGGCTTCCGGAAAACAGTGGGGGATAAAAAAAAAAAAAAATCATATTTTAACCATAAAGGCAGAGAGTGATCTAATTATAAATGACTGGATTAAATGCGTGCAGGCAGAAAGGCCACTGTTTTTATGTTAGCGCCCGCTCCTCTCATTCTGACCATCGCACACTTCTTTTAATCTTCTATCTCTGAGACACAGTCCACTGCACACACACCCCCAGAACCTTCCACCATTTATCAGTGTACATATTGACCAAAGACAGCCAAAGCAGCAGAAAAGAACAGGCCATAAAGCATTTAACATGGAAGAGACAATAAAGCATTGTGGTGCCTTCACTCCACTTCAGCATGCATTCACAATGCAGCTGTGCTAGTCTCAGAAACTCGATGCATACAATAATACTATTATTTCACAACTGCATCATTTTTTTCTCCTTAATCTGTGTTTAATCAAGCAACAACATAGCATTTTATAATGAAAATAACAGATTTAAATTTGTAATTATTACACTTATTATATCAGTTTTGTTCCTGAATCTCCCAGCTTGTCCAGAACAGTGTGTCCTTCAGTAGGGCTCTATTGTGAACTATATGTAGTATTTGACTATGCAAAGTATTTTACCAGTATAGTAAGTTATGCAAAGTATTTTACCAGTATAGTAAGTTAGATATAGGTAAGATATAGGTTAACATTCTGTTAAATTCTGTTAAATTATGACATATCAAAACAATAAAACGAATAAAATAAAATGGGGGCACACAAAATAATTAAATGGCAGTTTAGGGTAACTGTTAAGGTCAGAACTGTTTTTGAGGTAGCTGTGCTGTTACCTTAAAGGATGGTATGGAAATGCTCACACGTATAAGTTGTGAGGTGTTATCTTGTGAGTAATGCTGAACACTGATCAGCGTGCTCATGGCAGTTTGCCCTGAATTATCAGAGTCAAACTTCAGATCTATTAATACTACTATTAAACTAGGGGTAGTTTTTTTTTTTTTTTAAGTGGTACTGAAAATGCGTCTGATTTGTATCTAAACTGATTGAGTACCTACCGCCTGGTTGTCTTTGGACACGCAAGGATAATCAAACCTGGCCAAATCAGCGGGAACATCTTAAAAACTCCCACCAACAACAATCGAACCCATTACCTTCCAATCAGAAAAAGCCTGGATCTCTAGGTAAGGCAACACCTATCGCTCTAATTTCCATTCAGAATGCATTTCATGTGTAACAAATGAAAAATGAAAAGAGGTATTTAAAAGGATAGGATCTGTGTTTTCGAGGCAATTTGCTTTTTGTCACATCTGAGGCACGCCATCATTCACTGCACACTCATTTCAGCAACTGAGGGTGTTTTGGGTAATTTATTGCAACAGCGAATCTCATTACACTGACACAATGGAAGTTTCTTGGGCAAAAGCCTTAAACGTTCCCAACCCTGAAATGTTTACGTTTTAAATCAGACAATCTCCCAGCGTAATCATTCAGGTCTTTATACGCACATTTACAAAACAAGCACTTGCTTATCGAGTCTCTTTGAGACTGTTTATCTGAAGCATGAGCAGAACAGGATGAAGAGAACTTCCTCAAACAGCGTTCCGGTCTGTCAGATGTTAGTCTAACATTCCCCCTCATGCTAATCCAGACCTGAATATTTATACCCACAGTTGCCTTTATGAATATTTACGACCGGACAGTCAAAGGACCGTAATTTCATTAGCTTCATTTCCTCGACTCGGCAAATCTCCCGCAGTCACAAAATGTCATCAGCTTGGCAGACATTCCCGAGCTTTGGGTGGCTTTCTGAAAGAACTGGAACGAAATTCATTTGGTAGTTTTTCATCCTGTTAATCACACTTGAAAGAGTGACACACCAAACCAAACAAGCTCATATATTAATTATAGTAGGGTTTAATGCAGAAAGCACCACATACAGCACCACATCAGGTCATAACATTACAACTACTGATGTAAAGGGAAGTGCATAGAATTGATTATCTGGTTGCAGTTAGTGTTGCACTGATAGCGATACAGTCTCAGTGTCGGTGCTGGAGAGCTGACGCCTGACCGATGCCAGCAGCATGTCCTCAGTGTGGGATTATTATGAATATATTCAGTCATAGCTCTGAAACTTCAAATATGCAGTTGCTCAACCAGTAAATGCTGTTCTTTCAAGATGAATATCTTATTTGTAATACAGAACGCTGCCTTTACCAAAATAAAACAAAAAATGTAAAATGTAACACTGTAAATATAGTGCACATAGGTGCGCTACTGATTGAAATGAACCTAGTCAAACGTCTATTCCTATCCCAGCTACACAGATGCACCCTGCCCGTGTATGGCCCTCATTTGTTAAACACATACACATACACACAGACACGCTGCAGAGCAAAAACCCGACCTTTACCTCAACAATAAACAGAATAAAGAATAAAATAACATTACTTTTCCCTTAAATTAGCTGCAGGCGTACCTTCACAGCTTGAACACGCAGGTCAGTATCCTCTACTGAGACACGCAAAAGCGCTGTGCTGTAAACATAAAAACATGCCAAAGTCCGAGAGCACCTGCCTATTAAAGGAAATGGCAAGTAACACACTGATAGGTTTATTTCAGGTTACGTCTAAAACAATCCTAGAATTAATTGAGAGAATTAGCCTTATGCATGGTCCAAACTGTGCAAGGCATATTTTTTGCATGCACAAATACACACACACACACTCAGAATTTACTAGCAGGAAATGCTCTTCTGAATTTGATCAAAATTGAACAGAATAAGAATGAGTCCCGTGCAAACCAGGGGTGATGCACAGGAAGTATGAAAGACACGGTATAAAGCAAGTGTGTGTGTGTGTGTGTGTGTGTGTGTGTGTGTGTGTGTGTGTGTGTGTGTGTGTGTAGGTGTGTGTGAGAGAGAAAGCAGCAGTAGGGGGTAGACCCAGACGCTGGCCGCTGTGTTTGGGCTTTCAGTAAAAACTGCTGCCTGCTCTTTAATGAAAACTATATTTCACACCATGGGGGATAAAAAGTGTCCTCACACACACACACACACACACCTTGTCTCTGTACTGCTCAGTTTCTCACCCAAACACAAGGAACCAGTGCTGTTTCAGGTCGTGATCTGTGCAATAAGATTGTTCATTTGTTTAGGGAATGATCATCATTTTTATTTAAAACTTTAATTTAACCTACTAATACATCACCAACTACTGTGAAAATGACATCATAAGTACAGCTAATAGTTACTAATAGTAGCTAATGTTAATACTGTATATCAACATAAAACTACTGTTAATAATAACAATTAATAATATATCATCACATCAACACATTTCCAAAAAAAGTACTGGTTCACAGTAAATTTATGGGAGGCAATTACTTTTTTTGCATATTACCAGATTTGTTTGGATAGCTTTTATCCCTTAATGTATGAAATCATTATTTTTTTAATTTATTTTTGCATTTATTCAGGTTATTTTTAGTCTGTTATTAAAGTCAGTTTGATAATCCAAAAAATGTAAGTATGATAAAAAAAAGGAAAACTAAAGGAATTTAGTTTAGGAAAAGGAATAAGGGGGCAAATAGTTTTTCACAGCACTATAGTACACAGTACTATACTATTCTTAATAGTGCATCCCAATTGCGTAGTAATTACTAATACTGACTATTTTTTATATATAAAAATTGAGTACTTATATATCCATGATACTGTACATACTGATTGGTGTTTGTATGTGGTTACGATGTCAGCTAGACAGCACATATACAGTAACATGACAGTTTATCAGAAGCTCTCCTGTGTCAGCTCTGCAAACAGCATGGTCCAGTAGACAGGCTGTGTCTCTTGGACCTTCTCTATCAAAATCAATCTCTGTCAGAATGGAGGAGCGTTCTGAGCTGTAATCCCTGAAGTGGACCACCACAGATCCGCACACAGAGGAGAGCTGATGTACAGAGTGAAATATCTTCACTAGCATCCTCTACATATGTAGTAAATGAGTTTGCTAGTGTCTGTGTGTCTGAGGCATGATGTAAAAACATGTCTGCCGTGAAGTAAACAGTGTGAAAGATTGTCCTGCATTAAATTAGAATCAGGTGCAGAACATCAGCTGTTCTTTTTTGTTGTCAGGTTCATCAGACAGGGTTTTTGCGGGTCCTTAAAAAGTCTTAAAATGTCTTAAATTAAAATCTTAATAATTAAGGTCTTAAAATGTCTTAAATTTACTGTAAATTTGCTATAGGTATTATATTTTTAGATGGTGCCTTTAATGCCAGTTGGAAAACATATACTATCATTAGCAGGGAGTTACTGGGGAGAGAAATAAGGTTAGCGGAGAGCTAGCTTACATTTGTGGAGAGCTAGCTAACGGTAATAGGGAGGGAAGTAAGGTTAGCGGAGTTAACATTAGCGGCAAGCTAGCTAACATACTATGGTTAGAGGCAAGCTAGTTAACATTACTGTGGAGATAACTAAGGTTAGCGGAGAGCTAGCTAACATTAGCCTAGAGCTAGCTAACGTTAACAGGGAGAGAACTAAGGTTAGTGGAGTTATTATCAGTGGTAAGCTAGCTACCGTTACTGGGGAGAGAACTAAGTTTAGTGGCGTTAATATTAGTGGTGAGCTAGCTGTCATTACTGAGGAGAGAACTAAGGTTAGCGGAGTCAACATTAGCAGCGAGCTAGCTAACATACTAAAGTTGGCAGCGAGTTAGCCAAAATTACTGGGCAGAGAACTAAGGTTAGCTAGCTAACATTAGCGTAGAGCTAGCTAACAATAACAGGGAGAGAACTAAGGTTATCGGAGTTAACTTAAGCAGTGAGCTAGCTAGCATACCAACGTTATCAGCAAGTTAGCTACATAATTGGGGAGAAAACTAGTGTTAGCGGAGAGCTAGCTAACATTAGCGGTGAGCTAGCGAACATGCTAACATGTTCAGCATCACAATGGAACAAAATTGAAAAAGAAAATTTATAACAAATGAGAAATGTTAAGTTTTAATTTTCAATACAATAATTAATTTTCTACTTTGTAGTTATGACCACATTTTTGGGCCTTAAATTATATTTATTGAGGTCTTGAGGTCCTTAAGCTTATGATGATAATCGATATCACAACACACTTATACACTGAAGTCACAACATTATGGCAACCTCCTTATCAGCTCCACTGACCAGCGACCACTTTGCAGTTCTATAATTATTTTCTGTGGTTCTTCTGTGTCTTTGCATATTTAATTATTCTCCTTTCACCCTGTTCTTCAGTGGAGGACCCAACAGGTGTGTACTATCATGAGTAGATTAGACACAGAACTGCTACTAAATTTTTTAAACATCTCAACGTCGCTTCTGTACAGAGAATAGTCCACCAACCAGAAATTTCCACCCAACAGTGTTCTGCGGGGCAGTGCTTTTTTCTCTGACTTCACATCTTTTAAAAACTCCTACTTGAGTGCCTCCATACTTAAGAAAAGGAGCAAAACCTATTTTTCACAGGGTATAATTTAATTGGGGTCATTTTTACAGCTACTTTTACAGAATGTTAGTTCAATTTCTACTGACATAAAAATGATGGACATGGCACATTTGGATGGGACTAAAATCTGAAAATAATTATCTTACCACACATCCCCAGGTAAAACTAATCCCAGCTTGGTCAGACTTTTGTGCAGCATGTACTCTCAAGACAGGGGGTTAATTTGGTTTTCCATGGTGTTTGCCCCTGTACAACTCCTCTAATATGTAACACAGATGTACTTCATAACATCAAATCGCTTATGGTGAAAAAAACTAAACCAGCCCAGTTCCTTTCAGCTACAAGGGATTGAGTCTCTTTGGAATGGAAGGTTAATTCAGGGTTCACTGCAAAGCCAGAAATAATCCATTGCTCTCCCAGTCAGAGTGCAGAACCCTTTCACTTTCATTTAATTAAAGCTGAAGGCTCGTCATTTCCATTTGTAATAACTCAGCTCATAAAGAGGTGTGGGACTTGGAATGCGCACATTAATAGATCTTGTCTGATTTCTGGATGGAACAGTTAAGGAAACAGTGAGGAAAGTTAAGAAAGTTTACTTTTTCTGTGAGCATTTGGTTAATTCCCTTTGGTTAATGTTTTCTTTTATCAAAAACACACATTGTCCTCCTGGACAGCTGAACACATGCATTTGTTGACAAACTGAGAGATACAGAAGCAGCATCTAAAATAAGAGGAACTTGGTGTTGAAGTAGTAGAGCAATATTACAGAATTTTACCCCAAATATAATTTTGCATCATAATAAAGTTCAGACAAGAGGTCTTGTCCAGCTCCACCAAATTTTAGATATAATAGGGTTGGTCTCCCTATTACAGTCCAATGTACCAATAACAGGATTCTAAAACTTATTTTAAGGAACATATATTTCATAATGTTGCTGTATTACTAGAATATTCCAAAATATTTATACTTTGTCAGTAAAGACTATTAAATAAAATAAAATAATTTAAAAGAAATAAGCATTTTCACAAGAGGTTTTAGACATTTGTAGGTTTATACACAGACACAGACACAGACAAACACACCTCACCTTCTCCACTTGGCTGTACTGTCCCACTTTCTCTGCACTGTCCCGTATCTGACAGGCTAAAAGAGGACCCCCATTAATCCTGCATGCCCTGTGTTGTTAACCTCGCTAAACTATATGTGTGCATCAGTCACTGAGCGCACATAACCACTGCTATTTACAGAAGCCATGATGACTGATGGTGATGCATACACACACACACACACACACACAGCAAAGTATGCGTCTCCTTTAACATCCTGTAACACCATACTGCCCTGCTTTTGAACACAGAGGGAGAGAGAGAGAGAGCAAGATACAGGGAATAGGGGTGGAAATCACAGGGCTTCTCACAATACGATATCACGATACTTTACACATAAAACAATGATTCCTTGATTCTGTGATTCTGCGATACTCAATATTTTGTCCCACGTCTAACATTCAATTCAAGATTATTGTCATTATACTGGTACTGGTTGTACAGTACAACAAAACACTGGTAGGCTAGATCTCCAGTGCAGAATGACATTAGTGCAAAGATAGACATACATAGAAGACAGGCATAGTGCAAGACAAGACACAAGGTGTATAGACAGAGAGTACAATAGACAGCAGACAATAAATACAAGTATGCACATGGTGAAGCTATAACTAACTGTTATGAATATGTAGTCTAGTGATATTATCTGGTATGTGCATATTGTGAATAGTTCAGGATAGCTACTTAGTGTACCAGCACAGGTTTTCTATTTGGTAAAATCAAAGAAACTGTATATAGCTTTCTTACAGTATATATAACTGTAAGAAAGCTGTATATACTGTATACATAATTGTAATAGTGGAAGTGTTAAAGTGCATACAATCTCTGAACTGGTGGTGCTTAGTGTGTATGTAGTGAGCAAGTATTGATATTAGTAAAAGTATTAACAGTGGTAGTAGTAGCAGCAGCAGTAGCTTAATAATAGTAGTAGTAGAAGCAGTAGTAGTAGGGAGTAGTAAGAGTAATACTATTGGCAGAAGTAGTATTACTAGTAGTGGTAATAAAAGTAAAAAAGTAATAGTACTAATAGTATTGGTATTAGTAAAAGTTGGAATGGTGGTGCTGGTAGTAGCAGCAGCAGTAGTTTAATAATAGTAGCAGTAGAAGAAGTAGTAGTAGGGAGAGTAATAATATTGGCAGTAGTAGTATTAATAGTAGTGGTAATAAAAGTAAAAAAGTAATAGTACTATTAGTATTGGTATTAGTAAAAGTTGGAATGGTGGTGCTGGTAGTAGCAGCAGTAGTTTAATAATAGCAGCAGTAGAAGAAGCAGTAGTAGAGGTTGTATTCATTCAAGTAATAGTATAATAGTGTCAGTATTGATGGTAGTAATAATTGTATTGTAGCTGTAGTAGTAAAATATTCGAGAGTAGTAAGTTACGGTATTGATTGTAAAACTGGTAGTTTTAGCACAATAGTAGTAGTTCACAGTAGTATAAGTATTAGCTATAATAGTTTAAAGTTTTAATATTAGTGGTATTAGTAGTTGTATCAGTATATAAAAGCATATAGATATACTAGTTAATAATAGTTGTAGTTATACAAAAATTACATTATATTACATTACATTACATTACATTACATTACATTGTATTTAGTGGACGCTTTTATCCAAACGACTTTGATGGTTCAATGGTGGCAGTAGTAATAGCAATAGTGGTATTAGTAGTAGTGGTACTGATAACAGTAGTAGTGGTGGTAACAGTAGCATTTCAGGTTTTATGTTAGCAGTTGCATTAGTAATAATACATAATAATGGTCAATATATTGTCCAGTCTGTATGACCCATCTTGTGTGTAATCCTGTTCAGTCCAGTAGTAAAGAGCAGACAGGTGTTTGTGTGAACAGGTGTCCCAGCTTTAAGCCGGCTAGTAAATCAAACTTGAGAAGAATGAGGGGGGAAAAAAAAGTAAAAACAACTTACCTGTCTATACAGAGAGCCGCCGCCTTTCCTTACTAGACCTGCTAAAACCGATAATTCTTCAGAATCAGACTCCAATCTCAAGAGCTTTGGCTAAGATTATGGCGTCTCCTTTCCATTTGTCACCCCTTCTCTTTCAGATATCACCCACTGAACTGCCCCCGTAGCTCACCAGAACACACACCATTATCAGTGTTTTCTCATATCTGACAGGTGAAAATGGTTTGGTTGAAGGAAAAATAGGCACAGAATTCTGGCATTAAATCAATGGAGGACAATAAACAAACAAAAAAAAACTTGAAATTTCCCCCTTCATGTGTTTTCCCTGAGGTGCACTTACAAAAGTTTATGTGAATTTACTTTCTAAAAAACAGCCTTAATTATTTTTACTTCATTTCTTAACCTCTCACTGTTTTGCAGTTTTGTGGATAGAAACATTTAACATGTTATAATTTTAATGATTCAATTTAATTTTGATCCAATGAATACAGTGGCATTTCTGGATGGTTTTGAAACATGAATTCTTCTTTGTATAATACATTTGTAGAACTACTGGAATCGTTCCTGAACTCATGCAGTGATTTCTAGTACAGAATGTTGCTTGTTTTTTAATGAAGTGTCACCTGAGAGCCAGAAGAGCACCAGCACCCTGTATTGAGTGTCTACTTTGTTCCTTGTGCACAGTGATTTCTCCAAATCTTTTGATTCTCTAAATCTTTTGATTATATTATGTACTGTAGATAATGGGATATCCAAATCTTTGCACTTTATGTGGAGGAACATTTTACAGAATTTTTTCCACACGTGTCTAAAATGCTCTTTTTATATCCAGCCTTGTGATTTAGTTGCAAGTTGTTATTAGTACCTCTTACTTTTTCCAAACTTTTGTTGCATTGACCCTGAAATGCAGGAATAGATTTATATTATTTAATCAAATAAGGTTTAGTAGACAAAACATGAACTAAATTGGGTTCAGGGTGTCTGCAATTAAATAAAAGTCAAAGTAAATATTAGAAACACATACATTTTGTTTTATATGCATATACATTTTCCATACTGTCTTTTTTGTATACTAGCATTATAGTGTGAGTGTTTAGTTTACAATTGGGGTGCAGCCATTCATTTAATAATGAATGATGTCTCTCATATTTTTACATTATTATTAAGATTAAAGCTTTATTTTTCCTTGTTTGCCTCTGGTATAAATGAGGGTTTTGTCAGTAGCACTGAAACACTTTTTCACAGCATGGGAAACGGAGGGTCAACAATGAACAGAATGGTCAGATTTTTCCTGTGGGAAAAGAGATAAGTAAAGAAGCTTGAAGTGTGCTGAGTCCTGAGTGTACATCAGTCTCTGCTATAGATTACAGTAGAGCAGCTGTAGTGTTTAAACACCTACATATACACACACACACACACACACACACACCACCCTCAGTACAGTACAGATTCTGTTTCATTACAGAAACCAAGAAATGACTGTTTCAAGGACGAATGCTGTCCTCAAGACATCCCTCCTCCAGACATGGTAAGGAGATTCCCTTCCCTCTCATACACTCTGTCTCTCTCTCTCTCTCTCTCTCTCTCTCTCTCTCTCTCTCTCTTACACACACACACACACACACACTCACACACACACTTTAAGGCAACGCCCAGCTAAAGACAGATCAACATAAGAACACAGGGGGGATTTTGAGTTTCCATGGAAACTGCATGGGCATCTCCATCATACAAGATAGAGGGATGGTGGTGGAAAGTAAAAAAAAAAGAAGAAGAAGTGGGGGGGAGGGAAAAAGTGGGAATGGCTCACTCGTGTAAGTGTCGCACAGACGGTGGAGAAATCAGAGTGGACTGTTCCGAGTCGGGACCGAGAACCAAACGCAATAAATGTCACTTGTCACATCCTTTCATACAGAACAGCTTTTAATTAGTGTTTCTCCGTACCTGTGCATGCGCCACATTTTAAAGAGCATCGGAGAGAAAAAGAGAAAGAGAAAATAAAAAAGCAAGAGAGAAAGACAGACAGAGAGAGAGAGAAAGAGAGAGATGGAGCTGCAGGCAGAGAACCAGGCACTTAAAACTGCTTTACAAATTCTACACTCCACTCCAGAACCATACAGAGACTGAGCCTGACACCAGGCAGAATAGTCTGTACACTGAGGACAGCCTTAATGATCTAGGATTAGAGCAAGACACGGGTGGGAGAGAGAGGGAGAGAGAGAGAGAAAGAGAGAGGCAGGGAGAGAGGGAAAGGACAATTTAGGAGATACAAAAAATACATATGTTTTTAATCCAGCTTTACACACTTTAATGAAAAATCCAGTTCAGGTTTTGCTGGTAGCTGTTTTCAGATGGTCCAGGTAGTCACAAAGCTAGTAAAACAGTGCTTGACCAGCACAGTTTGGTTAGTTTGAATTGGTCAGACTATGTTATTTTTATTATTTTTTTTATTATTATTATTATTTTTTTTTTTTTTAGCAGAACCATGTGATTAAATATGAAAAATACTTTTTACACTTACATTGCCTTTTATCTAATTTTTATTCAAAAATAATGCACTCATGTGGAACTCATTTTATAGTTTGTCTGCTTAACTTCACTTCATTTGTTAATATACTTTAATTTCTGTATTCAGATGGGGCGATTTAGAGCTAATGATGAATTTAAACAAGTGACTGTAATCATGATTTGGTACAAAAGCAGCCTCCATAAAATACTGTGGGATCTTAGATTAACGTATGGTGCTTTCAGTGCTGTCCATGCATTTTTTAACAAGACAATGTAAAACCACAAGCTGCACACATTTCAAAAGTGTAGTTGTGGAAAAAGTCAAGGTACCGGACTAACCTGCCTGCAGCCCTGATCTGTTTCTAATGGAAAATGTGTGGAAAAGTTTCTACCAAAAAATATGAAAAATTCTGTAGCACATCTTAAGACATGTTTAGAATAAGACCTGAAACGCAACACAACAAAGTTAATACAATCTTTACCATCCCAAGCTTTTTTAGAATGTATTAAATGCAGGAATATATATATATAAACACACAAAAGTGGCAGTCCGTATTATTTAGTTTCTAAACTGAAAACAGAAGCATTTCTGAGTGGAAGGGATAAAATATTGTGTTTAATGGTACCAGTGTGCCACTAGGATGGATGAACAGCCCAAACCAAAGTCCATTTTAAACAGACCAATTAGTGCTGGTGTGAAAACACCCTCCTAAAAGGCTCTTTTGGCAACAAAGAGTGGGTCATCATTCAAAATATATATTTATTTGTTTTTTAGACTTTGCAACGATTCCTTGTTTTCTTCTGGTCCACTTAAAAAGTGATTTTAATTCAACAGCAGAAACACAGGATAGAGGGGGAAGTGAGTATTCCAGCAACCAATCTCCCATTTGCAGGAGTGATTAGTATGGTAATATTTGAAGGGAGGGCTCTAGACATAGAAGTGTTGAGCATGTATGTGTGAGTGTGTGTAAAATATAATCTCTTATTATTCCCAATTCTCACACAACTGATTAGCGTACGTGTGTTTTTAAACCACACACGCAGCGTGAGGAACACCACAGCAGCAGCAGTACTATTTAGACTGGGAGCGTATTAAGCCAAAGCCGTTCAGAATTGCTCACCGCCCGCTCTCTACATTGTCATTAGCAGGGCCAAATGAATCTCTGCTCAAATTAGGGCGGAGGATCCAGCCCAGCCCATCATGCTGTTTGTGTAATCGCTTCCTTTGTGGCGGTAATTAAGCCTGCACTTGAGGGATTTGCAAAGAAGGAAACGTTTCCGCATCTTATTTCCCTCGTTAGAGCGCTCGCTGCTGATGGACGAATACGAGGAGATTGCGATTGCGAACCTGCGAGGCCGACCGCGAGCCTTAAAGGCCAACGAGCACACGCAAATAAAAGTTTATAGGAACCGAGGGCTGAGGAGGAAAGGAAATGGTTGACCATCTTTCTTCTTCCTGTGTGGGCTTTCACTCTATAGATAATAACAGTCATTTCACTCCATCTGCCCTCAAAGCAGCCCTTCAATTCAACAGCCACAGCCTCAAACAGCCACAGTCAATATCCAGCTATGCTGATATGTTCCCATTCGTGACTCACTGACTCCAGGCCTTCTAAAGAGCCAATATTCACACTTTTCCAGTCACACTTTCTCTTACAGTCCCTCCAGTTTTAAGTAGTTACTGTGATGCACAAACTCAGAAGTAATTGACAATTATTTAGGGTAGCATGATGTGAGTTCCAAGACAGCTGTTTAGCTGTTTACCTGTTGTGGTACAACTGTATGGTACAAGCTCCAGATATCCAGCTCTAAGTAGGGGTGTGCGATATGACAATAACAGATCGTGAAGTATTATAAGGTGTCTACGATAAGCCATCACAGAAAAAACGCTGGATCGGTCTTACAAGCGCGAAGCCATGGAAGAAAACACAGCAGCAGAGTTAGTTCCTAAAAAAAAGGTTGACTTCAGTAATATGGACCTGGTTTGGATTTTCCCAAGCTGACGTTACACAAACAACAGTGATATGTAAAATTTGCACAGAGGTCGTTCTCATGTCAGATGGAAGCACAACAAATCTTTTTAACCACTTAAAGAGACGACATCCAAAACAGTACGTAACCAGCAGATTAACTACACCGCAGCTAGCAGAGGCTAATGCTACAGCCGGACCAAAACAAACAACGCTAACGCGGTCATTCGAGAGAGGCACTCCCTACCAGAAGAGAAGTAAATAATGGAGAGAGGTAACAGATATATTTTTAAATCACTTTTTACCTGGCAAAGGACATGGTTCCTTTTAAAACAGTGGAAAACAAGACAGAAATACTTTATTTTTTTCTTAAAAAAAAAATTAAAAAAAAGTTTTGTTCTAAATTACATTGTCAGCTAAGCAGTTAAGTCTTAAATCCTGTCAAAACATTGAATGCTAATAGTAATACTTAAATTACAGGAAGAGTTTTTTTTACAGCAATTTTTTATTTAACTGCTTTTATTTAATTGTTACTGTCTTGGTCTTGCCTTGTTATTTTTGTGGTAGGCTAAGTTTGCTGTTTAAACAGCAAGATTGCACGTTCCCTGAATGGTGTTTTTGTGTACCATTTTATACCAGTGTTAATGGATTAAAATCTGTTCAAAACGTGGCTTGGCCAAAATGGTTTGGTTTTTAGTGCTGTATTTAAGAATGGTTAGATTGTTTGATTGTACTCAGTCAACATGAAAAGAATCGTGATAAAATCGTTATCGTGATTATGAAGAAAAAAAATCGTGATATGATCATTTTGCCATATCGCCCACCCCTAGCTCTAAGGTATCACAATTACTTGTAATAAAATTATATGAATACTGTATGGTTTAGTGCCCACACATACATTCTAACTAAAAAGAAATTGTAAATGTTTGACACAGTTTACATTAAAAGGCTTAAATGGAATACATTGTGTTATGACACCTTCAAATTACACCTGAAGATGTTTTTTTTTTTTTTTTGTAATTTGACTTTCTAACTTCATTAGACATTAATATGGAGACGGTCAGCAGAACATTGGTGACTTTTATGCACCATGTGCCTCAGTACTTCCCTCAGCAACGGCACTCTGTAACATCTATCCAGACCTCATTAAGGTTATTCCCTCACAGCTCTAAGTCTTTCTCCTATTCCTGTGTTAAAGTAGAGTTAAAGTAAAAATATTTCCGTACCTCATTCAGCCCTCTGCTTCCTAAAGTATGAAAACTGGGTAAAATGAGAGATATTAAGGCTATGGAGTTGATTTTGTTCTACAAAATATTTTACAAGAAATTTAAATCTGAAAACATATATCAAATACACATTTTAAAGGTACTTGGTTAATTTAATTATACTTTAATTATCTTTAATTTTCATTATTTTGCTTTTCAAATTTCTTGTTTGCTTCTGCTTAATTTTTTTGGCTTTTGAGCATTTACCTTAAATCTCTATTGGTCACCTCATTTTGGACTGACAGGTGCACTGAAACCTATGTCTGGGATCTAGCCACTCCCACCTCGCCAGTTTTTTACCCATTTCCAAACATGGCAAAACAATCTGATTTCAATACACAGCAGCAATTAAATTGAATTTTTACTTTAAAATGTTAATTCAAATATTCAGATTAACTGCTGTATGGTTTGTATATATTGCAAATACTCTTCTTTCCCTGTAAGTATGTTTCCAGCTTTTTGACAAATCTGAATTCTTTATATTGTGTACCAAAAAGCATATGAAAAAAATATTAAATAGTTCTAAAAAATGTCTTTGAATATTTATATATGTCTGAACGTAGCAATTTAAAGTGTGAATCTTGCACATTTCTTAAATATAAAAAATAATATTTGTATTTGAGTAAAGTTATTTTTGCAGTTTCTATACATGACCTGGTTTACAGATAAGTATGTTTTTTTTAATTGTTAATGTTTACAGTCTACATTAAACTCATTCACACAACATGCCGCAAATTTCTCTTTCTACATAAAAGTTCATTCAGGGTGTGTGGAGGAACAGCAACCGCACAAACCCGAAAAATCAGAAAACAAACCCAAATGCTAACTGTTGCACTGCTGACTGTTCATAAAGCGTTTCCAGTGCACTACTATCGATCCTTCTTTTCATCTTCTTCCAGGTACTTCATTATGATGGTGCTGCTACAGGCATATTGATATTCGAAGATAACTTTATTTTCTGAAGCGCAAACCGCTCTGTCCTCTCAAAATAATAAAGATTTTCACTCCACCATGAAAAACTAAAACACAAACAAACCCTCCGCAGCTTTTCTTTCTCATTCTTTCTGTCACTGATTGTTTGTTCTTCATTCAGGCTGCTGCTGTTTATATATGAGCTGTTTTACTCATTGTGGAAGCCAGAGCTACTGGGGTTACAGTGGTCTTCAGTGGATCCTAGACATGATCAACTTTTGAGGCTGCCCTGATCTCTAGCAATGAAACATAAATACTGTACATAGTCAGTGTAAGATCATAAAAATTGTGTTAGATTTGTGTGTCTAAAACACATTTAACATTTCTCATGATTTCTTCAAGCTCACATGCCTTATGTCTTCTAATCAGAAATCTTTGACCCCCCTAGGCCTTTATGTTTAATATCTTTTAAGACTAGCGATGTAAGATAAATAGTACTTTTATTGTTATTTATATAAGATTTTACTTTAAACATATCACAAGGGATGCAGTTACTTGCATGCAGCAACACAGGGAGCTCTCCCTGCTGCAGACTGTGATCACATGACTGACATGACATAAGGCTGGAGGTAGAGCGAGGCAGAGGTTCACAGTGAAAGCACACGCAAAACTACTAATCAGCCAAATACTGAAATTTCTTCTTTATGAAGCTAAAAGTAATTTAGGATGTTCATTTTTTTGTGTTTCACATCATTATAGAAATATCCAACAGCAAAACTCCACTTTACCTTTTTTACATATATTGTACATCTTTATTTAAGACCCATTGCAGACCAAGAAAGGACACACAAGTTGCTAATTGCTATCAAACTACTAAAATGACGAGACTACAGTCTTATGCAATATTTTGGTTGTCGCTAGTGAGTCATTTTGATATACTTATTTACACTGAGGACATCAATTAATTACAGCAAACAAACTAGCAATAGTAATTAATGTTTAAGAATGTGGAGAAGTTTAACTCTGTAAAGAAAATTAATCTATAATGTCTTAGAAAATCAATCTAAACCTTTGCATTATATGTGTGAGATTATGGGTACTTGAATTTACTTAAAATGTAAATATATTAAATTTTTAGTTTTATTGGAAGTCAATTTAAGGAGTTTTTAAAGTATTTTCCATAAGCTTTTAATGTATTTTAATGTAAGTTTTAATGTATTTGGGGGAAATGCATTGTATTGTATTGCATTTTTATTTTAGAATGTTTTGAACATATTAAACTACATTTAAAACTTTTGTTTAAAAGTATCATTATTTTTTGTTTATATTATTTGGAGTGTGTTGTAAAAAAAAATCAGATTTATTGAAATAAAACTTATGATGAAGCTGTAAACAGTTGTAATCACTGTAATCAGTAGTTTCATATTAATTACAGATTTTTTTTTAATTAACTTTAATTAATAATCCAGTATTGTTCAATATTTCTAGCGCATCATATTTTGTTCTATAATTTCTGATTATAAAACTGTAGTAAATTATTATATAACTGTATACTCGCACGTACTCTGTGTAGCTGACATCACTCGTCTTTTCAATATGCAAGGCAACTTGTTGTTTTACTGGGTTAACTGCACTACCTCCATTACACACACAAAAAAGACCCTACTTCTATACTTTTATACTTTATTTTGTTGTTTTTATTGTATTTTTATCTGTATCATATTATCTTATCCTTTTTTGTAACTTCTAGGTACTGTGTGTGAGTTTTGGTAATTAGACTGTACTGATTGTAGTGATATTGATTCAAAAAGTATTTTCAGCACTGGAACGCTGACCAGAGCTTTGCACAAGACCAGCAGGTCCAGCCAAAATCCCACAGAACATTTTTGCCCACTGTAATCATTCCTGCGATTGAATCTCATTTGGACCAATATCTGTCTAAAGACTATCATCTTACTTTACTGAATGACGCAGGCCTTATCTCCCGGCTCGCCGGTCAAGCATCATAATATAAAATTCTCATGCGCTGCGCCGCTCCGCGCTGGCCTCTCCCCCGGCCGGGTCAGCTGTTGTTTGAGGTTATCTACAGAAAGCAGCTTGTCCGCTGACTCTGGGTCAGCAGTAATAGCTTTCTTATTTATCTAGGAGGGCCCATCATCCATGAAAAGTGCTGAAAGTGTGGGCAGAAAATGGCATCTGGGGTCCCGGGGTAGCCCGGTGCCGTGGCAGAGGCCGATCCATCACCGCGACCCTATCCGCAGATCTTAATAACTACTGGCACTCCCAACACCGGCATAGGCAGCACATCCTTTTCTGCCTCAGAGTGGATGATGGATGAAAGGTTCCAGCGAATATTAGACGAAAAGGGAGAAACGCATGTGTGTGTGTGCTGAGGAAGAGTTAGAACTAATGTGTGCGCCCAACTAGTAATAATACTGTCTAATAGAATGATTACATTAGGTTTTTTTTTAATATAATTTATATATAAAAAAAAAAAATCTGATTGTAATTTTAATTAAGTTTTAATTGGTTTTGGTGTTTCTTTAATGTTGTTTATATTACATTAAATTCATGGCCCCTTTGACACTAGCTACTTCAGTTTGGACCTAAACTTAAAAGACTCAGGGCCCTATTTTAGCGATCTATGGTGCATCAGTCAATTATGCATCACACAGCTGGATTTAGGGCGTGTCGGAGTGTTTTTGGTATCGTGCGGATGCTAAAAAAATACTCTGTGCACGTCTCGAAACACGCAAAAGGAATTAACTAATTCTCTTAATGTGTTTTGGGTGTAATGGGAAATAAACCAATCAGTGTGCCAGTAGTCATTCCCTTTAGAAGGCAGGTGCGCTCTGACTTTGGCGCGTTTGCATCTTAATAGCGCGGAACTTTGTGCATTGACCTGCGCATTCAGGCTGTGAAGGTATGCCAGGTACGCCAATGTTATTTTAGTTTTAATTCTGTTTATTGGTGGAATTTTATTTAAGTTTTAAATGGATGTGGTGTTTTTTATGGTGTTTATTAAATTAAATTGACAAAGTTATGTAGGTCTAATTTGTAGGTGTTGCTAGGTGGTTGCTACAGCATCCCAGATGGTTGCTGTGCTGCCTGAGGTGGGTGCTATGGGGATTCCAACTGGTTCATGTGGTATATCAGGTGGTTGCTATGGACATGCTTAGAAGATGCTCAAGTGTTGCTATAAATTTGCTAAAGTATCCCAGATAGTTGCTTTAGTGTCGCTATTGTATTTCCGGTGGTTGGTATGGGGATATTTTGGTATCCTAGGCGGTTGCTACATGGTTAGTTTGGTGTTGCTAAGTGATGGCTATGAAGTTGCGTCATTGTTGCCATGGTGTTGCATTGTAATTGCTATGTATTTGCTTCAGTGTCTCAGGTAGTTGCTACAAAGGTTGCTATGATATTCCAGATTGTTGCTACATGACAGCTATAGAGTTGTTAAAGTGGAGGCTATGGAGTTGCTCAGTGGTTAGGTTGCTGTGAGGTTGCTACGTGGTTGCTGTGCAGTCCATATAGTATCTCTAACAGGCAGTTGCCTCAGTATCTCAGGCAGTTATTAAGGTGTTGACAAGTGGTTGATGTGGAACCGCAATACATATTAAAATCAATATAGTAATACAGTTACTGTCTTTGCTGTCAGAACAACCGTTTATTTCCTAAACAGTATCAGTATAATCTGTGTAAAATTACTGTTTCTCAAGCAAGTTTAGACCACTTCTTTTGGTTTGTTAATGATAAAATTTAAAACTAAAGCACAACCACAAAAGTTGTGTGAAAAAGTCAGACTGGGCAATAAAGAAACAATATTTAATATAGATCACAATATTTACGCAATATTTATCATATTTTCATGTGCAGACAAAATTAATTAGAAAACGCTAATAGAATAGTACAGTTACACTCCCAGTCAAAAGTTTGGACACACCTTTTCATTCAGGGTTTTTTTTTCATTTCTATATTTCAGTATTGTAGATTAATATTAAAGACATGAAAACAGTTAATTGACACATATGAAATTACATAGTAAACAAAAAATATTTGGCCTTCACAATCCCCTGACCTAAACCCCACTGAGATGTTAATTTGGATGATCTGGAGTTTCACAGCATTCTACCTCATGAAGACACTGAGAAAATACGAAGATTGTGCAAATCTGTCCTCAAAGCTAAATATGGTACTTTAAAATATATTCTAATTTGTTTAATGTAAAATTAATTTTAAAAAAAGAAAAAGAAATAAAACATTTTAACGAAACAGTAAAAAAAAAAATACAGTATGTGGGAAGCAGCACAATAAGCACAAGAAAAGCAGCGTAGAGTAATAGTTGGAAAAGATGTGAGGGCACCAGACATTCAGATATAGAAAGAATAAGAATAGCACAAAGTGAGAATGTGTTTTTTACAGCGCTTCATACACCTGCAGTAGCACTAAACAACAAGTGAGAAAACAATTTCTGTACACAAATACTCTCAAACCTGTGATTTTCCCCCATTGTCTTTCCTGCTACTAACTTCAGAGCTGTTTATGGACACCCAGGCCCAATAAAACATATTTTATCTCCATCATAAGAAAAACTGCATGTGTAGAACAGAAGCATTCACATCTCTACAGCATTAAAACTCTTCACATTTACAAGACAAGGTCCCTCAGTGCAGCTCTAACTTTACTATATTCTGCTTCTATCATGTTTTAATGTTTTTCTTACTTCAGTATAATTCAGTCCTCTGTGCGCTGCTGATAAGGAGACATTATCCTTCGCTATTGTTACCTATTCATTAACTCCGTAAACACACTTCAGACCTAATCGCTGCTATCCTGCTGTGTATATGCATTAAACTTCTGCAAAATTAAACAAACATACATATTCATTAATGGCTAATGACTGCACAACTGCAGTTCCTGAACAAAACAGCTATCGGTAAAGACAAACTGAGTTAATTAGTCAGTTAATTAAGGGTGTAAACAGGTATGTGGTCTCAGAATTGGGCCAGTAAGTGTGTTTAATGCAGTGGATCTAAGGCATTTACTTTAATCAGGCCTTTACGGTTGTCCTTTACACATTTACTGTTGTTAAAAAATAAGCAAACAAATCTGAACTTTAATCAGAACAAATCAAAGTGTTGATTAGCCAGCATTAATCTGTGGTGATTGTTATAAAGCCACATCAAGAAAAAATCTTAAGGCAGAAATGCTAGGCAACAAATAGCACAACACATCATATTCTGACCCTTAATTTAACTGTTAACTGTTTAAGTCTCTGGGAACATATTCTTATATTGATTGTTTTGTATAATACTAAAGCATTCAGCAAAGTTTTAATATTTAAAAAATGTTTATGTAACACCCTTCAAAATCTTTTTACAGTGCAGCACTGAGCTTGAAGGAGATATATAGAGAGGGCAAATAGCTGTTAGAGCTTCTAGGTCTTCTAAGATTTGAATCTTCTTTGAAATCTAATTAGGACTATGTTTTAAAAATATTTGAGTCTTTTTAAAAACTGAATCAAACTTATGTGTTTAAGTCCATACTGCTGCTTGAGGACAGTCGGATTTCAGCACAACACCAGTTCTTTTTTCCTCTGGCTTTTTGAAAGACTGCCTCAAAACTTCTTGTAATTAGTCTAAAAGACGAAAATACCTTAAAAAAAAGGGTTTTCACTCTGCAATGAACCGGACCATGGTTCAGTAGCTCTGGACTGAGATCTCTTTTGGTTGGACCAAATTCTGGTTCTTTGGTCCGGACTGTAATTCATGGCTGGATTTAGGGTGGGTCATATGTTTTTAGTATTGTATACGCTTTGTGCAGCTAAAAACACACAAAAGGCATGAACTAATTCTCTTAATTAATCCTGGATGTGATTTGGGCGTAACGTGAAATAAACCAATCAGTGTGCTTTGACTTTGGCAGGTTCGTATCTTAACAGCGCGACACTTTGTGCATCTCAGCAGAGGATACTGACCTGCACGTTAAGGCTGTTAAGATACGCCAATGTTTTATACTTTATTTTGTTATTGTTGAGTTAGAAGTTGGGTTTGCGCTCTGAAGTGCGTCTGTGTGTGTTTGTAGAAATTGACTGTTGTCTAGGTTCATTTCAGTCAGTGGTGCACCTGTGTTTTCCACCGCCAAAAAAAAAACGCCAGAAATTTACCTGAACACACAACACTTCCAGACCACCACACTCATTAGTGTAGATATATACTCATGCCCTATATCAAATGTCCCGCACAGGGTGTAGGATAGGGCCCGAAAAGTCCTGACAAAACAAGGTAGTGAAAGTAAGTAAGAGTGTTAAAGCACTCTTAGATACACTGAGTAGATCTCAGATTACTTCACTCACCGAAATAGCTTTATTTCACTGAAGCTCTGCTGTTGTTTTCAAACAGTTAAAAAAAGGTACACAGAAAAAAATCAGCTACATGGTCTGATATGACGAAGATGATATTGTGTGTGGAGTGCTGTGTGTTTTTGTGACAATTCAATTAGATTTGATTTGTACACGCCGTATCTCGTACAGATCTGAGTCCTTAGTGCCTCCTATCCACTCCAAACACTACAAGCTCCATGTGATTTCCTCTCTCCTGTAACAGTCATGAGCCCCCCCGTCTCCCAGACCCGGTCACAGCTGACTGACCCTGGCTGCTTCCCATTCAGAAAGACATGTCGCTGTCCGTCTGAAAACAAGAGCCGTGCACCTTTATCTGAAATGATCAGAACATCTGCAGTGTCTCCACAGCGTGCAGAGTTACATACTGAATAATTACATTTAGTTCTTCATTACTTTTTAGGTTTCATTTTGCTGTGCTGGTGAGAGCATCTGAATTACACTGACTTGCCAAAAGTCATGAGATAGCAGTATGTAAATTAGTCACAAAGTGTTACTTTAGAAGACAGCTTAGGAATACCCATACTTGTATAAGGAGATATCATTTATTAAGACATTCATTTTCTGAGTGTAAATTTCCATCAGAATTTTCTATATTTCTGCGTAACTATGACCTAAAACATGTAATAAAGTTTACTGAGAGAAATGGTCCAATATTAAGTTGCTGAAAAATTGTGGTTCTTTGTGAGCTTGCTGACTCTTGCATGTCTTGCTCTTGGAGTGATCTTTGTTGGTCACCCACTCCTGGGGAGGATAACTATGGTTAAGAATTTCCTCCATTTGTAGACAGTCTGTCTGACTTTAGATTGGTAAAGTCTAAAGTCTATAGAGATGGCTTTTTCCAGCCTGATGAGCATCAACAACTCTTTTTCTGAGATCCTCAGAAATCTCTTTTTCTTGCCATGATGCTTAAAACATGAAACATGATACATAATGTCTCTTTATCTACTTTTAGAACCTGTTTTAGGTCATATTTATGCAGAAATATAGAAAATTCTAAAGTTCTCACAAACTTTCAAGCTCCACTGTAGATCTAAGCTAAGATGGTAAAAGCTAGGTCAAGTTGGTCGTAAATCTGGTCATCTAAGTAAAAAAAAAAAAACATATCCTATACTGGTGAAGCTGCTAGTTAAATAGCATGACCAACCTAACTAGTGGGTTGTACTGTACAAATGACCAAAAAGCTGGTTAGCCAACTGGTCATGAGTTAAATTGGTCAACCAGCTTTACCAGTTTGAGCTTGCCAGTCTTTATTGGTCTAACTGCAGCTCACAGCTGTGTTGTATTATTAGCCAACCTGTGTTGCTCATAGCCCAGTGGTTTTATAAGTACTGTAATATTTTAGCTCTGGCTGTGATGTATATATTTATATATTTGATCTGCTCTCATTGGAAATTCACCCACTGTCTCCCATTCCCATCCACAAAGCTGCTTAGGATCCCCCCGCCAGTTCTCGCCAAGTCTGACGCAAACTTTCAGCCTGCCGCGATTCTTCATCTGGTGAGGCGAGTCTCTCCTGCAGCTTATTTTTTTTAATGGCCTTGCGTTTGACTCGGGAAGTTAAAAAAGCAATCGAGGAGCGAATAGATGGAAGCCAACCACGTAATGAGGCGTCCACTGTATTCCCACACGCCCTGCACGCGCTAAAATTGAATCAGCGCCACAGTGGCCAGAGATAAGTAATGATACCACGATTAGCTGCTGAGGGGCTTTACTGAAGACTTGTAGAGAGGGAGAAGGGGGGGTGGGGGGGTGAGTAAGTAAGCATAAAAAGAGAGCAAGAGGTAGAGAGAGAGAGAGAGAGAGAGAGAGAGAGAGAGAGAGAGAGAGAGAGAGAGAAATTATTCATCTTCATCATCATCGCTGTTGTCTTGATACTGAACGCTACATTAGCTTATATCTACGTTCTCAGTGACAGGAGCACCGGGCTGGTGATAAAAGAGAATACTGTATCTGCTTCTTTTGAGGCTGGAACTTCTGATAGCGATGCAGGACGTGCCGTGCATTTGCTCTGTCTGCTCTGGTCACCGAGCGCCAGTAGATACGAGAGCAGACTCGCTGTCTTTGCCACTCTGTCAGAGAAGCTGGTGAAAGCTCTCGTGTTGCGACAAGGCCACAAGAGTCCACGAGACACACAGGCGGTGGTGGCAAGATCAAAGCCGTCATCAAAATTCAAGTGTGGAAACAAATCCCAGATTCGTTGTGGTTCATCGGAAAGTCATCAGATCCTCACTGCAAAGAGAGATGGGCTAGCATGAGAAATGATCTGAAATCTCTCCAATAAGTCTAATATTTTTCATCTAGTGACTGCTGTAGGAATGTCTCATGACTGTACTTATTAATTAATTTTAATATCCATACTTTTATACATTTAAAAATAAGAACTGCAAATGTGCGATCCATAACTGAATTTACTTAGAAGTACACACAGAATAGTTATTCAATTCCTAAACAGTTAATTGAAGATAAGTAATTGTTATGACGATTGCAGACGTTATTATAAACTGATTCTAAGACATTTAGTAATCATAAATAAAATAATAGAACTAGACAAATTAACCAGATTAAGTGTTAACCGCTAACACATTGCAAAAGTAATTGCTATGGTGAGGTGATTAAACAGATCCTTATTGACGTTTAACCTTCTCAAGGCAGTGATCATAAACTTCAACATTTAGAAATAATTATAGATATAAAGTTACCCATTAAACATATAGTTGTTCATCTTTTTTGCAGAAGTTCTGATTATAAATGACAAACATTCCACTAATTAGTGGTTAACCAATTTATTAATTACAAAATACAGATCCAAATAGTTATTCAGTCTTTTAAAGGAAATTATGATGCATTAAAAAAATAATAAATCAGAAATAGATACAGATTATTTGATTATTTGATTAATCGATTTACCTATTAAAAAAATGATTGCCGTGAACAGTGCAGATCCAAACAGTTGTCTTCTAGAAAAACGCTTCATAAACTTAAAAATTCATAATTAGATACAGATTAGTCAGTTAACTGTTTAATCATGAACCAGTAAACCCATTGTAAATGTAATGTTTTACAATATTCTATTAGAAATTAGAAATAAAAACTCTTTCAAAGAAAAATCATTACAATTACAGAATAATAGTTGTTTAACGTGTTAGAAGTACTGATTATAAATGGAAAAAAGTGATTAAAGCAAATTAACTCATTATAAAAAGCTAAATATTTGGGCATAAACCAAACATGTCATTTGCCATTGCCTTTAAGAGCCAGGTGTACTCTGACCTGCTCGTTTATTCTGTAAGGTGAGCAAGCAGGTCATTTATGGGAACATCAATCTTATTTTATTTTATTTTTTGTTCTGTTTATTGTTGATGTAAGTGTTTGGTTTGAGTGCTGCTGAACGTTCTTGTGTATGTGTGTGTGTAACATGTGAGGGTGTATGCCCTACATTATCAAGATAGCAATGAACATCTGACTGATGACTGATGTTGTCAGGGTTTGAATCATTCAGTGGCGCGTTCTGTGTTCTCCACTGCCGAGATAGCAATACGCCAGACATTTACCTAAACACACCTCACTTCCAGACCTCCATGCCCATAAACGTAAATATATTCATAAGCAACTTTGTTTTTTTAATAGTGCAGGCGTAATGCGTGAAATTAGACTGTTGGTAGGCTGTCAGATAGCAATGAGCATTACAACACACCGTGTGCAAGATGTGAGATACCTAACATTGTTCACCCCATCCCCATAGTATTAAATGTCCTTCATTTAGTCACACTCACACACACACACACATACATATGTCCAAAGACAAGACAAAAACACAAACACATCACATCCCCCCCTAACTAAGAGGAATCACTGTAGCAGGCTGTGTCATGTTTGCAGCTAGCGTGTGCATTAGTATACTCCATCGGGGTCTCCAAAGGCCAGCCCGTACACTTTTACTGCCAGCCTCAAACTCGCTTTCAGCATGACTGATGATAATGTGAATAATATGTCATGTCTGGGACTAGCCGGCCCAAGAACAAATGATGTCTGCTCTCGCGGTGGAGAGGCTGTGAACTATGGCTAAGAGAAGAGGGCCGGTTTGGAGGTAACTGGATCTTTACTGACCCCTGGAGGTCAGGGTGGGATTGCATGTGCCACAGTTTTTGCTCTGGTTCCTTCACCTCAACTGTTGTTAGCGTGAAACCGATGGTTCTGCTCTGGGGAACTTTGAAACTGTCCATTTGCATATTTCTGGAAAGAAATCAAAGTGTGCAACTCGCTCACTCGCGCTCTCTCTCTCTTTCCCTTTTTTAGATGGCATGACGCAAAAAAATGAAATCCAGTCAGCTATTAGGAAAAAAATCATTGAAAAACTTTTCAACTCCGAGGACACGACTCCGTGCTCATATCATTGATTATGATTTTAGCGTAGATGAAGGATTAAGAGAAATACACTCCGCTGCTTTAGCGCTCAGTGATAATAGGCAGCCTGCCCTGGTATTTTAACATCAAAGGCAAAGGCCAAGTGGCAGGCATACTAATGCACACCAAATACCAGCACGTCCTGCTCAGCGCACAGCCAGCTTTAATGGATAATTGATTAAGCTATAAATTAACACTCGGCAAACATGCAAATCAAAAGTCTGGGGACGCGTCATTTTTTATGCGAGCACTAAAAGTCACAGGCCCCCTTTTTTCTAGAGTAGATCAGGACACACACACTTAAGCCTGGCAGGCCAGGCTAGAGTCTCTACATCAACGTTTCGGGCTGTTGGCTTCAAGATGTAAGTAACAGCAATAAACACACTCTAAATCAGACCTCCCTCCCTCCCTTTGGCTGGCATTTAGTTTAATGGCCCAAAAGTTCAGAGTTTCAAAAAAAGTAAAGAAAGAAAAGCGAAGCTGGCAAAAGTCTTAAAGTCTTTTTTTTTTACTTTTTTTTTTGCTGCAGTTGCATGAAAAAGTAAAAAAAAAAAAGCCAAGTCATGCAAAAAAAAAAGAAAAAATATTTATATAACATCTATAATCTATAAAAAATAAATGTGATACAAAGTGTTGGTCATACAAACCAGCCCTAAAGCCAGGTAGAATATCTGTTAAAGGCTAAGTGAGTTGGTTTCCCAAAGGCAACACAATTTTATAAAAATATATTTTATTGTTTCTTCTTTACATAATTTCCAGTTATAAAGTAACTGAAAAAAAACAGTCTGGACCAAAACTCCACAGGACTGGTATAAAAATTCTTAATATGGAAATGTGAAATGCCTTAGTAAATAGATTTCAAATATTTAACATTTGTTAAAATATTGAAAATATACTGTGTATATTACATATTTGGTGTCACAGTGTTTCACCATACATATGGCCATATATGTAATTTTTTTTTACAATGCATGCTAGAACTGTATAAGTGTTTCTGTATAGCCCTGCTTTAGATTACTGAATCTCTGTAGAAAGACAGGATTTCGGCTCTTGGTAATGAATATTCATACATGCACACATATAGCCTCTGATTGGCTAACGGCACTGCAGCAGAGAACACTACCTGCCTCCCCTCCCCCTCAAATTTACAGCTCCAAAACTCAAAGGACAAATGTTTTCAGATATACAGCCTTCGTTAAAGATAAAGTGCTAGGTAAAGTTAACCCTTAAACTTCACTTCATGTCAGCGCTCGGCCGAGGGGAGAGTGGCATAGCTCACATGTTTCATATACATATGCTATCTTAAGTATGTATGTTTTAATATTTTTTTTTCCATATAGACTAGGGGTGTCACGATCTCGATATTTTATCGAAATCGAATCGAAATGAGGTCACGATCTCGAGTATCGAAGTCAAAAAGAGGATCGACGATCCCTCCCGCGCGCGCTACGCAAATAGCGCAGCGCGCTACGCAAATGGCGCGGCACCAACACAGCGCATCCTATTCATTTAAATAGAGATAGCCACTGCATGAGCGCAGTCGGCGGGAGTGTGATCACTGTTTTTATCTGTCCAACGGGGGAGGGGGGGCGGGGGTTGGGCGCGCAGGTTTTGTATCTGTATCTAACGGAGGGGTGGGTGCGCGCAGGTGAGAGCGTGTGAACTCGCTGAAATGCGTGTGTCAGTGTGACTTGAGAACACTGACTATAGATCACAGTGAGGTGGATTAAAAATCTTAAACTTATAATTGACTACACCTGTTGCTTTCCATTGAATTAAAAAAACTTCTTTCTCTCAGATAAAGTAAACACAAGCGTGTTTCTGACTAAAATAAAAGCTTTTCAGGAGAGATATAAGTTATGTGTAAATATTTATAAGACAATACCCACATCACTTATCTAACCAGCCTGTACTGATTTCTGCCCCCCAATAATGCTTTCAATAACCTCTTGTAACCCCTGGGAGCCAGGGGTTACACTCTAATAGCCTTTAATAGTCTTCAGTAGCCTTTAAAAGACTTACCTGGCGGCCGTGGTGTGTCCACTAAACTCCGTAGTTATAAACATCCTGAGGTTAGCAGCGCGCTAACTGACCTGTTTATAATGTAATCCCAGCAGTGACTCCGTGTCGGCTGTTCTAACCTGCTGCTGTTAGCTGCTTGGGCTGAAAGATGAACTGTAGTGAGCTGTATTATCCGGTTAGTGGGGTTAAAACCTTTATTTGTTTACAGAAACAGTAAAAACGGACTGGCTGAGCTCTGTAGCCCGTGGCTGGGCTGTACTGAAGTAGTGACTGAGTGAAGAGAGCGGGGCTTGTGCTGCTGCTGCTAGTGGTTGGATGAAGAACTGCAGCTTCATGTAATGAGCAGTTTCACCAGCCATCCACACACAGCTCTGATAAACTGCTTGTTTTAATAGTGCACACTGTTGCTACCAAAAAAAGTCACTAGATGGCATTACCATATATATCTTAATAAATAATAATAATAATATTTATAATATTTATAATAATAATAATAATAATAATAAATATATTATTTAAATTTTATGAGGCATAAAATAATAACAAGAAAAAAAAACAAGAAAATCGAGAATCGAATCGAATCGTGACCCTCAAATCGAAAATGAAATCGAATCGAGGATTTAGAGAATCGTGACACCCCTAATATAGACATAAAAGGCTAGTTTTCTTTTGATTTATAGAGAGATCGATTTTTGAAAAGCTGTTACGGGATGAGTAGCATTCAGATTAGCCTTTCCCTCTTTTGTTAGCACTGTACAGCTTTTGGGAAATGTGGGAAACTCAAATTAAATCCAGCAGAGTACAGTGTCCCACACCTAACATTCCCAACAGTAACTGTGACTCTTACATACATACACACCGACGCACACTGTTTTGTGCTTGCTTGTGTTTCAGAGGCAGAATATAGATTCAGATTTATAAGCTAATTAGCGCATGCTAGCAGTGCACACTGCTTCAAGCTGTGTCAAGCTACTTTTTTTTTTTTGCCTCTGCCCTTTTAAGCCTTTTCAGTGCACTTATGTCACAGTACTGAAGTTAAACTTCACACAGTGAACTGTATCAGAGCTGTCTGAGGCTCAGCCTCACACTCAGCACACAGCACTCGCAGCCATCGCTCCATTTACATCAAACTGTCAGAAGGTCAAAGTGAAGTGCCCTGTATTGAGACAAAGATTGGGCATCCCTGCTTTTCTGTCTGGCTCTGTACTCTCGACAGGGAGGTAAAATGTATCTGGCCAGCAGGCATTTGACATTTCTTTGACATTTCCTTTCTTTTTCCATCCATTCTCTCGGACACAGAGAGGGGGTAAACAGTGTAATGGCTTTTTTTTTCTTTTAGATATATTTTTACGTTACAAAAAAAGTAAAGCACTCCCTAATGGAAGCTGGCGAGTGCTAACCTTTTGTTAAAGCCCAGCTCAGAAACTCAGAAAAGCCCGTCTTTCTCCGGCGAAAGTATGAAATCACAATATCACACTGAGCTAGCTGCTGTTGTCACAATGGACAAGATTATTCCAGTCAGGCAAGCGTCAAATAACGACGTGCTTTTTAATTAAAAAGCCACAGAGCGCACTGTAGCCGCCGCAGCTGCAGTAATGATGACACAGCCGAGGCTAGAGGCTTAGGAAGCTTTACCATAATAAAGGCCAGAAGCGTGCACAGCTCTATAACTCGCACTGCGCTTCCATATCATTATGATGTTCTACTGTGACCTGATTAAAATTCAAATGTATGCTGGACACACTGTACATTTATATAGACTTTAAATGTCAGAAACGTCTGTTCTTCTGTAGCCTCTGTTCTTCTGAGACCTCTCGTACTTCGTCATCTGGTTGTTGAGAAAAGGGCAAAATAGTAATGTATTCTTCCGTACTGATTTATTGAAATGTTATTTACACCCTTAAAAAAGAAATATATGTACATGTATTTATTTATATGTGAGATACATTTGAAATGTGTTGTTTTATTTCTAGTAATTGTAGTACATTTGTGTAGTACATCTTTTTCATACATTTTTAGATATATATATATTTATTTTCCAGCAAGACTGCTAATACTAAAAACAGTGTGTGTTTGTGTTTTGTATTGTCAACTTTTTTTTTTTTTTTGTAAATACAGTAACATTCAAAAGTTTGGACACACCTTCTCATTTAAATGAGTAGTCATCCAGACTATGTACAAACACATAAGGAATCATGTAGTAAACTTAAAAGTGTTTCAGTGGCTCTTAATTAGGGTGCTGTTAACTTGCGGTTTCTGAGGCTGGTAACACTGATGTACTTATTCTGTGCAACAGAGGTAACTCCTGGTATTCCTTTCCTGGGGTGGTCCTGATAAGAGCCAGTTTCATCATAACTGTGATAACTTGAACATTTTTGATGATCTTTGCGACTGCACTTGAGGTTACTTTCAAATTATTTCAAAGTATTTTTTTTCACTGTATACCAGCTCTACCTCTTCACAACTTTACAACTGATGGGGGAAAGAAATTCAAGTAATTAACCCTTGATAAGTTCAGCACAGCTGTTTACTCAAAGCCTGAGATTCCAGGTGACTCTACCTCATAAAGCTGACTGAGAAAATCCAGCCAAGATTTGCAAAACTGACATCTAAACAAGGTGCTGCTTTGAATAATCTAAAATATAAAACATATTTTGGTTTGTTGAACACTTGTGTACTAAATTGTATACGAAATAATTCCATATGTTTTTCTTTATAGTTGACTTTAGTATTATTTTACAATGCAGAAAACTTTAAAATAATGAAAAAACACACAATTTAAAGTGTTCAAACCTTTGACTGGTACTATACTCTTTTTTAAAAAAGGAAAGGGGTGAATTAAACCGATTAAACTAATTTTGTAATCATGATTTGGTACAAAAGTATCCACAAAACATTTCAGTCCAGTCTCAGTTCAGTACATACGTTCTTGGAGGATTTTCACTACATTAAGGGCAAGGACACAAATATAAGCTAAACACCCATTAATGCTGAAAAGTACATTTAATCTTAAAGCAAATTATGCTGCCCTTAGAACAAAAATGAACAATAGTTTTTACAGGGATGTCTATGCATTTCTTCAACAAGACCATGCAAAACCACATGCTGCACACATTACAAAGGCATGGCTGTGAAAAAAGAGGGTACAGGTGTCAACCTGGCCTGCCTGCAGTCCTGACCTGTAGCCAATAAAGAATGGTTGAAAAAAACAGGCAATATCTTGGGTTTATAGTAGTTGCAAAGAAATGCAATTAATTTAAAGGTAAGAAACACATTTTCATCCAGAATTTTTTATTCTGTTCCAACTTGTTTCAGAGTTGGGGTTGTACTGTACATTTCTAAGCTCTTTCATAAGTCACTCTATATGAAGAACGTCTGCTAAAAGTCAAAACTTTTTAAATCAATAAACACTTTATATTCTATGGTTTATTCATTCTGCTAAATAAGGCTTTATTAAAAAATAATTTATTTTAATTTATATAATTTGTTTTTATGACTGTACACTTACAGCACCATCCACTGTACAGATACAGTCTACAAATTGGGGTCCAAAAGTCTGAAGACATTTAATCCAAGAATTAAACTCCAAACAACTCTTGCATAAAAGAAGAAATAAAAGCTGAAGTAAAGGAAAATCAGTGAGGAAACTACTAGCTACTGCTTCTGCTGCTCGATCACCTAAAATAAAGGCTGAGATGGGCTAAACCCTGACTCTGATACAAGCAGCACTTCTCAGAAGTGAACTGTCAGCGGGATTATATTTCTTCATGCTGATGTGCTAGACTCTTCTGCGAGTCTCTGGGGAAGCATGTTTTGGGAACAGCACCCAGGTGTTATAGCAGTCTGTCATAGCATTTGAGGAACACTAGGAAACAATAAACGCTGCAGAGAATCTGAAACAAGGAAGAGAGGCTTGTTTCACTTGCATACAAATTAAATTAATTTTAGATAAGTTGCCACTACTTTTTCCCGAGAAATCCTCTCAGAAATTACGGAAATGCCAAATGATGGATTTGACAATGATTGTGATCATTAGATCATTAGTAACAATAGTTTGTTTTTGTGTTGGAGAAATAGGCAGATGTGAGCACCTGAGGGACTCTCACAAGTTTTAAATTGTTATGGACAGATGGCAAAGCTTGTGGAAGGCTTCTGTTCATCAGTAGTCAGTACCTGGACAAGTATCCGGAGTAATTAACCAGAGTAATAAGTCCATTCTGTCTGGGTGAACCAGCAGAAAGGCTACTGTGTGGCTATTCACATTTGATATCTGCCAGAATACCTTCTATGACGTATTCCCACTACACTCTTTCTGTTCATCTGACACCTATCAGACCTTCATTACTTCAGATAATTCCCTTCACCTCACTAGTTCCACAGGTGAGGCTGTTTCTAAGCCATCCAAATTAACACTTGATGATCAGAATGTATACACCTATCCCATGACTTTTAGCATGTTAGTTGTATTTGCCCTGATCAACAAGGTATATTTGGAGGGGAAAAAAGAAATGCACTTCATTAAAGAACACTTTACCAACTTTGAAGCATGGGGGTGGGCGCATCATTCTTTGGGGTTTTATTGCTGCCAGTGGCATCTTGCACTTGCATTGGTGGGGGGAAGTGGATGCTACTAATGTCCAAAGAATCTGTTAAAAAACTGAAGCTGATAAAGGACTGTTTCTACAACAGGATAACAATGCATCATACACCTCAAAGCCAACATAAAGAACCATGTTTAAAAAAAAGTGACCCTAAAGAAAATTAAGTTAAACCTTATAAAGGTGCTTAACACTTGCATACACAAACCTCTATTTCAAGAGAAGTTTTCCTTTGGAAGCAAAACATGTTTTTTTTATTGACATCAGTCAAAACATAATTAGAAGCAGCTTTATTTAATTTATAAGTGTGTTCGAAACATGTTTCTGTTAAGGTTGTTACTGCTGTGCAAGTAGTTTAGCAATGCAGCATTACGCTCTCCAAGTCCATTTCTTTCCAAAAATCTTTGGCTAATAAGCATCATTTGGGCTAAAAGGAAAATAGTGCAAATTTGACTTTTTTCTCCAAACTGATCCTTTCAAATCCTGCTCCAGTTTGCAGAGACACACCTGGTGCCTCTCCACGCAGAGCCGGCGCAGGAATAACTTCGCTCCGACAAACTGGATCACACTTTGAAGGGCTCCATTCGCATGCATGAATAATCACTAAGCAAAACGCATGCATAAATACATAGATATGTGATAAGTCAATCCCGGGCTGACGTTTCTCCCAGCTGTCTCCGGGGCCTGTTGGCATCCTTAAACGGATTTCACCTTTACTTTCACACACAAGCACCCGCCTTTCTCCTTCTCTGCTCCTAGCACTCCTGAATAAACAGCCCTGGCACAAAGTTAATACCGCTCTATTCCCAGAGTTGTCACTGTTTCGGAGGAGATCACAAGTCAAGACCGGGGCTAAGCTATGCTTGTCACACTCGCGCGCGCACACACACACACACACTGCAACTGGAAAGTATCCTGTTCTCGCAGCCGTGTCGCTACGAGCCCCTCTCCAACACCTCCCAGCCATCCTGCACGCCCCATTACGCCCTGCTTGTTGCAATTAAGTCTGATGCAATTAGCTGTCAGAGCATAGCAGCGTTCAGCCAGAGAAGCGCGGCCTCCAGAGCTGCAGGCCGGCTGTCACATGCCTAAGAGAGTTCCATCACCTCTCGCCGCCTGTCACTGAAGAATGACAAATGTGTACACAGGTATTTCCTTTCTGAAGCAGAAGCTTTTTGACGGGAGTCACGCTGGAGAAGACGTTCAGGAACGATCCGCACCAGGATTACAGCCAACTGCTGCTTCTAATTGCCTTAATCTTAAAGAGGCCGTCTGGAGAATTCCCTGCGTTGTACGCATCCTCATTCTGGGAAAAGGTATTCCTATGTGTTCTTGCCAACTGTAGACCTAGGTTTCTATTAAGACACTGAACGCTGCACTGCAAATACATTTCTCCAAAGTTGGATAATTTCAAATGATATTTTTCTTTATTCTTCTAATTAGATGACAACTTGATCTCAGGGGTATTATTTTGTATTATTTTGTAAAGTTCAGTATTTTTGTAAAGTTTATTCGAGTTCACTGCATATTTTAGCAAATATTACCTACTTTTAACAGCTTAAGCAAAAAACTTAAGCAATGTCTTTAAATTTCTTCATACATACACAAACAGTACTTTTATCCCATTGGCTCCTGGCATTCTCATTTATTTGTATTATGAGGATGCCCCTCAAACCCTCGCTCACTATCATACACCATCATTGTATAGTCTTGCTCACCAGGGATACCTTTTCTTGGATGCACAAATCCATCAATTACAGATGAGCAGCAGATGGCGTGCACACAAATCTACCAGTTAGACATGTTTTTTTTATATTATTTAATATGATTATATTAGTGAAAATATAAATAGATACACTGGGGGAAAAAACATTCTTATTTTCTTTCTTAGGAATGGTTGGTTAAGAATTGAGTACAGCTCAGTATGTGCATTGAAAAACAGTGTTTTGCATCTTCAAAATTTCCTAACTTATTCCAATAATAAAGAAAAGTTTATTGTTTGTTTCTTGTGGACCTGTTCCAAGAGCTTGGGCTTATGGTTTCAATTCTCATTCTTGACTGTGTAGTGTGTAAAGAGTTTCGTTTGGAGTTGGTGTCCATGTGAGTATTCTGGTTTCTGTCCACTTTCCACATGCTAAAAACACAATTACCTTGTGAAAACTGGATATGCTAAATTACCCCTAGGTGTAAGTGTGTGTGAATGAGTCTCTTTGGTACATGTGATGGACTGGCGCCCTCGATGGGATATTTCTGCCTTGAGCCCAATTATTTCAGGTAGGCTCCAGACCCACTCTGACCCTGACCAGGAAAAAGTAGATGGCACCGAACAGCTGGACTATTCCCTTGGTTACGTATGGGAACCACGCAGTGTCAGTAATGCGAAGCACCAAAAGCTGTTTAAGTGCTAATAGTACCCCCTTGTGGAATTGCCTGGCTACGGGACACATCCATACAGCACTTTAGTTGTACATCTTAAACAATTTAATGTCTGATTAGGGGAAATAAACAGGAAATAAACCAGATTCCATCCACCTACAGCAACCAACATAAATGCAGCTTCCTTGCCCTGGATTAGAAGTATTATCGGGAGCAGACAGTAAACAATTCAAAAAGCAGTCAAATAAGTCAAATATTGTGACTTGCATAGGATTGGAACACTGGAATTAAAAGCATGCAAAAGTTCTACTAGGAGACCTCACATCATGTAATTTAATCTGTCAACCAATCTCCAGCCTCTACCTGCTTTTAAAAGCTTGAATGCTCTCTTTTGCTGCTTTCAGATACGACATTGCATTTTTCTCCCTCTTTCCTTCCAACCACCTCCAGGATGGTCCCTTCATTTAGAAAAAATACCCAGAGGTAAAGCTTCACCCCCCTGCCTTCTAAGCTTGGCAGGATCTGCGTGGGTCAAGATTCGACCAAACCTCTTCCACACTCTTGTTTCTGTGGTTATTTTGGTAGAAATACACTTTATAGAATCAAAAGTGGTTATTCTATGGCAGTACATAGAATGAGTGTACTGTTTATATCATATTTTATATTAGCAAATGTTATGGAACAGGAACTAATGTTGTTTCCTTTTGACATTTGTCAACATCCTGAGGTAAAACTTCTTGGTCAATTTACATACTGCTTTCACACAACTTTCACAGGCATTTCAATATAATGCCCTTTACATAGTTGAGGAACGTATTTGATGATGCAGGCATGAGGCTAAACTAGAATGATGCTAATTGCTGAAGGACTACACAAGTTTCCATCATGTGAAGACTACATTAGCCTCACAGCTCCAGAGACACCAAATACACGACATTGGCTAATCAACTACATTAGGAATAATGGGAAAAACTGTGTAAATGAGATTTTTTGCCTAATTTTAATCTGAATGTGTGCAGAATTTGAATATATTTTAATGTAACAAATCTTTCCTCTCATTTTTGCTGTGCTACGTTTAAACAGCTCCAGTACACACTACACTCAACAACGCCCCTGAGCTCAGGCTTCCGTGACTAAAGCGTTCATTTTCATCTCTGGCTCCGTCCGAGGCGGCAGAAAAGCCCTGCGAGAACGTTTCCGGGTGAAGAAGAAAATCGATGGGCTTTGGCGCCCGTTTGGGGGGCACCATTACTCTGTTACACACTTTTCATTTCCTGCCTGCCTTGTATCTGTCAGATGCTGAGCAGAGGAGCAGGAATTTCTCCCTGATGAGACACTTTTTTTCCTCCCTCTATTTCTCTGCTTCTGTTCTGCTGACTAGCCATTCTGAGTGGAATGAGCTGCTGCGAGCGCTGCCTTCGCTTTACCCTCCCTCAAGCTGCTTAACGCTCTGTACATCCATGTGTGCAGGGTAAGTGTTCAGTCATTAGAAATAGTAATCAAACTGGGGCTCGGCCTCCATCTGAGCATGAAATGCTTTAGCATTGCTTCAGAAATTCAACACACTTCTACAAAGTCAAAGTCGTTTTACAACCTGATGTTGTCGCAATGCGTGTTTGTGTTATTCTATAAATAGATTAGAGAAGACCCCACGTGAACAAGCCAAACATTATAGTGGTGAGAAAAACTTTCAATTATGACTCAAAATCAAATGCACAAGTGTACTGATAATCATCAGTATTGTTTGCCATAACAATATTAATATTAATGCAGAATCAGTCCAATCATACACTGAAATGCCAGTTGTCATGTGACAGCAGTAAACAGTAAAATCACCTTTTTAAAATTTTAAACTTTAACTTTTTAGAATTCATAGTTCCATTTATCACAGCAAGTATTCCAGGACCTGAAGCAGCAAAACAGCCTCAGACCATCACACTACCACCACCATGTTTTACTGTTGCTATTATGGTGTATTCTGATGCGTGTAACATTTACAGCATATATAATGGGACTTACCCCTTCCAAAATTTTAAACTTTTGTCTTGTCAGTCCACTGAGAAAAGTGAGGCCTGCAGGTCGTTGTATGTTGTTGTGGGTCTTTTGTGACCTCTTCGATAAGTCTTTGCTCCACTCTTGGGGTAATTTTGGTCAGCCAGCCACTCCTGGGAAGGTTTAC
Source organism: Astyanax mexicanus (assembly GCF_023375975.1). Classification (NCBI taxonomy): domain Eukaryota; kingdom Metazoa; phylum Chordata; class Actinopteri; order Characiformes; family Acestrorhamphidae; genus Astyanax; species Astyanax mexicanus. The sequence goes on along the minus strand of NC_064423.1, from coordinate 27,756,341 downwards.
CACTGTTCCACATTTTTGCCATTTATAAATAATGGCTCCCACTGTGGTTAGCTGGAGAGCAAAACTTTAGAAATGGCTTTATAACCTTTTCCAGACTGATAGATCTCAAATAAATGTTCTAATTTTTTCCTACATTTCTTTGGATATTGGCATCATTAACTCACACTCTGTTGCTTTCCCAAAACTTTAAATGAAATGAAAGTGGCAGCTACAGAACAACAGGCTTTGAAAAAAATAGGAAATTACGAAACAATTTAGCTATGTTGCAGGATAAATTACATATTTAAAGCACTTTTTAAAACAGTCGAACCACCACTAAAAACTAAATGAACATACACATAACCTCCACACACAAAAAAGAAACATGATAACCCCAAACAAAGAAGATTGGTGGCTGCAAAATTAGGAGGTAAAACCTGTAAAACTCAATACACTGTACAGCATGCTGATGGCAAGGTGACGCTAATTATCAAGTGGGTTTGAGTGAGGTCTGTTGGGTGGGACTTTCCATTTCAGAAGTTGTTTGTACATTCCTTGATCCACCGTGTCAAGTGTTTACTGGGAATATGTCATAGAAGGCATTACCATCCACAATAAACAGTGCAGTAGGTGTTGATGATTGTGACTGGCAGCATCACATCCACATTCAGAACAGGAGACCACATATACATATCCCGCCGGTCAGTGCAGGGTTCTTTAGCTTCAGTGGGACATGGCTTAAGCCCCAAGACATGATACTAGTAGGTTAGATCTGGAGGGCCAAATAGGGGCACAAAAAGGACCACAGAATGAGATACAACTTCAGCGTTCTTTTTCTCATCTGCCTGTTCCTCCATAAGACTTTTGTTCTTGTCCAGTGTGGTGGTTTATGTGGTGTTGCAGGAGGCAAGTTATCATACACGGTTGACTGTGAATTAGCGTCCAGCTACAATTTTGTATGGTTTTAAATCTGTGTTGTACTGTGATGTACTGGTGCTAACACGAAGAACAAGATAACATGCTAGTATCAAAACAACATTACAGGTCCGTACAAAGTTCAGTGCAGTGTACACTGTAAACCCATAGTTAGTTTGAACTCAAATATATATAAATAAAATTTGTTTTACGTAGAATTGGATATTTCCGAACATTACTCAACTTGAGTTGAATCAACTTACAATAAGTTAGTTTACTCTGGTGCCATTGGCAGTTCTTTTCCATTGGCTATTGGCACAATTTACTGGCATACTGGTTGTGTCCCCCAGTTTCTTATGTCCACTGTCAGTGTGTAATCATTCTCCCCAGGCTATCATAGGTAAACTTGCTAACTTTTTGTAAATTCTGATATATACTGTTATTTTAGGCATAATTGTCAAGTTTCAAATTTTCAGTTAAAATTACTTAAAATATTAAGGGCAACTGTTTCCCCCAAGTTATTTAAGTAAATCTAACATATCCAGGCTTGTGGAACACCCCTATAAATTACTGATACATGGGATAAAGTCACTGAGCACAGTAGGTCTCGTAAAGAACTATTATTTGACTCAGAGCAGAGAATAACCTTCAGACAGTGTCAGCACGAGTCTGATTCTGAGCGTACACAATTACAGCTGAAGGATTGATTTGTTTAAAGTCTGGGACATGATGAAGACTTTCATAAAGCACTGAGATAAAGTCATTCCCTCCCTCTGTCACACACACGCACACACTCGCGCAGGAATCCCCCACAGCGAAGAAAATTACAATTTTACATGTGGAGTGCGGCGAGGACCAATCAGTGCTCTCCGTTTGAATGGACTCAGGATGTAATCACCGACTCACAGCAGCTCCTGTTTTTATTCATTCATTTCATTATCCTCTATCATCTACTGTCTGTCGTCAGTCCATCTCATTACACAGCCTCAGTCCTCAGTGCAGAACTGCAGAGTTCAGCCACAAATAATACACTTCACACCACTGCGCAACACACAAACACACACACATACACACACGAGAAAGAGAGTTCTACTGCTCCACATATCAATGCTGGGGGGATTATACCCCAATAGCTCACACCTGGCACAAGGCATGTTGCCAATAAGTTCAAAATTATCAGCTCCAGAGTGTCCTATTGTATGGGCAATAATTCTCTACAAAAACTAGACAAGCAGCAGCAGCAAATGTTGAAACTGACCGAAAAGTGGATGAAATGCATTTATAAGAAAGAAAGAAAGAAAGAAAGAAAGAAAGAAAGAAAGAAAGAAAGAAAGAAAGAAAGAACGAAAGAAAGAAAGAAAGAAAGAAAGAAAGAAAGAAAGAAAGAAAGAAAGAAAGAAAGAAAGAAAGAAAGAAAGAAAGAAAGAAAGAAAGAAAGAAAGAAAATGGTTAAAGGCAAAGTGAGAAATGTGTAAAAAAAATGTAATAAATATTTCTACCACTTATCAATTGCTGCATGTTCAGCATTCCAACAGCAAGATGACTCATCAGTGCAGCAAAACACCAGCAGCTACTGCTTAGAGCACACACACACACACACACACACACACAAACATGCAGTCATGACAGATTGACACTCTAGCAGTTAAACCAAAATTAATAACAGTCCGTCTGCACTCAGCTGCACTCAGTGTTCTGCAGTCAGATGAACAGAATGGACCTGTTTACACTTGGGATTGGGTTTTGTATGTGGATATGATCTATAAATACTTTAATCAGATTCTGTTCACACTTGTCATTAAAATACACCCACGGCATGACCAGAAATAATCTGTTTTAACTTTTTTTGGCACTCCAACACCTACATATATAGTGGCAAGACTGTGGTCATTCTATCTGGAGGTTCCATCTCATAACCTACAAGACTTTTAAGGATCTGCTGCAAGAGTCAAGAGACTTTTATTGTCATTATATCTGAGTACAGGTACACAGTGTAACAAAATTACGTTCCTCCAGAATACAATACAATAAACAACATAAGGTGCAAACATGCAACATAGACCTAAAACACTACAATAAATACAGCAGACATATGGATAGAGACAGTTCTAGTTTCTGTGTGTTCTGAATGTGTGTAGAGAGTGGTAGGGAGTTTCAGGTACAGTCTTGTGTAGTGTGTGTGGGGAGTGGTGGGGGTTTTAGTTCTGTCCCTGTGTGTGTTTTTGGGTGTGTGGTGATGGGGAGGGTTTCAGCTCTGTCTCTGTGGGTTAAGGAGTCTGATTGCCTGGTGGATGAAGCTGTTGCAGCATCTAGTAATGGAGGCTCAGATGCTCCAGTATCTTCTGTCTAAAATTGATGCTAGCAGTGGTCTTGTTGCCAGATATCACAGGACATCTTCAGAGGTTCTGTAGAGTCCATGCATTCAATGGTCAGATCTGTTGTAGTGTTAGAACAGGGTCTACTCAATACTGGGAAGGTTACTAATACTAAATACTGTTACTAATGTTATGGCTGTCTGATAAGACAGTATAGGTTTAAATGTAATTGTATATACAGTATTTACACAGTCAAGTCACAATATTATGACCATATTTCTCACTGTCTAAATTATCAAATGAACATGTACAGTAAGAGCACTTTGTAGTTTTATAATTACAGTCCTATAGTCCTTCTGTTTCTCTGTATACTTTATTATCCTCATTTCACTCTGTTCTTTAATGGTCAGGACCCCACAGGACCACCACAGAGCTGCTTTTATTTAACGGTGGATCATTTTTATCACTACAGTGACACTAACATGGTGGTGGTGTGTTACTGTGTGTGTTGTGCTAGTATGTGTGGATCAGACACAGCAGTGATGCTGGAGTTCTTAAACGCTTTGTCACACAGAGTGTCTTCTCACTGTCCTCTCTATTAGACACTTCTTTAGCTGGTCCACCTTGTAGATGTAATATCAGAGCCAGAAGCTCTGAATCTGGTGCTACACAGTTTATGCTGGTCATCCTTTAGTCCTTTATCAGTGGTCACAGGAAAAAAGAAAAAAAAAATAACTTGCTAATAAACATTTTTTTAAACATTTTTATAAACAGCTAGAACATTGGAAAAGTAAGTCTAAAAAAACTAAATCACTTTAAATAAATGGCTTAAATCCAGTGCTATATAAAATTTTCAAATAGTAATTTTAAGTGTAATGTAATAGTACATTTGTATATGTTATAGTAATTAAAGTGGTGAAGAGTCCAAAAACATTCGGCTAAATAATGGATGCGAGAATGAGAGAGAAAAAGAGTAATTGAGAAAAATAGAGAGAAAGAGAGAAGTAGGGAGAGAAAGAAACAAGTAGAGAGAAAAAAGAGAGATAGAAAGAGTGACGAGCAGAGACAGAGTAAATTGAATCAACTCATACTGCATATTTTATGAAACATCAGAAAACATTCCATGAGTATACAGATTTCCACGGTTCTAGCTACAAAAATGTGAACAGTAGAGTTATTTGAAATTCTTGACAAATGCTTACGTACAGTTTTGAATTGATCCCTAGCTGATCAAAAGCTGTGGGACGTGATTAAATTTGATGAGAATGAAAAAAAAGAAAAATAAGAGAAAGTATACAAAAAACAATCAGTTCATATACAGTGCATACTTCTGAAAGACACACTGAGAAACACTTACAGGTCGAGTGTCTTCAGACCACACTCTGAAAATGCTGTTTATTGCTGTAAATCATCTTCCGCAGACAGTGAGTGACCTTGTCAGGGCAGTCAGTGACTCTGGGGGGAGCTTTAAAATGATAATTACCTGCGGATAACCTCGTTCACCACGCAGGAAAAGAAAGAAATCCATCAACAGTTCTTAAAAAGGGGCTGTCTGTGTCCGGGTGAACGAGTGCATGAGTGCCGGAGAGGAGAAGGTGGAGAAATCCAGCCATCCGGAATATTCACGTCAGCCAGGCAATTACACGAGCACAACTGTGTTTAACTAGTGTCACTCTGTCACATCTGCATTCCAGAGAGGGTGGAGAGTAAAGTGTGAGGAAGGTTGTGTAGGTGTGTGTGTAAGTATTTGGGCATTTGTGGGGACGCAGTGTTGAGAGATTGGACTGGGCATCAGTGATTATGAATTAAACTGAAAGTTAATGACCATAGTTGTCTCGATAAAGATCTGATTTTGAGCTGCCAGTGGTCCAGGGGGGCTGTGGTGCTGTCATTATAATCCCTCTATGAGGATCAACAGTTCAAATGTTTGATCATGCTGCTTTCCATCAGCAGCCAGAGTCCGAGAGAGGGCACAATTGCCAATGCTCAGGGGTGGGTAGATGCCTTCTCTTCCCACATCACTCCTAGTGTGATGGTTGGCACAGGCAGTTAGCTGATGAATTAGAACAAGATCACTGCGCTTTTCTTTAACTGTGCTGGCTACCCAAATGTGCGTCGCTAAAAGGCTAACATGCTTCTATAATAATATAAAAATCTGTTAGCTACCTGCTGATACTTTTGCTTAAGTAAATTAAAACCTGTGAATGTCCAAGACCTGCCATAATTAAGATTATAATTTAAATTGAAAACTGATTTGTAATGCAGTTTGCTGAAAATTAAATCATTACTATAGGTTTACTATATGACCTCACAGCCTGGCAATGTATTAAAACGTGTGTGTGTGTGTGTGTGTTAGGGTGGGAGGAACTCTGGCAGCCAGGTGCTTTTCTCCAGGAAGCTGTAATTTGTGTTATTTTTGAGATGCTCCTATTTGGCTCACAAGGTGAACATTCACCCACCAGACCGACAGAGAGAGAAAGAGAGAGAATGATAGAGTGACAATGACGGAGACCTTCAAGGAACGAGGGAAAAGTCAAAAAGAGAGGGAAAGAAGTGAGGCAAGCAATATGGGAGGTAGAGTGAAAGATAGAAAATCAGTAAAAGAGTGAGATTGAAGTAGGATACTGGTAAAGGGGACATAATGGGAGCAAGTAAGTCTAAGAGAGACAAAGAAGGGGAGAGAGAGACAAACATAAAGGAAATTGGAGAGATATTAAAAGATTGAAAGGGATTGAGAGACAGTAAGGGGAAGGAGGGAGACAGCTGGGGTGGTAGTGTCAGAGATAGAGGGAAGTAGAGAGAAAAGGTGAGAGAAGCAGAAAGAAAGGAAGAGAAGTAATAAAAGGTTAGGATTAGAGAAAGAGAAAAGAAAAAGAGAGGAGAGATGAGGAGAAGAAAACAGAGGCTAATGTAAGAGAGAGAGACAGACAGACAGAAAGAGAGGGTGGTGAAAGAGGAGTAGAGCCTGACTATAGAGCAGAAAATCCACTGTAATGGGAGTGAAATGGGAACAGTTGAGCGTTAAAGAGGGAAAACAGAAGAAAAAAAATACAGTAGACGCACAGCAGCAACAGGAAGAGGAAAAAATTGCCAATTTCCAATTTCCATCTTTTCCACTCCTTTCCTTCAATGCATTCTAATGGATTTTCTGTCTCTCTCTCTCTCTCTCTCTCTCTCTCTCTCCCTCTCTCCCTCTCCTGGGCTGTGAGGCAGGCCCTGTACAGGCTCAGGAGTGACAGCACATTAAAGTGCTTAAGCTAGCAAACATTAGCATCACTGCTATCTCCAGAAACATCTTAGCATCTCAGAATGCTTGATACTGAATAATGGCTGCGGCTCTTGCTTAGGAGAAGCCATTCGCTGAATTTTTCAGATTATTGACTGAATGAAAAGTGAGTGCTGTTAACCGAACAAATTAAAGACGGAAACACCGAGTTTCCCCTCAGGCTACAGGACTGCAATTACAACTCAAAGTGTGTGTGTGAGTGTGTGTAAAAAAACTGTTTACTGGATTTACTTTTCCTTTTTTCTCCCCCCAACAAATCAATTTGTCATATTCAGAGACACGTATGAGAAGCAATTTATTTTACACTTAGGAGAATTAGTTATTTCCAATCTCTCTTGCTGACATTTAAGCCACGTCGGGGCTGCGCGTGAGCGGCCCCAACTTAACAGTGAGAGCAAAGGTCAATTAATTATCAAATATAAAATTCATATTTATAGTGGCTAAAGCCTTCTCTTCATAATCCATCAACGCTGTTTACATAAAGCTTACCGATTGAAAACAGACGAGGGTTATTATTGTAATACCTGCTGCTGCTGAGAGAAGACCGACGCTCTGTACAACAGAGGTGCCGACAGGAGTCAAGAGTGTGTAGATTACGTGAAAGCAGAGCTGCATTGAAAGGAAAATTCTCATTCAGAGTGGAGCTTGGATTTCTTTGCGATGGTGGGGAATAAAACCAGGGACCCCCCTAATAACAACACTCATACGATCATTTTTAAACCATCCAAATCCAAGAGCGATTTACATGCCTTGAGTTTTAAAAATACATTTCTAACATTTGATGACATCTTGGAGTGTTCTAATGATTATGATATACTGACATTATTTAGTTACACTGATGCTGCAGAGGTCCTAAAGCTTTTGTACGTATGTAAAGATATACTTGAATTTAAAGGGTTAAACCACGATTCAAAGGTCTCTAGGCTTTCTGTATAATTTTATTACAAAATATTGGGTTGTTTTGTCTATTGCACTTGTGCAGATCTCCTTACCAGAGCATAGGCTGGGCGCAAAAAGACAAAGAACAGGCTGCACTCCTTAATACATTTCCTCTGCTGAAACCACACTAAACATATACAGGGTCAGATTTGGAAGTTCTGTGGCCCCTAAGCAATGTTATGTCTTTTTTTATAGCTAAATACAATATTGACTCATCTTGTACAATCTTTCAGTCTTTAGACTGCAGTCCGAATGAAACCACCCTGGCTATGGTTTCAGCAAAAGAATTAATAATAGGTGCACATACATGTAATTCCTGATAGGCACTGTCAATGACTGTAGTTGTTTTAGCCTCTCTAGTAAATCACACCAACAGCCAGTGCCAGTCATTTGAGTTCCCTAAGCACAAATGCTTTGTGGTGCCCCCTACACAATAATTCAGTATGTCAAAATCTGGTTTATGCAAAACTAAATAGGCATTTTTCCTAAGTTTGATCTTCCGTTACTTTAAAATGCTACAGTATTATAACTTGATACTTATAGTATGAAAAGGCTGCGTCAAGGATTTAATGGTATCATTTGATAGACGTTTGATTTGATGTTTTTATAGGACTCCAAATCTGGTTTATGCAAAACCAAGTGAACATATTTTCTAGGTTTGACTTCCAATTACTGCAGTAATATCGCTTGAAACTAATATCTTGAAAACATGTAAATTAAATATTTGCAAATTTAGTGGTGTGATGTGATTTTGTTTTATAGAACTCTGGTTCTATAAACAATTCTAGAACATTCTAGAAATTTCTTGGAGTTTATAGTGTAACATTATTAAATATATCTATGCACTGTTTTTGTATATTCTCAATCCTTAAGGGTTTGTGGACTCTGATGATTGCAAAATGCATTTTAACCTTCACTAAAAGTCGGCACCTGTCTGTCACATTGTTTAATTAGTTTTCAGTTATATTTAAGCATATTGAAATAGTAGACATTGTTGCTTATGAATCATTTACATTTTTCTATACCTGTACATCCAAACCTACAACATTTTCAAAACCCTCGTTTTTAACAGCCTTATGAACTTTCTGCTCTGGAGAGAAGGAGAGTGAGAGTTTGGACTTCCTGTAGACAGACCTCCTGGATGGTGCGATGTAAATTGTGTGAAGGGCATTAAACTGGGATTAGGTTTAATTCCTTCTCCTGGAATAACATCCAGAGTGAATCCACTGAGAAGATTGCTCACAAAGCTGCCTCACACACGCCAGGAGAACAGCCTGTGTGTGTCTTCACCTTCACCTTCAGGACAAAAGTGTCCCAACTCTGTGGGATAACTTGAGAAACGCAAGAAAAGCAAGTTCTGTCACACTTGAATGTTCCAATGATCTTTATAAAATATACACAAGGCTGTTTATTTTGCCTTTAGAAAGCATTCATTGATATTTTGCCCAGTTGACTCCCGCTTCATGATTGCTGTAGCTTCATATTTTGCCAGCTGCAGGAATTATGAACCTGGTTGGCTGGCTAGTGCGGGCCTCTTGAAGGGATTCTGAAAACAGCCCAGTTGTACTTTCCTGTATTGACCGTCACAAAATCTAAGTTGGCTCTTACACAGTTTGTTGTTACGTTCATTTTGTAACCAGTAATTGTCTGAGGGCCCCCAGGGCAGCAGGGGGCACTAAGCTTTTGATTGGTTTGTTTACCTGGTTGCAACTTGTTGTTTCAATGACCTGCCTACCATTTTTGACAGTCTCAGCAAGCCGCCATTGTCTTTGTTGAAGATGATGTCTTAAATAAAAGTCCTAGCCAGCCTGTTTGGCAGGTTTGTGGGACCAGATGTGATTTCCATTATCCATAACAACCATTAAAAGTGATTATACACAAATTCAAAAAATAAAAAGCACGGTTATCACTGTTGTGCTGCATTCTCTGAGGTAACATTTCATGCTCTATATACATTCTGCTATCACATGACCTTTGGTATGCCAGTGTGCATTTTATAAGTGCTGTTCAGTTCAGTACTGTGTACAATATATATATATATATATATATATATATATATATATATATATATATATATATATATATATATATATATATATATATATAATGGAAACACACACACACACACACACACCGCATGCTTACTGTGCAGCATATGATTGAATTCATGAGTGTGTTTCAGCTTCACACACAAACCTTATCAGCCATGCCTGAACATGGAACATGGAACATGACTGCCCTCTTGTGAGAAGCTAGAACTGCTAGTGTGTGTGTGTGTGTGTGTGTGTGTGTGTAAGAGAGAGAGAGAGATTGAGAGAGAGTGTTTGGGGGGCAGTGAAAGTGAGAGAGTACTGACTCTGCCAACGTTGTGTGAGTGAAGAGGAGGTGGGGGGTAGCAGATGGAAGATAATAGCATTTATAGACGTTCCATTTAGGGGATTAAAATGCAGCACAGCCAACTCCCTCTTTCCCTCTTTCTCTCTCTCACCTTCTCTCTCTCTCCCTCTCTCTCTCTCCCTCTTTCTCTCTCTCACACACTCTCTCTCTCACACACTCTCTCTCTGAACGGGACATTGCTGAGGCAGAGTGTGTGAGGCAGTGCCACAGCCGCCCAAACACATGTCCTTGGACCGATCCACTCAAGCTGGCGTTCCTCTATTTCCTCCCTCGCTCTCTCTATCTCTCTTTCACTTTCTGTGACCCTCTGTCTGGAACAACCTACACATTCATAAATATCTTACACAGATAACATGCCCATGCCCAGTTTGTCCATTGGTTCCATGTTGGGCCCACATACGGATATAGTCAGTGATGGGCCCAACCAGGGTCAGTAAGAGTTAAACATGGGCCCCCTCTGGTTTAGACACTGCAAAGATAGACCTAGATAAGACCTATGTGAGATTAAGGTGGACTGTATGGAGGAGTTCGGAGGCCAAAATGTGTCCCAATAGCACAACATGTACATGTACAAACACATGTCCACCTATGTCTACCTGAAATCCACCCAGCCCATGTTCCACCTATGTGAGCCCAATTTTCCTCCATCTTACCTTTTCGGTCTTTCATTTAATGTGTAGACGTATTGTTAGCACTGACAGCACAGCATCTCCTTACTAATAAAGCACACATCAGATACCAAGCATGTCTTGGCTGATTGACAGCAAATGAGCTCAGTCATCAGTCATGTTAGCTATTGTTTCTGGAGAGGTAGATGTGTGCAAAGGTTTGTGCACCCGCTGCCACTATGATCAAGAGATGGCCAGTTCAAATCCTGTTCATGTAACTTGCCTTCGGCTACGGGAGCCCTGAGAGAGCAAAATTGGTCTTGCTCTCTCTGGGTGTGTAGATTGCGCTCTCTTCCCACATCATTCCAAAGGGTGATGTCAATTAGCACAAGGTGAGCTGATGTATCAGAACTGAGTCTCTGCGCTTTCCTCCGAGCTCGCTCGCTCATCAACAGCAGTTCTTAAAGAGGCGTTGACTGACTTCACATGTATCAGAGGAGGCATGTGCTAGTCTTCACCCACCTGGTGTTGGGGTATCAATCGTGATAGGGTGAGTCCCATTGAGTGGGTTGGGTAATTGGCTGTGTAAATTGGGGAGAAAATGGGAATTTATTTTATTTTTTTTATTTTTTATAATTTACCAAATCTTATGGCCCAGGTTAGCATTGTTAGCAATAACCACTTGATAACAATGCATTGTGCAATATCCAGCAAATCCAAACACAATGGAAATGTCCATTGATCAATGTTGAAAAGTTCTGTGTGTGTGTGTTATCAAATGGGTATCAAAAGTTCTGTGTGTGTGTTATCAAATGGGAAACAGAAAGACACTGATAAAGTGGCATGGCGGAGAACGTAAATAAATATGTACCACAGTAATATAAATAAATGTGGTGCCAACAGTATGGAGTCAAATTGGGGTCTTTAATGCTGACGAGAAAATAAAACTGTCACAAAAAAAATGTCCACGAATTGCAAAAAAAATCTAATTTTGCAAACAAAGAAGAGAACATAAGTTACCTTTTTTCAATTGTAATATTTTTTTTAGAATTAATCTTTTGCAAAAACACTTTTTCTTTGCGTTTTGCACTTTGCGTTCCTTTTTTCTCTTAGCAGTACTTTCCCTCCTTTGCGTTCCTCCGTTTTGTTTACGAGTCTATTTTGACCCCTTTTTGACGTGGGGGCGTGGGGAGAGGAGAGGGGCGTGGCTATGGAGGAACGCGTCATCAGCTGGAGCCTCTGCTCAGCCTAGACGCTAACCAGGCTGAACAACTGCTATTTAACAGTTATAATTCATAAGTTAATTCTAATCATTTATTTTACATATACCTAACTACTGAATTATATAATACTGTATTGTTGTTTTCAGTTAAATTAAGCAAAACGCTGAATTTTAGCTTCTTTTTTATCCAGCGTTCTTGCTGCAGTTACACGCGGCCGCCTGTAGATGGTGGATTTTAACAGTGAAAAACGCCATTAAAACACAACGCTGCAAAAACGATCTAAATAAAAAGGAAAAACACAGAACGTTTAATTTGTACCACGGCCGGGAAACTTACTATTTTCTTGATGGAACCATATACTCTGTAAACACTCAGAATAAAAAGGTAAAACACAGAAAGACCTCCAAGTTTATTTAAACTTCAATGTAATATAGATAAAATAAAATAATAAAACAGAACATAACAAAAAAGAATATTAATGTTCAATTTCCAGTGTGATTATACAAAATATCAAAAGTAATATTTGCTCTTTAGTGTGAGGTACTGTATCTTACATCTGACATTTAAATGTTTTCCTGTTTTCTATTATTATTTTAATAATTAATATATTTTTGCTTTTAGGATAACTTCATATGGGCACACTGCACATGTGTGTCTAACCTTATCTCACAGTCTCCTCTTTTTTATTTTTCTGTCATGTGTTTGTGTGTATCTGTATAAAAGTTCCTGGAACAGACTAATTTCCACAGGGAGATTAATACATTATTTTTTATGCTATGTTCGGTTTTATTATCTTATTATCTATATTATTTTGAAGTCCAAATTAAACGTTCTGTGTTTTCCTTTTTATTTAGATCGTTTTTGCAGCGTGTTTTAATGGCGTTTTTCACTGTTAAAATCCACCATCTACAGGCGGCCGCGTGTAACTGCAGCAAGAACGCTGGATAAAAAAGAAGCTAAAATTCAGCGTTTTGCTTAATTTAACTGAAAACAACAATACATTATTATATAATTCAGTAGTTAGGTATATGTAAAATAAATGATTAGAATTAACTTATGAATTATAACTGTTAAATAGCTGTTGTTCAGCCTGGTTAGCGTCTAGGCTGAGCAGAGGCTCCAGCTGATGACGCGTTCCTCCATAGCCACGCCCCTCTCCTCTCCCCACGCCCCCACGTCAAAAAGGGGTCAAAATAGACTCGCAAACAAAACGGAGGAACGCAAAGGAGGGAAAGTACTGCTAAGAGAAAAAAGGAACGCAAAGTGCAAAACGCAAAGAAAAAGTGTTTTTGCAAAAGATTAATTCTAAAAAAAATATTACAATTGAAAAAAGGTAACTTATGTTCTCTTCTTTGTTTGCAAAATTAGATTTTTTTTGCAATTCGTGGACATTTTTTTCGTGACAGTTTTATTTTCTCGTCAGCATTAAAGACCCCAATTTGACTCCATACAACAGTGGTAAGGTAGAACTCCCTTACATAAAGAGGAATTTTTTTTTTTATATTTGTTTAAAGAAGAAAATAAAATAGAAAAATGAATATGCTGAACAGCAGCCAATCAAATTTCTCAGAGGGTCCAATAAGAAAAAAACATCCAATGATAATCCTCTCAGAGATGGGGGCGGGCGTTGTTTTGGCCAGTCAGTGTGGAGCGGGCAGTAAGCCCGGCTGTTTTAATTTACAGAAATTTATCTGCGTGTGTTGGAAGAGAGAGTGTATGAGCATAAAATTATTTCGTAATATTAAAATATTAAGGAAACGCTGGGATTAAGCGTTTTTAAACAGTGAAATAATTACTACAGCGCTGCCCACCGTTGTTAAACCTGGGAGTCTGCAGAGTGGAGGAAAGGAGAGAAGTTTCACTGACTGTGAGCAGCCAAACTAGCTAACCTAACTAGCTAACTAGTTAACCTAGAGTTGTCCCAGTTATCTACAGGTGGAGGGAGAACGTCGCGCACATTGTCACCTAAAATTACGTGTAAAAATACTGGACTTCATTCGGTGAGTGTAAAACACACTTTTATGCGCGTTGCGACTGAATTTGGCGAGTAAATAAAGGTATAAAATAGCGCTAACCAATTAGCCTAGCGGCTAACGCCACTCGCTAAAGCTAAGCTAACCCAATTGAATGTAATGGGAGCCGAAACTAAGCTAACCCTAATTAATATAATGGGAGGGGTTGTTAAGCTACGCTAATGTTGCTCAACGAGCTGTGGGGATGAGTTATGACCGGGTGTAAGTTATATACATTTGCGGAAAAGCTGCACTTTATATTTGTATTCCGAGTATTTACGGGCTGTTTTTTATGATAACACTACTGTATGTTACCTAATACTTTTGTAGAGCCACAGCCAGGTGTGTGAATTTGTAAAGGAAAGTTGCTAGAGCTGTTATATACGAAAGAAAAAGTTGAAATATTAAATATTATTTTAAGATTAAAGTTGTAGTATCATTTTGCGAGAATAAAGTTGTAATATTTTGAGAATAGTAGTAATATTTTGAGAATTAAGTCATACTATTAAGTTACAAGAATTAAGTCATACAATTTCAAGATTAAAGTAGTAATGTCTTGCGAGAAGAAAGTTGTAATATTTTGAAAATAGTCATAACATTTCGATAATAAAGGCATAATATTTCATGGTTAAAATAGTAATGTTTTGTGAGAATAAAGTCATAATATTTCATGATTTAAGGAGTAATGTTTTGCGAGAATAAAGTCGTAATACTGTGCAAGAATAAAGTCGTAATACTTTAAAAATAGTCATAATATTCTGAGAATAAAGTTGTAATATTTTGAGTATAAAGTCGTAATATTTTGAAAATATAGTTGTAATATTATGAGAATGAAGTTAAAATATTACAACAATAAAGTCAAAATATTACAAAAGTAAAGTCATAATATTACAAGATTAAATTTGAAATATTTTGAAAATAATGCCAGAATATTGCAAGAATAAAGCCGTAATATTTTCAGGGAAAAGTAGGCTTACTGCTTGAGCTGCCAGTTTAAGAAGCATGGGGGAAAAGGAGCATTTTCTTCTCATGAGCTATTACAGGATTCCTTTTTTTCCTGTCAATCAACAAAATCTCTAAATTGGTGTTTTAATGATGCACTAATGTTACAGTTATTTGCTACAAATTTTGCCGTGATGGCGTCGCTACCACGGCATCAATTTTCCTAGCTTCACATAACATTGCTCTTCTGCTCCCTGCAGCATGATGCTTCACCTGTTGGGAGCACATACTCTGTTGTTATGAGTTACTCAGACACAGTTTTTCTGTGTGTAAACAGGTCTGTTTTTGGTGGGAAATGATTGAACTCTTCAAGAACACTCTTCACATCACTCAGCTGCACATGGCCGGTCTGCTGCAGGGTGTCAAGATGGCAAGCCAAGCCCGTAACTGACAGCCCAGGTGAGCTTAGAGTATTTTTTATAAGTTATAAGTTAAACACTTGTTATTTGAGAGACACTAAACTTTGACGTTGATAAAGACCACTTTTTGAAAGAGGAAAAAAACATACTTTGGTGAGAAAAGAGATACATTAGTTAAATTCTAACAATAAGAATAATTAATGCTTAGCAAGGACTGCATAAATAAATTATATAAAAACGTGTTTGTTTTTTAATAACAGTAACTGACAAAAAAAATGGCTAAATTGAACTAATAGGGAATATGTATCTGTGGTTTAGGTAATCAAGGGTAAGTGAAGATTGTTTTTTTTTTCTGGGAAAAAATGTCTATATATTTTGTTTATTGGTTTGTTTAAAGGAAGTATTCTAACAGAAGAAATTGTTCAACGCATTTTAATACAATTCACAATTTCCACATCTTTTGTCATATTAATTTATGGTGTATTGCTCCCAATGCAAACATTACTGGTCCATTGGTTACCCCATCTCTTGTTACAGGTAACCTTAGTCCTCAATACAGAACAATATCAAATGTCAGGGTTTCCCCCAGGATTTCCTTGAAGGTGCGGTGGCAGGACCCCCCGGTTGGGAACCGATAATTTATATCACGTTAATGATATCACGATATAACACAATTACACATGTTTCCAGTTATTTTCTTTATTTCCAACTGTCACTGAAAAATGCCCACTTAAAACAAAAAGTTGCAAAAAGTAGGTTTCTTTAAAATAAATCCTTATTGTTCTTTTTTCAGATACGGTAAACGTAAAAGTGTGCAACACAAAATGTTAAATTATACATAACAGAGGAGAAAGGGCACAACAGACATGTTATCTATACAGTATATCACCCAGCCACATTCAGTGGCACATCTGGCAGGCTGGCTCAGAGCATTTAATCCTCCTCTTGAAAACTTCAAATGTGAATGCACAAGACACAATACGAGACACAAACATTACAATTTTCTCACTGTACAGTATACACAATTAAACTTTATACAAAACCAAATTCAATTTAATATATTTAATATATATGTATTATTTATTCGCTCTTATCTGTATTAGGTATTTTAAATGTGAGAATGAGTAAATAAAATAAAAAATATTATTGAATTTAATTAAAAACTGTGCTTATTAAAACAGACAAATAATATCTTTAATCTTTAATTTAATTACAATAAAATGTTTACTGGACCGTGAAAACAAATGCATCACAGAGCTGTTCTAGGGTGCCTCTATTCTAGGGCCCTACATCCTTGCTTTATGACAGCTCCAGAAACAGAAACATAGCGTGATTTTCACTCCACCAGGTGAGTGAGCCTGAGTGGACACCTGCGTAAGTTGAAGCTGTTTAATCACTGTTTAATTCATCTCTCTCTCGCGCGCGCGCATTATGTTTCAGTCTCTCTCTCTCTCTCTCTCTCTCTCTCTCGCATTATGTTTCAGTCTCTCTCTCGCTATTTACAGGCGCGCTCTCGCTCTCTCTCTCTCTCTCGCGTTATGTTTCAGTCTCTCTCTCTCTCTCTCTCTCTCGCATTATGTTTCAGTCTCTCTCTCTCGCTATTTACAGGCGCGCTCTCGCTCTCTCTCTCTCTCTCTCTCGCGTTATGTTTCAGTCTCTCTCTCTCGCTGTGTCCTATACTCACACTCTCTCTCGCGCGCGCGCGTTATGTTGGCACTGCATGACTAACTACCGATTTCCACCCCCGAAGTTCAACACATGGCTGACGGAATTATTCCCCCCTAAATTTAGCTCCGGCAAATTTAAGACATTTTGGTTGAAATTTTAAGACAAAATAAGACTTTTCAAGGCCTTATTTGACAAAAATGAAATTTAATACCATTTAAGACTTTTTAAGGACCCGCGGCCACCCTGCTACATGTGCAGGACTGGAACACAGCTGTGCGTTTAGGAATTACGGCTAGAGAAGCCCTCACCTGTAGCCTCCCGAAATAGATGCAACATGCGAAACCAGCCGTGTTGTGTAGGCTACGTCTACAACATATTACCGATATAACCCTTGAACAATGTTCAACAACTTGTTCACAAATATAAAAAAACATCATTTCAGCGCCACATACCTCGGATTCAGTTGTCCAGTTTGACAGCCGGTGTCCTGTCGAGATGATCAAATTCCAGTGTCAGAAACGAGAGAGGGCGGGGCAACGCTGATCAAGCGCGGGAAAAACGCCGGGCTCCGAATTTTCACGAAGGGTGGCGGGGAAGAACGAAGGCGTGGCGGACCGCCGCACTGAAATGAACGTGGCGGAAACCCTGAATGTTTCAGTACCACAGTTTCAAGTTTTAAACTTTCAAAAATATTTTAAACATGCTCTAGCTATGACTTAAACACCAGTCAGCTTACAGTAGCAGTAATGCTATCTTCTTTACTGCCTAATACTTTACACTGCTTTCTATAATGATAGGAATACTCGGAACATTTTTCATTTATTTTTAATAGAAGTTTTTATCTTTTAGCTTCATTCACAAGCTCCCTCTAGTGTGGTCATTTTCTGATGTAACAGGGGAAACAAAAAGTGGTCGGACTCTGTGTTCAGAAAATGTGTTTTGGACCCACGGTTTACATTACCACATTGGCTGCAGGCAGCTCCTGCTCTAGACTCTGACTGGATCAGATATTATACATGCTAAAGGTTTGCAGAGTAGTGTAGAGTGATCGTGGAATAAAAAAATGTTACCAGGCAGTAGTGTGAGCAAGGCATTGCAATTGTAAGTTATTTTTTGCATGGATCACCAGCATCACCCTCAGAGGCCATCTAAAACGAGCTACCAGTTAAAGCTGGTCTTGAGCTGGATGTTTTAGTAGGGCAGTTAGTTAATACTTATAACAAAACATAATAAAATCAAATTAACATGATTGATTACTATGTCTGTATGCAATCAATCAGCCAAGACATGTTTGGATCTGGCTGCTTCTTTACTCCTCTTTAGGAGATGCTATGCCTATGTTGCTAACAAATTTCTTAGCCATTTTGATAAAACACATCTAGTTTAGAACATGGTGGAAGTTACTTTAGACTACAAGCACTAAAATACACTCTTACACTAAACCAAATATAAGAGTAGACGTTTTGAGTAACTGTTTCACATTTGACAGATACAGTAACAAATGCAGTGACAACCTGCATTTATTTACCCGCTTATCAACAAGGTAAAAGCTCTGTTAAGAATTCTGCAGACTGAAGAACCACTCGTAAGTTTGAATTGTCCTTAAACAGCTCCATACCTGGCACATGGGAATGGATTACAGGCATTAGTGTGAACGTATGAGGAGCGGCTGCAGTGTGGCTTTGGGTTGGTGGGTGAGGGGACTGCACAACCCCTTAAACATCTCCATTAATCACATCATTACAAAGCCTCTCTTGCTTCGAGAGCACAGTTTCAGCCCTCTATCTTCTTTATCGCATTAACGCTTAATTAAGAATTATGTCAGAGCATCTTGGCTTTAATTATCTGAATGCCCGCTCCATTTATACTGGGACTTAGCCGGATGGTGAACTAACCATGAGTGCATTCAAGTACGGCCGTGCACTAGCCAGGAACTTAAAGCACTACTTCAATAAAAAATCTGATTATCTGACAATAATTGTAGTTAATCAGCCAAGTACTGGAAAATAAACCCTTCACCTGGACAATAAACTTTAATTTACCGATCAACTATGCCCATTTCCACAATCATGCAGCACCTAATTCTATGGATAAGGTACACTACATGCATTTACTGCAGATGATACCAATGCACCATTTCCTTCTTGTTTTCATTTTTCCTCAGTTATGTTACACCAAATACATTACACCATTTTTCATGCTTACACCACTCCCACTTTTTCAGGGTGCTTTCACAACCAAAAAGGCATGTGTGAAAGGTGCCACGAAAACCACAGCCCAGACCAAAAGACCAAAATTAGCTCTGACAAATAATATGGACTTGGTCTGAATCTACCGTGTCCAGATTGTTTGCAGTGTGTATTTGTTGAGAAAGTTGAGGCAGACTATATTCATTTATGCATTTATTCAACAACAGAAGAAGAAAAAGAACTGGTGTTGTGCCGATGTTCAGTTCCTCTTGGTGTGCAGAATTGCTCACGCTCATAACTATTGTATCTACTGTAACTGTAGATTATTAGCACAACACCTTTATCAAACCAAACAACATTTAGTGTTAAGAGATGCAGCCCATGTAACAAAAAGGTTTTATCCAGTCAATAAAATTCCAGTGTGAATGATTACACTACACCTATTTCCGTTACATCTACAAAAATCTACACCCCTGTTAAATGTCTTGCGGTCTCACTTTGTTAGAGGGCATTGCTGCAGAGTTTGGTTTGTTAATATTATTTCCCACTTTTATATCAGGTCTTAGAAATAAATAGTTATCAGTTCTCATCTGTGGAGGGAAGGAAACAGACAGAGGTGTGGCAGATTGTGAGAAAGACCTGTAAATGTAGGTGACATAAGGAGAGAGCTGGGGTGAGGAAGTCTTCAAGCCTGTGTGTGTGAGTGTGTGTGATATTTTTGTAAGGAAAGTGCAAAAAATGCAGTCTATTCATGAGCCAGCTAATCAAATTAGTCCTGTCACACTCCCCGTCACGCAGAAGAAATATGTTTGCTTGTTTTAATTTCTTTTGCATGTAATGTTGACCCTGAGGGTTGCAAATATTTCCCATTGTCTCTCACCCTCCCTCCCTCTCTCTCTCTCTCTCTCTCTCTCCCTCTCTC
Source organism: Astyanax mexicanus (assembly GCF_023375975.1). Lineage (NCBI taxonomy): Eukaryota > Metazoa > Chordata > Actinopteri > Characiformes > Acestrorhamphidae > Astyanax > Astyanax mexicanus. The sequence continues at coordinate 27,736,527 of NC_064423.1, read as the reverse complement.
CTTCCCTCTCTTGATTTCTCTCTCTCTCTCTCAACACGCTGATTAAATTCAATTTTATTCAAATGAAATCCCCCTCACCATGTCAGCATGGGAGTGTTAAGACACACACACACACAGGCACAGATAATTAAGCAGAGGATGTGTTTCCTCTCCTCTCTCACTTTTTTAATTACAACTCTTTTGAGTGCGAGGAAGAGAGAGAAAGGCAGTAAAAGATGGAGACTTCCTCTGAGGGAGGAAAGAGGAGTGAGTGTAGCTGATAGTCACACACCAGCATAATAAGTGTGGATATGATGATTATGATTATGATGCAGCCCACAGATAGCAGTGATTAGATGAAGCAGGGTATTTATCAACACGTCAGGAGCAGTGGACTACAGCCCAACAGCACTACAGCCCTAAGAACAGTACAGCTAACTGTTAGCATTGCAGACAGACAGACAGACAGACAGGCTCACTTATTCATGAACCTATTGGCAACATTCCCAGTGCCACATGTAGACTGTAGGGATATAAAGGCCCTTAAGCATTGAGCTGTGGAGCAATGAAACTATGTTGGAATTAGATGGGTTTGTGATCAACCAGTTTTTCTACACGTTACAATTAAGTTCCTAGTGCGATCTGTTAAGTTTTCTGGATGTTTTTAGAACATTTTTATTTAACATTATCTAGTAACATTGCTGCAATGTTAGTTTTTATCAGTGTTTCAACTTTTTATTTTGGGGATGTAACTTTTATAATTTCTGTAATGTTAGTATTCATCTTGCTGGGAACATAATGTGAGAAATGTTCTAATACATTGTGATTATTATTACATCACGTTTTCAAAAATGTTCCTGGAACGTTATTTCTGTAATGCTACAGGTTAACTAGGGATGTCCCGATTACTTTTTTTTGCCTCCAAGTCCCTACCTGATACTTTTGCAATGCTGTAAAAAAATACATCTACATTGTCCCTTTTTTAAATAAATCTTCAATTATTATTTAAACAATAGTATCTAAACTTTTTTTTTTTTAATAAATACATACTCAATAGAAATATAAAGTTTCCATTTAAATATGCATATTTTCTTAAATAAACAAACTAAAAAAACTATATAAAATCAAATATCGGACAGAAGTGCCTCATCACATTTCTCTCAGCACACTGAGGCAACTTAGTATAAAAAAACTGTTAACTTGCATTTCACAAAAAAAATGTAGTTTAAATAAGTTTAAACTGTATAGTTTGAAATGTGAGGTGATACGTATTTTTTGTGAATCTATTAAAATAATAATGCCCATGTAGATTAATTTTACAGCTCTAATATTTGTTACTATGTACTGACTTACCAGGGGGAACTAAATACTATCTAATTATTCCACCCAATTCTGATCTTTGAAAATTACATAGTCAGCCCCGATTTCTGATCACATGACTAACGCTGAACTCTGTCCATATAGGCAACATTGACTTGTAAATGATTAACTAACAGTCTGTTCGTCATTCGTTTGATACAATGTTATTTTTATATTGATATGAACAGTATAAATGTTACCACCTGTGACGATATTGAAATATAATATCACAGTGGGGTCTGTCCTTCACTGTCTCTGATTGGTTTAGACCACAGTATGGGTCTAATGTGTTTCTAAACCACAGGGACACTTTTCCTGTTGCACCATTGAGAAATTACATTGACCTCTAGAGCCATGCTGCCACCTAAAGCAACACATCAGTAAGCGTATAATCAAAGCAAAAATCCCAGACATTTTACACAGTTTAGAAATACCAACAAGATGCCCCTTTTTTTCGCATCCCGAAGAGACAAAGAGGCTGTATGGTCTCTCTTATAGTTTAACATTATCAAAGAAGCTTTAATAAGAGCATGGAAATGCATGTAAGTGGCATTCATCTGAAAAACAAATCCATTTTCTGGCCTCTACCAGCAGAGTGCAAAATAGACAAGAAGAGAATACCAACATGAAAGAAAAACACAGCAGAAGCAGAGTTTAGCCAAGGCTAAAGGCTAATTGCCTATGAAATGAGATTTTAAGCAGCAGAATTAGCGGAGGTCAGAGCGCACAGAGGCAGCGGGGCAGAGGAGAGCGAGCCACAGAGGAAATTACGTTTTTAAACGTTGATCTGAGACCAGTTTCGCCATTTCTAATAACAACCAGAGTTAGCTTATTCAGAAGGAAGCTTGCCCTGGACGTGTGAAAAGGGCAACATTTTACTAAGCGAAGGCGAAGAAGCACATGTTTAGCCTGCAGCTAAACCATGCACACATTTGTAGCTGCTAATGATTCTTTATATTGTGTGTTGCAGCATGATGTGTCAAAGATACTGAATTTCTCCACTGGGCTTTACAGCCTGGTCATGCTGACTCTGTACTGTTTTGAATTAGTTTAGCATGGTTGTTAGCCTCTAGCCATTTTTGTGCTTGTTTATTTTTTTTTTATAAGTGTTTTACAATAAGCTGTCCAACGTGTCAACTGTTGCTTCTTTAGCGTTTCTTATAAACTCAGTAGGCTTTATCAGAGAGAGATTGAGTCCAGTATTGGACTACAAACCATTTGAATAGTATAAGTTGTGAGGAGTGAGGTTGAACACCTACCAGCTTCTATATGATATTGTACTAGTCCTGAGAGTACATCATAGAAAGCAACACCACCCATAGGAGACAGCAAAATTAGTGGTGATAGTGTAAATGGTGGCATCTGGCTAAAATTGTCCATGCAAACAGACAAGCACAAGGATGGCCCCACATGCATATCCCACAGGCGCGCGCGTGTGTGTGTGTGTGTGCCTCAGCAGACGCTGACGAATCCCTCTCAGTGATAGGTTAAACACAGTGCTGCGTCTCTGAGACTAATGGCACTTTTAAGAGTCATTTGTTTGTCTTTCCTGATGGTATAAAGATGCTCTTCATTAATAAAGCATGCACTCACAAACATCACTCTCCATTAAGGTTGGAGGACCACTTCTCGGCCAGACTGAGGTACACGATGCAGACTGAGATAATAGACTTAAAGCTGAGTACTTGATACCAGACGTCTCACCCTTCCCGCCTAGAAACAGGCCATACATTTCTGTTGGTTTTTGCTGTTTTGGACCAAGAGTATAAATTTTGAACAACAGGAGAGATGCACTTGCAGAGCTAATCAGATTTTCTCCAATATGTTACAGTAACCTTAGTTGTTATTACAAATTGAGATTAGATTCAGTTTAATCTGGATTAAACTCTTGTTCCCATAAAGGATTGCTTTAGTGTTTTCTAGAACTATACAAGTGGGTTGTTTTTTCTAGCATTTGTAGTCTTAACGGCTACTAGAATTTTAAATTGAACTCTGTAAATCCTCCTTATCTGTCAATCTGCATTTCCAATGACTTTTAAGAAACGCTTCATACTCTGTTAACCTAAAGTTTGTAGAATATTTTTCTCTTTTTTCCCCCAAAATGCAACACAAAATGTTCCTTCTGAGAACCAGACAGTTTCTCTGCTATGCAGTGCACTTCATAGGTTGTGAAATATCAGCATCTCCACCTGAACAGACCATGAACTGTCTGAAGTTGTTTAAATTCTGTTGGGTAGATTTCCATTTCCATTCTCCATTCTATTTCTCTGTATCTGAGAAAATGCCCCAGTAAACCAGTTATATAGTTCTGTATATTTCTTTTTAACAATCATTTAGTATTTGTTAGTATTAAGTATTGCTTTTAAGTATTATACTATGCAGGGACTATGATGTCCATGATGTTGAGATGGTGCCAATAGTGTCTTCTCAGTAAGAGTAAACTGTGAAGGTTGCTGGTGAAAGTGTTTTATTGTGGAGATTAAACTTTAGGAGTGATTCTGCACACAGCTCACAGCTGGTTTGGAGACACAGTTCAACAGTAATGATAATTAAAATCTCATTTCACAGTTGATTCAGCCCTTCTGCCTTTTTTACAGTGCAAACAACTGCAAAATTCCAGAAAAGTTTGACATGAAGTTTGATGCACTTTTTTGTCTTTCAAATTTACTGATTTTGGAGACTACTGAACTGTGAACTGAGTTTCCTTCTTGATTGTTGGATTATCTAGAGCTTAAATGTTTCCTGAAGCAGTTTTAAATTGAAGAACCCCTAATGGTTCCTCAATTAATTTATATTTTAGATGTAAGCTCCTCATATGTCTAAAACAGCTCTGTTCTTATACTTTCTGCATATGGAAGATGATTAAATTCTCTTTCAGTCTAAAACAGTCCCTTTTTCAGCTCAAAACACTCTCGCTTCCTTCACTAATGCATTTTGTATTTTTCAGTTCTAGACGAGCTGGCAGCAGCCCAGAGCTGTGGTCAAGGAACACACTTGCGACTTGAATAATAATAACGTGCGACCGCTTCCAGTTCAGCAGAGGTTTATGTCCATGCAGCCTTTCCCTGCCACAAGGTTTTTGGTGTGCAGAGCTCCAAACCTCGCTGGTCATTTGGGCTGTAATTGAGGGCGCAGTTCTGACATAATGCAGCACTGCCACAGCGACGGGGTCATTAGTGTCACTGTGGAACTTGGTGCTAGAAACGACACGTTTCAGCCGGTGACTTCAAAACAACTTTCAGCAGTGTGGGCCGACAACGGCATCAAAAATCGGCGGAGAGGAATTCAGCTCACGTCCCCTCGGCTCTCCTCTCTCAGCTCACAATAAGACAGATGGGGAGAAAGACAGAGGGTGGCACAGCCTAACACTTTGCTTTACTTCTCTTCTTCCTTTCTTTATCTCTTTTATAGCATTACGAGTGTAATTTTCTGTCCTTAAGACAATCTTATTCTGTTGTGATTCTTTTGTGACTTAGAACCTAGAACCTAAACCTTCTGGTGTTGGTCGGTTTTGAGCTTAAGATCATTGTCCTCTGGAAAGCTTTATTTTCTCAGCAGACCTTAGAGCCAAGGTTGACTTTTAGGACATGCTAAGTGGCAGTTAATAGCAGTATGTAAATTGATTTCAAAGTGTTACCTTGGGGACATGTTGGGTATAGATAAAAAATGTAAATAATTAATGAAAAAAAAAAAATCACATCTACTGATATCCAGAAAAGCAACAAGGTGGCCTATATAAAATGTGGTGTTTGCTGGGGGTCAGAAGTTAAATGCAAAGTTAAATGCTGTATGTAGTATAACACTGCCTTTCAGCCAAGACTGAAGCATGATTGTGGCAACATTGGAGTCTGTTTTAATGTCTCAGCAGGGCTGAGTGATACTGAAATCAAAAAAAGATGGTCACTGTAGGGTCCCGCCCATTACTGTCTCTAATTGGTTTGGACCATTATATGGGCCTTATATGTGTCTTAAATCACAGAGATGGCTGCATAAAATACACATTAGATTAAATGACGACACTTACTCACTTTAACCAGCATAAAAACATCAATATTTTATTAAAAAACAGCGATTAATTCAGCTTGGAAAGATAGTTAGCATCACCATGAACATCTGCAGGTTGTTAGCCTAGCTAGCATTAAGCAGCTAGCTGCATCCCAGCGTATTTTTTTCCCCCTCCAGCAGCTTTTCGCACTGATGCAACCTCAGATATTTATTAGTCTGCACCATTAAGAAATTAGGTTTAACGTGCAATAAAAAAGGTTGTACTCTAGAGCCCTGATTTTAGTGCAGTGGTCCAGCATCACCTGCATATTCTGCTGCTCTGCTGTAGTGGCCTAGTGCTTGTAAAGGTCAACCAAATAAGAATACCCCAGCTGACCACCAACGTCAATAGACTTTAATTTCAGGTTTAATGTTGGTCATAACATCAGATTACAAAAAGTTGAATTAGTTGAATCAGCACCTTCAGATCTGATTTGTCCAACCACAGTTTTCCTTTCCTGCTGTTTGGGGCAGTTTGACCCAGTGCAGGCTGATTCATAACGCAGCTCTGACTGCATGAAAGCCTGGAGCTCCACAATATTGTCCTCGTCACTCAGCCCTGCTCTGGCTTAAAAAACTCCTGCCTTTATGTCTTTCTTTTGCTGTTGATTTAGCTCAGGAGGGATCTATAAAGCCTGTTGTGAGTCAAGCGTTTGTCTTGTAGATGAAAAAATATCTACAATTTTCAGTATTTTAAAAAGTTTGTGGACACCTGCTTCTCCGAAGTTTCTTCTGTAATCAAGGATATTTATTAATTAAAGATATCAGCCTAAAAAAGTTATTACATATTAAACAGAGCTGCTGTATAGGTTTAGTGCCAGTGTGAGAGGGAGCTTACGAGGAAATCCAACAAATGTCAGGTTTAGGTCATTTTCACACTTTACTCATATAAATTCAATAAAACAATGCATTCAGCATCGCTTGTGACGCTTGCCATCTGTTTACTACCTCTTCACACACTGGCTGTTTTTCAGCTGATAAGATAAAAAAAATGTACAGGGTTAGACCAGTAGTGTTAGTTGAGATAACTTAACCATAGCTTTTATTTCTTTGTCAAAAGTCTGACTGCCATTATCTGTGTAAATGTAAGTCATATTGGACTTGAGTACTTGAGTTGAGGCAAATTTTTAACTAAAATTGCATGGCTGAAATAAACGTATGACTAAAATTGCAGTTTATGTAAGATTCTGAAAATGTTGAGGTAAATTCATGACAAGAATTATACGTTTAAGGTCAAGAAAATGATTTAAAATTGCACTGCTAAGGTAAATTAATAATAAAAATTGCACTGCTTAAAAAAATAATGATTACAATAGCACTGTTGATATTTTTATAAATGTATTACATGGCTCTCAAGTTTTGGTGTCAGTAAGTATATTGTTATAGTGTAAGGTCAAAATGACTAGATAAGCTTAGAGACAGGTCAAATGATAGATAACATTATTAGCTGAATACTCTATTCCCCAACATCAGCTCTCTTATTATTTTTATGATACAAGTACTAATTTATGACATGAAATAAAAAAATCTGTGCGTGAGAGATAAAATGTGTGGTGTGTGAGCGCATAGCACTGCTGAGGTAGTAAGATACGATTATATGTTGTAGTTATAGTTTTCCTTTAAAAAGGAAGACAGTGTATATTCACTTTATTTAATGTGAAGCAAAACAAATGATCTGCCTTCAGAAAAAAATCTTTTTGTTTGGTGTCAGCCAAAATCTGTCTGAATTTGCTGCAATAAAAAAGACGTCTAAAAAAGACATCACACTTTGTGTGTTTGATACTACAGTAGTTTAATGATTAATTTTGACTTTTTCTTACCACTTTAGTGCATGTTGGACATTAGGCATTCTGACTTTAGTCTCATGTGTGGCTGAAGTGCTCCTCCTTTTGATTTGATTGAACACTAAAGGTAAAAGAATTTGTGGCACGTTATTTCCATAAAGAGCTTTAAAAAGGTACTCTTAAAAAGATACTCATAAGTTTATCAGCTTTTACAGAGAGCTCCTGAGGGAGGGAGCCTGAAAACGCTGTGGATGAAGTGAGATTTAAAGCTACATGCTCTACAGGTGCTGGTTAACGAATTAGAATAATTTGAAATAGTGCAATCATGAAATTCTTTGAATGCATTTTTTGTGCAGAAAGCAAATCAGGTGTTCACCGCACCTGTCCTACTCGTTAGACTAATCACAGAACTCGTTACCTGGAAAAAAAATTTGCTCAGCTGAGCTTTCCAAAAGGCCCATTTAGGCCATTTAACTGTGACACTGTTGTTTTATTGAATTAGAATAATGGAGAAACCGTTTCATTGAATTAGAATAAATGCTCGAATTTTTGTTTTCTGTGAAGAGTGTTCACTGTGCAGTATAAAGTCAGGGTTGAGTAGAATTTCTAAGTTGTAAAATCAATCATGGGTAAGCAGCGCGACCTCTCAACCGGAATAGTGGCTCAAATTCAAGCCCTTCGCCAACAAGGCTTGATCCAAACTAAAATTGCTGAGCAGCTCGGCATCAGCCAGTCTTCCGTCTGCAAAGCTCTCAAGAAAAACTGCAGCAAGCGCACCAACTGTTCCGGCGTCTGAAAAACTTCTGCTCGCGACAACAAGCAGCTGAGAAAGATCGCAGTCAGCAACCGGTTCAAGTCCACTTCCGAGCTCACCGACTTGTGGAACAAGCAGACCGGCGCTGACGTCTCCAGATCAACCACTTACCGTCGTCTGCGCGAACTCGGCTTCAAATCTCGCGTTCCAGCAGTAAAACCGATGCTGAACAAGAAACAAATGGAGAAACGGCTGAAGTGGGCCAAAGAACACGGCGAGTGGACTGCTGAAGACTGGCAGAAAGTGGTCTTCAGTGACGAATCACGCTTCTGCATCTCCTTCGGTGACCAAGGTCCTCGTGTCTGGCGTCGTGGTGGCGAAACCTACAACCACGAGTGCGTGAAAAGATCCGTCAAGTTTCCCCAGAGCGTTATGGTCTGGGGATGCATGTCCGCTCGAGGTGTAGGGAAACTCTGCTTCCTCAAGAAGACTGTCAATGCTGCCGTATATCAAGATGTTCTGGAAACGTTCCTGATTCCGACTGTTGAGGAACAGTTCGGCGAAGAAGACTTCATATTTCAACAGGATCTTGCACCGGCTCATGCGGCAAAGTCGACCAAAGATTGGTTCACTAAAAAACAGCTTGAAGTTTTGGCATGGCCGGCCAACTTGCCTGACCTCAATGTCATTGAAAACCTTTGGGCCATCGTCAAGCGGAAAATTCGCGACAGAAAGCCTACTACGCTGGACCAACTGAAGCAGAACATCGCCACTGCCTGGGAAGCTGTGAGTGCGGAAACTTGCGACAAGCTGGTCAAATCGATGCTGCGGAGACTTCAGGCAGTCATACAAGCCAAGGGGGCAGCCACAAAATACTGAGAAAGTGATGATTGTAATTATAATAAAAATTATTCTAATTCAATGAAACGGTTTCTCCATTATTCTAATTCAATAAAACAACAGTGTCACAGTTAAATGGCCTAAACGGGCCTTTTGGAAAGCTCAGCTGAGCAAATTTTTTTTCCAGGTAACGAGTTCTGTGATTAGTCTAACGAGTAGGACAGGTGCGGTGAACACCTGATTTGCTTTCTGCACAAAAAATGCATTCAAAGAATTTCATGATTGCACTATTTCAAATTATTCTAATTCGTTGACCAGCACCTGTACATGTGCTCTAGGTTTAACGCAACAAAAAGAAAAAAAACACATCAACGTAAATCTGCTGTGAGGAGGATGATGCCCATCCTCACAGTAAAGCCTTCTTATGTGAAGCTCAACTAAGCCAAATCCTACAGGATGCTTCTGCTACATAACTCCCGCTTCTATATATTCTACATGCAAATACAACTATAATGGAGCTATAATGGGCAGAGAATCTTAATTAGATTTGGTATCTGTTTGGTGGTTGTTTGGGTGCTGCTAGATGGTTGCTTTGCTATCTGATGTGGTTTCCATAGTATTGATAGTGTGAACAGAGGGTAGGTAAAGGTTTTCTTTTGTAGACTTTTGATTCTGTTTTTGTTTTTACTTTTTTAAGTACAAATAAAAAGTGGGTGTGGCTTAAAACAAAAATGAGCAATGGCAGAAATATATTTTAGACAGCCAAGCACCTTGTCAATCTAGTATTCAATAATCGTGATTATTGGCTCACTGGTGCAGATTGGTTTGGTAAACAGTGGTATTGAAGAAATTTGATCAATACCAGGAAAAAAAATCTAAGCAATACCCAGCCTTACCATACACTCTGCACACACACACACACAGGCTTTCTGCTGTCAGTTGCACGCCAAGTCTGGCTGGGCTAATGAAGGAATGCACATATGCACAGCAGTTAATGAACACAGGTGTCACCTCACATCATTTGAAATACTTCCATACACACACCCTGCTGAGACCCCACACCTCTTCATCTGTCCCTCTCCCACAAACACACACACACTCCAGAACGTGCTTTAGCTAAGTCTTGGATGATTAGTCAGGTCTAGTCAATCACTGACATCATTAAAGTGCTTAACCCATCAGACCCTCTGGGGCAGTTTCCCAGACAAGGATTGAGCCTAATCTTACCACACAGCATTTTAACCCCTGCCCAGAACACTGACCCTTAATGTCTATTAATGTTTCCCACTTCAGTTCTTCACTCTGAAAAATACTATTACTGTCATGAATTAATAAGCCCCAATATAGAACCCAGTGTGACTTGGAAAAGAACCAGATTAGTGCTGTATTTTGTTTTGCTAATTAATGAACTTAGGGTTGAAGGGGTTAATAATGAACTGGATAATCAGGAAACTTCTATATAAAGACAGTAGTCCAGTATAGATCCTATAAAGAACCTTTTCACCAGAGGCAATGATCCTAAATAGATTCTTTATTGAACCCCTTACTAAAGGCGATGGTCCTATACAGAACCCTTGAACATTTTTTAAAAATTGTTTATAGTGATTAAGCCTTTCATGTCTGTGTCAGAATTGTCCACCTACTTTTGGCCAAACAAAGTTGGGAAAGTTTTGGATTCCTTGATTTTGCGATGTCACAAAACCCTTTATATTTACCTATAGATGTCTATTCAGCCTACAGCAGTATAGCTGCACTTCCACACTACTGCTGCTGCAGCCCTGCCTGCTTTCAAAATAAAGTACAGCACAGATGTGCCAATCAGAGTAGAGGTCATTTACATGAATCATTTTGAAATAAACAGTCTGTGCAGTTCAACAGGTTTAAACAGGTTGGAAAACAAAAAATTATACCTTCAGGAGAGAACTAGGAAGATCTCTAATCTGATTAAAACGTCTAGTCTCTGAAGATCTCCAAATGTCCCATATAAACAGTGGTTTTAAAAGTTGTCAGTTGTGTAAATTGGCTTAAAATAGTAGAGGTGTGGTGCTATAAAACTAGTACTGAAGTAAGTGTGTGTGTGTGTGTGTAAAGCATAAAAACCTTCACGTACCACCATCACAGTTCCACTTCACATTTTAATAGAATTTATCCGATAGTTTCTGTATGGATTAACATTTACAGACACCAGAAATGGGGGTCTTTTCTTTGTTTTCAGAGTTGATTTGCCCTTTCGAGAGGTTACAAAGTTATTGCAAAATGGTGTGAAACCTCAAGGAGTGAGAGCGAGAGACATAGGGAGAGAGAGAGAGAGAGAGAGCGCGAGAGACATAGAGAGAGAGAGAGAGAGCGAGAAAGCACAAGAAAGAGAGAACATGAGAGTATGAGTTTTCAAACATTTCAGGGAACTGCCTTCTAATGTCGGCAAAGCAGTCAATGGCATCAAGTGAGCAAATAGCGGGTTTGATTATAAGACGCAAGAGGGAGAGAAAGAGAGAGAGGGAGAGTCACATCAAAGAAGGAAAAAAAGGAGAAGGTTTCTGTGGAGGGATCAAAAGAAGGAACAAAGTCCCCTCAGAGTCTTACTGTCAGCAAGAGTGCAGACGTGCAAAAGTGAGAGAATAAAGCTAGAGAAAAGATGTAAAATTAAGAGAGCAAGAGAGGTAGAAAAGAAAAGTAGGACGAGAGAATGAAGAACAGAGAGGTCAGGTGAAGAAAAGGACCAAGGGGTGAAGGTAATAAAAAAAGAGGGGAAGAGAGAGAGAGATGGAGAATCTGAGCTGCTTGCGAAAGCTGACTGGTGAACTCTACTCTAACACTGAGTGTTTGTTTATAAATGATTTTATTTCTGTTTTTGTGCAGGAACAGGGTTTGAGTCACTGTTTGTAACGGAGTGTGAGAGAGAAGCGAGAGGATGAGACTCAGGGCCAAGAGGAGGACAAAAGATTGACACTCAAGACACTCAATTGTCCGACACTCCACAAGTGAGTAGAACCACCCCCCCCACCCCCAGAGAGAGAGAGAAAGGAGTGCGTGACTCTAAAGTGTTATTTATATGCTCTGATATTTTAAAACTATATTTTGGTCTAATGTTAACAGATCTATATACATATGATTTGTTGTTTAATGACACTTTAGGAATACTGTAACTACTGCGGGTTATGCCAATAAATTATGAAAATCTGACAAAGGGAATAAAAAAAGAAAGCCAATGTAGGAAAAAAGAAAATCAGAAAGAGAAAAAAAATTATATTTCAAAAGAAAAATGCTAAACAAAAAAATAAGTGCTGCAAAAATTATAAAAGAGAAAGAAAGTAATAAAGAAAAGTGACATTAAAAAGAAAACCAAGACTATAAGAAAGCTTATTAATGCTTAAATGTTAAACATAGACAGAGCCTTCTGCCTGTAATCTGCGTTTATTTCGTCCATATTTGTGCACATTCTCTGAAAGATTGTGTCTCAAATGCACTTTAATACTCAGGTTAAACCTGAGTATATTTACCTCTGAAAACATGGACTGTTAACATTGTTACTGCTACATCAAATTTAACGGATGTGCTCATTATTGTATTTAAAAGTATTTAAACGGAAAAGAGATAGAGTGTGCGAGGAGATACGTAGGGTGCGAGGAGGTTTCCAGACTTTCTTCAGGTGTTGTTGAGTTTTAGAGACAAAGACGACCAACAACAGCGCGACAAAAACAGGAAATCAAAGCTGTGTGAGATGAACAGGGCTGGTATGTACACCGCTGTGCACGCGCTTGTGTTTTACATGTGATGTGAACAGCTGCCTCTCAGTAGTCTAGGACGTCTGTAGCACCTTGAGAAGGCCGATCACTTGACCACATTTAACGCTAATCGTGCACAGGTTTCTGATCTACGTGAGGAATTCTGCTCTCTACAGGAAATAAACAGAACTGCAAGCTGACAAAAAAAAAAACAACCCCAAATCCACTTTGCTGTTCATTTACATGATCCTCACCAACAAAATAAAAATTAACGGCAATCATAATAGACAATAATTATAATAATCATATATGGACAAAGTGGACAGGTGATCCATATTAAGTCTACAATTTCTTTTCTTATTTTTTTACGAAGTCTGCTACAAAAAATCAAAAACAACAAACAAAAACAAGCCCAGACACCTGGCACTGAAAATACACCATAACCTTTGTGTACAGGCGCTTTACGAGAGTTTATGAAGACGTTTAGAACTATCTTAAACAGAGCATCTCTACATCAAAGTCTCAGGCAGAAAAAAGTGAAGCATCTAATGGTGCCATATTCCTCATTTACTTTGTACAAATAATAAATCTATATGTGTCAAATACGCTTAAATACTCGTGATAAACCCCCAGAACCCCGGCCCACCCGCCCCCTCCCCAAATTCGTGACCCCACCTTCAGACACAAAGAAAAAACAGAAAACCCTTGGAAACTGTACAGAAAAACAAAGCGTCCGTATTGTGAGTCCGATTAGCTGGGTGCGTTTTGGCTTGAGTTAGAAAAATAGTTCAAACAGGATTGAGATTCAGTATAAAGTCTGCTGCACGTTCAGTAAAATGACCAGTCCGTCCAAAAACAATCCAAAACAAAGTGGTGTGTTCTTTCCCCCACCGTGGGGAGGATAAAAAGAAGGAGGGATCAGAGAGGAGAGGAACGTATGGACGATTTTTAATGCCTTAGCCCCCAATAGATGACAACCAACCACCCCCACCTGACTGACCTGCCCACTCAAACCAATAGAAGGAAGTGTTTTACAAAGCGTTTCTCAGTCAACTCAATGCACAAAACCAAAACTATCCAATAGAAATCACAGCTGCACAATATTTTTTTAAGTAATTTCTAATGGTCAATGTAAAATTGTCACTTCATATCTATTGGTTTATTAATCGTGAAATTTTGACAGTAAATAAAGAACAAATGCCAGATTTAGGTTTTGTCAAGAACAAGTCAAAAACTGCAAAAGATTATTACGATATGCAAATAAATAATCTTACCCATCAATCCCAATCTTACCCATTTCCCAATGTTGAATAAATGTGTATATTTTCCTACTGTGGGACTAAAAGAATAATCTTATCTTAAATACAGATAAAAAAGGAACATTCTGTGGCTACTTTTGGTCCATATCCGTGCACGCTTTCTGAAAGCTGTACTGCTGGAAATTGTGGCTACAGTATTGCCAATATTTCAACCATGACCACTGGCATTTGTTCATAGGTGAGAAATTTGTGATGATTTTTAACGTTTACATCGCTTGTACAAACCTTTACTCTACAGCCTCTTTCTTTCTTTTCTTTGCAGGATATACATTATAACCTCCAGTTTTTTTTTTTGTTGTTTTTGGAAACGTTTGACTCTGAACCAGTGGATGTACTGCTTAGCATTCATGCCAAGGTAAGTTTAAACCCCTTTTTTAAGGTTTGTACTCCTTTTACAGAAGTACAAATTGAGCATTAAGGTGGCTCTTTCTGTTGGGGAAATTACTGAAGCTCTTAACTTGTATATTACTATTAAATTAAAGCTCAATCAGAATTTCTATTAAAAAAAAGTACCATTACCTGGTTAGAATAACACAGGATGATGTTTCACAGTCACATTACTGATAGACTATAGTGTTTTGCTTTTATTTTAAGCCATTACAATCCCCCCACCCCAAAAAAAAAGTAAATAGTAATTTAATGCTAGTAGTATGCTACTCAAGTGAGTGGCCATGCTCTCTAATCAGCTAACTGAGATAATACGTTTGTAAAACACACTCCTCTGCTGGCTGTGCGTTTATATTCATGATGGCTGGGAGGAGTAAAATAGCAATGAAAAGAAGGACAGCTAGAGAAAGAGAATACATGCAGTAATGGGACGTCCTCAAAGTCTTTATAAGCAGAGGAACTGCTAGCAGGTCTAGCTTTAGAATTTGGGCCTTAACGTAATTTTAATACATCGGCTCCGGTCCGCGATCTTCGGGGGGAAAGTCCGAGTTAAGGAGAGACTCCATGTAGGCGATATAGCTGGAGCTGTGTGAGAAGCTCTCCCCAGTCTGAGCCTGAGGGGCTTGGAGGGCAGGAGCTCCAGGCGTGGCCATGGGGGTGGGTGGAGCAGAAGTGCTGGTGCTGTTGCTGTGAGTAACACTGAGGCCTGAATAGGTGGAGATCGGTGGGCGGACGGGGAGCGGAGTCTGGTCTTTCTGTGATTCTGTAGCTGTCATAGGAGGAGGTGGCGGCGTGGGCAGCCGCGGGCGTTTAGCTGCCTGAGGCCCATCGGGGGCTTGAGCCTGAGGATCCTGGGGGTTCATTGTCGCCTGCAAGAAGAAGAAAGATCAAATCAGAGTCAGGTAAACTGAACACACATTTTATCATTACTATTTTGTTTAAAATGCATTTTCCATACATCTAGAAATAAACAGATTGCAAACAGAGCTGCTAGCTCCTCTGGAACACGTTGAAGGTCACAAACCAAGCTGTTGGAATTACTTGAACACCATCTAGGTGTTTTAACCAAGCAGTTAGTCCTTCTAGAACACCCTGAGGTCACAGGCCATGCTGCTGAATTTCACCAGTCACCAGCAATCCTTGCTTGATCTTCCATAACTATTTTAGGTTAACAATACTAAGTCACCAACTAATTCTTTCTATCTATTATATTTATTAGAACACCTAAGACACAAGTCAATCTGCCAAAACTTTTATAGCAGCTTTAGGTAACCATGTTGGTATATTTTTTGGAATGCTAGATCTTCTAGAACAGTGAGACTCAAACCAAACACAGCTTCTAGGTCATGGGTTACCTTGACAATCTTATACACAATGGGCCAGTGGGGGTGTAGGTTTTCATTCCATTAAAGCAGAAACACAACTGATCACTACTTGTACTGACACTACTTGTTCAGTCAGCTAGCTTTAGCCTTTAAACAAGTGGTTACCTATACAGGCTGTGTTTTTGCTTGGTTGAAATGAAAATCTGCAGCTACATCGGCCCTTTATAGATAAGACAGGGGCCCCTGTTCTAAGTCATTAACAAATTTCTAGGTCACATCCTGAGCTGCTAGATCTTCTAAAACACACAAACATGCATTATCTTTTATCATGACCTGTTATTATCTATTCTTTTGTCTTAGATTGTGTGAGCTGATAAATCTGCAAGAACAGAGGCCATCACCCGTTCAGTGGAAATGTACCTTCTGTAGGAAGTCAACTAATTATGGACCTTAAGAGGTGAAACCTACAGGAAAGTGAATAATATTCTAGAACACCTGATCATCTGTATTAGGGAAGGTTAATATAAAAGGCATATATAAAAATAAAATATCTAATTACTTTGTGCTTTGGGAAAATTTAAGTAATTACTGGTTACAGATTTAGCTTCACAAGACAAAGTTGTCATGTTGTAGATGTTAGTCGTGCTCCTTCATTTTGATAAAGAGATTGGCCAAATGTTTGCAATAGAATTTTGCATACGTAAAACACACTTACCAAACGAGTCATGACTCTCTTGGGCAGCTCCTGATTTAGAGAGTGAATCTCAGTCTGCTTTAGCATCAGCTGAGACTCGTCCTGAAACTCCACCTGAGAGAAAGAGAGAGAGAGAGAGAACTAATTAATTACAGAAGTCCATCATATCAATGTTTTAGAAAACCTTTTCTAACTAAAGCATTAAGCTACTTTTGAGTCCCAATCCTATTTCATCACCACTTGGAGTTTACACATACTGGTAGGTTGTCCCTATTCTTGTTTATTTTTTGGAGACTCACATTCCAAACCGAGGGGTCTCAGAATCACAGCAAGTAAAGTTGAAATTGAAAATAAAGAAGTGCTGTATCAGCATCGAGCAGTGGAACTGTGTTTTCTGAAAGGCTGGTTCTCTATCTAATACTTTTGGGATGAGCTGGGCAGTTAGACATTACCAAATAAAATAAACAAACAAGCAGACCTAACTTTAGTCTAATATTTTGTTTATATACTGCATTACCTGCTTTATTTTTTATTTTATTTTTAATTGCAGAATGATCACATTCAATACTGTGTAAAAGGTTTAGGTCCCTGGGAAAATAGAATTAAAAGCTCCTTAGCTGGACAGTTATTGTTAATGTTTAGGTAAAACCCAACTAATAATAAATATGGATATTCATAAACTCAGTGTTATTGATAAATAAGATGAGCTGGTGATTGAAATTATCTGCTTCAGTGGGGGAATGGAAAGCTCTGTTCTTTAAACTAGCTCACAAAATCTCAAACACTGTATTTACTGCATTTATGTTTCTGTGTTTGTTCTAATGTGATAGTTTCCATAATACGAATATACATTTTTTTGATGAGACAAATGATTTTAAATAATATGATTAGATACCTAAAAACTCTGTACATCACTATGCATCCCTAGGTAGATAATGTCACATTGCTTTTAAGGCTGGGCGATATGACATACAATTCCAAGCAACAATTTTGATCATATTTTAACATGCAGACAACAAATTATTAGCAGCAAATTCTTAAAAACGTTATTTAAATACATTTTATTCTAAAATGTGACGCACTTTATCTAATAGTACTTATTACACTGACTACAATCAAATGTGCAGTTAATCTTTGTGTTTTAATCACTGATGAAATTCACAATATAATTAGAGACACGTATTTACCAGAATAACAATACAATACTGTCACATTGCCCAGCTCCTAAATGTTCATCAGTGAGGAACACAGAGGTTCAGATGAGCCCCCTAATTAAAAAGCTGACCAGAAGAGGAGGAGAGTTGTTTTCCTCCTGCTGAGCCCCACTTACACAGCTACCTATCAAACCCTGCTCTGTTCAAAGGCAGCTGAAGGAGGGAGTGAGGGAGCGTGTGTGTGTGTGTGTGTGTAAGAAAAACATGTTCATACTGCAGAGAAACATGTCAGTGTGTGCACAGAACGTGAGGCTTCCCTCTCTGACAGAGCTGTGTGTGTACAAACTTTAATACATGTTCAGCTCAGACGAACCCTTCTCTCTCAGTATGCAGCTGTAGTCTTTTGCTGTCACATTTTAACGTCTCGCGAACACACACACACACACACCTACACCTGTACACTGTACCAAATAAACACAGTTTAACTGAACTCTGTATGAAAAATACACTACATCACACTTCAGCTCTGCCCTGAAGATCTGCAGCAGAGGCAGAAACAGACATACAAGAACAAGAAAGGAAAAATAGAGGCGAGTGTGCGAGCGAGAGAGATGCAAAGCTGTAAACAGTTACAGAACCCTGGGAGAATAACTGGCTGTTATATTAGGAAGGGTAGAGCCACTGCAGCTATATGGTGTTTAAGTGCCATATACTCTGGCACAGTATGTAATTAATGCATTATTATTATATACAGTACCAGGCAAAGGGTTTCTATATTTAATTTACTTTCACCAAGGACAGATCAACACACTCTTGGTATTTTCTCAGAGATAAATGTGGCTACATGTGTTCCTGTATAGGTTTAATGTCTTCAATATTTAAACTACAATGTAAAATTAAATCAAACACAAAATAAGGTGTGTCCAAACTTTGGACTGGTACTGTACATACACTCTCAAATCCAGGGGATCACACTATGTAAAATGATCATGAAATGGCTTGGGAATGACCACACCTGTATGAGTTGTGAGGTGTTACCTTGTAAGTGAGGTTAAGGTTGCACAACCGGAATATGTTTAAAAAAGCATTTCCACCCACAGTAGACAGTGTGTATGAATGGGGGTGAGAATAAAAGAGAGGAAGCAAGAGCATGAGCAATTCATTTACCTGGTAAAATTTGTGGACATGCTCCTTGACGAATGAAGCGTTCAGAACTCGTCCGTCTACCGTGTTCACAACCACGAACTCCCCCAGCTCAGGAGGTCCGTTGCGCAAGCAGTCATGACTCTGAGAGAAAGAGGGAGAGCGGAGTGAGTGTATATGTATTTAATATGTATACACACTTTTACAGTAGCTTTTCTAAAACAGGTATTCATTTGAGATGTTCATAGGTATATAAATGATTCTTTAGCAATTAAGAACAAAATCACTCCAACAATTGGTTTTCCTGGACTCACCAGCACGTTCTCGGGGAAGATGTTGTCGCAGTACGAGCCGTCGTCAAAGTTCACCTCGTAGTAGGTCTGAGAAGCGAGTCCGATGATGGTGCAGCGATAAAACCAGCCGTCACTGCTCCTGCCTATCGCCTCCTGCCCCAGCGAGAGATCCCGGGGGCCCGACTTCACCTGCACCACAAAACCCAAAGTTACAAACACCTTTTAAAAGGACCAGTTAGCATGTGCTTCCTTCCACTCACATCAGTGATTGCAGCATTACTGGATAGTTCAAAACACTTGTAAGAGAATACTAATTGCCAATTCTGTAATCAGCTAGCATCATGTGCCCGCACTATTGTGCCACCCCACACAGAGAGCAAGAACAGGTATGCTCTCTGGGACACGCGGCTACAAATAGCTAGGGAGCCCCCAGAGATCCAGCCTGAGAAAATGGCATGGTGGGACTAATGCTTCAACAGCCTCTCTAGAGCCCTTAAATACAGTTTTTAATAATAATATTTAAAAAAATTATCATCCAATGCCTAACTTACATAAACATATACATACTAGTACAGTATAACAGAGTTTGTTAAGCAGACTCTCACTGTAAAGTAGAATAACTAGATTGTGGACATACCTTCAGAGAGGTCTGTCTGTGCTTGTGACACGTAACGGACACCACATACGGCCAATCAGCAGGCTTCATTACCACTCCGGCCAGGTGGGCGCAGGTGACGTGGAAGGAGGTGGAGCAGTTCTCAAACGAGCACTGGATACACGCTCCGCAGTTCTGCTTTGTGGTCTTGTGGCAGTAGATGCACTTCTGTAACGAGACGATGGCAAAAGAAAATCAGTTTATTGGGAAATTATAAAAAAGTTTCTTAAATAACAAAACCAGAAAATGCAAAAAGTCTGCAGTTCCCCAATTCTGCACAGGACTATTTTTACACTGAATTTCTTTTTCCTATTTATTTCAGCATTATAGATGTGTTAGGAGGTTAGCATTATTTA
The DNA here is from genome assembly GCF_023375975.1 of Astyanax mexicanus. Taxonomy (NCBI): domain Eukaryota; kingdom Metazoa; phylum Chordata; class Actinopteri; order Characiformes; family Acestrorhamphidae; genus Astyanax; species Astyanax mexicanus. The sequence goes on along the minus strand of NC_064423.1, from coordinate 27,716,716 downwards.
CTTATTTATCTACTAAAAGTACACAAAAAAAGGAAAGCAACATAAAAAATTGACATGGTGTTTACTTATATACAATAATATTAACTGCACACAGACGATCTAAAGAAAATAATTCAGTGTTTATCTGTCCTGTTATGATTCAGTTTGACTAATTTTAAAGTACATATATAAAAGAAAATCAGTAAATGTGTTTTTACTAATTTCTGGAGTTTGTAAAATCTTAGCAATACTTAGTGTAATGAACATATATATAGTGGTAAAATAATAATTTTACATTTAAATTATGTATAATAATACAGGTTTATATTATAAGCATACTGTATACAGAATGTAAAATAAAAGCTGCAAAGGCTAAAAATTAAGGTCAAACATATAAAAGTAAAACTAAAATGACCCTAGTTATAAAGGGTGAATACTTTAAATCCACATTTCTACTGATTGTATTTTTATTAATGGAAATAAAATGTTTATTAAAACACAAACATTGGACTATGGATAAAAATATTTTTCGTCTTTTGGATTATTAAATATGGTTTCTAAAAGCAGGAGAGATAATTCAATCGAAATTCATGCCTATAACTGTGTCAGAGTTCACTGAGATTTTGAGGTTCCTTAACCTCTGCCCACTAGCTGTGCGCAAGGTTTAGGCATGGTTGTGATTTGGCTAAGGCCTTAAGAGCACAGGCAAATAAATTCAAACTTAAAGAGGAAAATGCTAATGCATCATTTTAACACTGGAATTCACACAGTCTCTATTGAAGAATAATGATGGAACAAAGCAGGCAGTTTTTGGTGCAGTGGCTTTCAGACCACACCCACTCCTGCACAGCTATATAATCCCAGTATGATCTCAATATGTTCTCCTCTGCATTTCCAAAGAGTGCGACCCACTCCACCCCCTGCTGAGTTTATTGATAGACAATAAAACTTCTTTATGAAATTGTCGATACTTCATTTCAGCTCCCGCCGGCCAGTCGCACAAATGTCCAACAGGCTCCCGACACAGAGCCGGGGTGGAGATATTTCACACGGCTGGATTTAATATTCCACGGGGCAGAATCATGAGACAGGCCGAACAGTGAGGAGAGGGAACAGGAAGGGATTTACGGGCATCAACGGCTCACGGTTTTATTTATACATGCATCCGAGATCCGTTTCTGCATGCTGGACTCTAAAGCTAATTAATAGCACTTACATATTAGTGTTATATGGCTTTAAAAGGGTCTCATATTGTGTAATTTCTCTCAACTTATTTTATATCATTACCCAAATCTTTGCAAAAACTGATTAAATTATACTGAACACTGCAACAATTATTACTCATACTGCTTCACAAACTGGTTTTCCAAACTACACTAGCAACTGAGAAACAATACTATTATTAATACATATTAAAAAAAAGAACATCAGAAATCTGGTTCTGTGACTGGACTACGATGAGTAAGTTCTGTAAAACCAGCAGCATGTGGGAAGACCACCAGCAGGCTTCCAGACTGCAAAATTTAACAGTGACTCAGAGCTGCCTGCCAAGCTGAGCTGAGTCTATGACAACTTCAGCCTCTCAGTGCCCGACTCTGCATTCAGAGGACTGAAGATAACCCGCTGAATTCACACACTAAAGGTGAAGTGAATCACTTAGCAATAGAAAAAAACTAACAGAAGCCAGAGCTGCAGTTCCCAGAATCAATGCAGAAAGTAAATCACTAGGACATTAGTGATCATTAAGCTGAGATGATTTTTAGAAACTCTGTATATTCCCTGATTTGATTAGCGTCTAATTGAAGGGCATCTGAGAGCAACAAGGGACGAGTCGGCTTCTATAAAAAGAGTTTATTTCATTATAGAAATCATTTTTAGTCGCTTACACAATCTCTGAAGCGCCTTCTTCCACTTAAGGCCAATATGACCTTCATTTGGGTGAGTGTGTGTGTGTGACTATAAATTGCATTTTAAAAATGTATTTATGAGGGTCTCTGTGTGTTTATTTCTATCCTACTGTTTGTTCATCTATTTACACTTTCTGCCATTATTATTCTATCCTTTGCATGCTTCTATCTATTCTTCATTCTATCCCACCGTGCTATCATCTATTCACCCTTCCTTCCATCCACCCATCTTTCCATTCTTTATTCTAACCCACCATCCTCCCCTCCATTCACCCTTCCATCCATCCATTTATCCATTCTTCTTTCTATCCTACTGTCCATTTATCCATTCATCCTACCTTGCATTCACCCATCCATCCTTATCCTACTGTCCTTCCTTTCTTCCATCCATTTTTTCATATTGCCCATGCTTCCCCATCTATCCATTGCTATTTCTATCTTACTGTCCTTCCATTTATTCACCCTACCTTGCATTTACCCATCCATACATTCCTCTCATCCTACTGTCTTTCCATACATTCACCCCTTCTTCCATCCACCCATCTATCCATTCTTATTCTATCCCTTTATCAATCCAACCAAATACATTTTTTTGCTTTCTATTCACATTTTAATCAATCCTTTCTTTTAATAAGCACAAACACATTCTTACCAGACTCTTCCTGGTGTCTGGGATGGCGCTCACATCCACAGGTTCTCGCTCCACAGAGTTGACAAACCGAGCCTCGGCCACTGCGATGGCGCAGATCACGTGCACCCACCTGCAGACCACAGAAAGCAGCTTTAGCACACAGTAAAGCAGTCTTTTCATTTAAACGCACACTCTGAGCAGATTACTGCGTACATGTGACAACACATCATGCACACAGCTTAACCACACCAAACAGTTACAGCACCTGTCGTCCGTCGTCATCTTCAGAGCACCTCCTCTAAGGTTACATAAACAGCAAGCCTGCAACACACAAACACACTTATAAATTAACTACAACTCGCTGTGCAGTGGTATTGAATTGAATTATCATAGTTAAAAATCAGTTTATCACAACTAGTCTGAAAGTTAACAACTACAGTTAAATGGTGAATCCAGTCAAACTATGTCCCACATTTCATGTCCCAGGTTATTATTGGTAAGATATACTAGTTGATCACACTTTATGCCCCATCCAAACGTCCACAAATAGAAGTTGGTGAGTACGACTGATGATTTAATGCGACACAAGTAGATAAAAGGTGAAAAGATAAATAACTTATCAGTTTTCACCACTTGTTAATGTGTTTGCTGCCAACTTGGATACTGAACTTATGTGATAAAAACCTATTAATAAAAGGAATTGATAGGATAACTCACCGCTGTCCAGGCCACTGCACTACACCGAGAACACATCCAACCCTCCTGCTTAGTGTCTGGCTTGACGCCATAGCAACCTAGATGGGGGCAGGACAAGTAAGAAAGAAAGAAAGATCATTTAATTTAACAAACCCCTTCTTTGCTCAAGTCACCTTTATTAATATTGGCCTATGAGAATTGAATGATTAACTAACAGAAATGTGTGTTACTGTGAAGTACAGATCTGTGTTGTGCCACCGTTGTTTTTTTTTGTTTTTTTTAATTTCAGAAAACTACATTCAATTTGCCCACATAAAGTCTCCAGAGGGCCTATATATATATATATATATATATATATATATATATATATATATATATATATATATATATATATATATATAAATAAATAAATTTAATACATAACAAAAAAGCAAAAAAATAATAATAATAAAAATCAAGACCAAAATTTAAAAGAAAACACCTGGACAAACCATTATGGGGTCTAAATGTTAAAGCCATAGGTGGTCTTATCTGCAACCTATTTACAAATAGGTTCCAACAGCCCAGTGAACACCGCTACATTACCCAGCTTGTACACAGCCCATGTGACGCATGTTGAGCAGACTAAGATTACAGAAAAATGCAGCTCGTGAAAAGCAAGAGCGCAAACAGCTGCAAAACACAAACTTCGTTAAATTGGACGGGATGTTTCATTTTCGGTGCACACACAACTTTTACTTCTCAGCCAGATGCCTTATCTTCAGTAACAAATCCCAAAGTCTGCAACATCCACATCTAAATATCCACATCAATTACCACCCCAGCTGGAAGTGTGTGTTTGTGTAGTTTTACAAGTTTGTTCAGAGTGGACAGTGTGTATGCAGCTTGTGTGGACTGCACATATACACACACGCGCGCGCACACACACAAACAACAACGGTGTGCATTTAATGCTGCAGAGAGCAATCATATTGCAGTGTCACCTCAGTGAGCCGTACACACACACACACACACTTCTCTCTAATTGGCTACGCAGCTTACACTCAGCCCGAGGAGAAGCACAAACTAAACAAACTACTTTTTCCCTCGTTTTCTTCGCTGCCCCTCTGCCTCAAATCTGTGCAGAAGCAGAATGTTTGTCAAAGTAAATACAGACTTTCAAGGTTCAGCCCGAGTGGCAGCAAATTGGCTGGAATCGTTTGACTGACACTGTGGTGCCAGGAAGAGGACTGCTGTCTGGCCGGCGAGGAGAGACGAGCAGGAAGCGGTGATTAATACACAGCGTGGGAAGAGGAGCCGGCTCTACTGGGGAAGTGTTCTACAAACATGGACGATGGGGAGGAATGTGGAAGCGACCATACAGTACAAAAATGCTACAGCAACAGCCCAGGGTTACCGCCTATATTAATGGGACACCTACAGTTACAATGTTTCTACAAATCACTTTTTTCCTTTTTTTTTTTTTTTTTCCTTTTTCCTTTGAGGAAAGATGTGGCATCAACTACAAATATGCAAATCACTTTAAATTCAAGTAGCAATCCATTTAATTTTGTTTCCACACTGAAAGCAGAAGCATTTCTGAGCAGAGAAGTGACAAAACAGCTTTAACATCAGCTTTAATTACTAAAATACAACCAAGGTGACAATGAGGTGTTTAAAACTCCAGCAGTACTGTTGTGTCTGATATACCACCATATCAGTGTCAAGAAAAACAGGGTGAAAAAGGTGTATAATGGATGTAAAAACGAAAATATTATACTACAAATCTGTAGTTAAATTGTCCACATTAGTGCAAAAGTAGCAACTAAAGCTTTAGTCTGACCATTCTGAAAATAAGTGAAATACATCTGCAATAAATGTGCCCATGTGAGCAGCCACCAAATGAATGTACAAAGCACCCTACAAAATGACGTATAAAATTTGTGTTACATATGCAGTCAACAGGAATATCAATTTTATAAATTAATAATAGCAAACAAGATATACAAGAGCTGCATCCATGTGTTCCAAAACAATGAGAAATAGAGTTTGATAGACATTTTACTGTGTGACAGTGTAAATCTGTTTAGTGTTTCATCAGTAAAGGAAGTATCTTCTTAATTTTTTCAAGTAGTATGTTGCAAAGTCAGCATGTAATGGCAAGTTCAGGTGAGCTTTTTCCATAATTAAAACAGCGGTACAGTCTCCAACTGGACTCCAGCAGGTAGAGCCACAAGGTGGTGGTTTCTATCAAGTGTCAGCCTTGGAGAGAATTGTCTACTCCTCACATAATAAAAGATCTTGTAAATGCAGGGTGTATGGTAGTCTGCAGTAACTGCAGTAGGGTGTAGGTCCAGGTGGAATACTCACTAGCGTGAACTTGCAGGTTGCAGCTGGTGCAGGCCAGCAGGACACTGGTGCCGTCCTCTCCGATGCGGGCACTGGAGGGCAGAGGCTCTGTATTCTCTGCTCCGGCGCTAAAGCACATCTCAGGAACCAGCGGCCGGGTTCGAGTTCCGCACAGAGACTTGGCCACGGCAGGGGGTTCCTTATGAGGCTGCACACAAAAAATACAAAACACAGAAATACAGTTAGTTACACACTGCTACAGATGCACTGCTTAAACATGCATAAAAAAAAAACTGTTAAATGAGCAAAACTACAAACACCATCTGTTATAATGATCTTATTGAAAAAAAATCTTACACCTACAGGTTAAGTTGTAATTTGCTTTGCTTTCAGGTGAAGAAAAAAATGAAGTTTATATTTTGAGTAGTTGTTTGTTTTAAATACCTTAAACTGTTTAGATAAAAAATATGAGCCCGGCATACTATTTTACCCAAGCATACCCAGCAAGGGAAGGGGTAGCAGGATAAAACTAATTTATTGAAAGAAGAAAGTTGTAAAAAGCATTAATGCATTAATATATTATAGATAATAGGGTTTAAAAATTCTTCAGTAGTAGTTGATGTATCTACTGAAAAGTTTTACTCATGTAAAATGACTTCAAAGACAATTAAAAGTATAAAAGTGTAAAAATAACGTTAAGGGGAAAAATACCATTATGAACAAAAGCTTAGGCCGTGCCACAGGTTCCTATAGGGTTATGACTATAATATTATTTATTAAAATGTTAACTTTGAAAGATTTGGCTTCGTGTTTCAGCTGCATATGTGCCCGTTGAGAATGAATGCATTTTAGTAGAACATAAATATATTAAAGAAGTTGGGACATTTCATTCAAGTTCTCTTGAGTCTCTGCACGAATCATCTTCATACTTGAAAACATACATCTGCTATGTTGTTGCTGGAGTGTGCCCCTGACTTGCGCAGGTGAGATGGATTATGTATAAACCAATAGGGTGTTGAAATGGTATATGTTTATACTTCTCACCCAACCCCAATCAGATTGGATGGAGAGATTTATCTGAATTGTTGTTTTTTTTTTGTTTGTTTTTTTTATAAGACGGCATGAAAAACTGAAGTAAAAGTAACGAGGTCATTTTTAAAATGTAAGGAGTAGAAAGTACAGATAACTGTGTGAAAATGTTAGGAGTAAAAGTGAAAAGTTGCCTGAGAATTAATTACCCCAGTAAAATATAGATAACCAAAATTTCTACTTAAGTAAGGTAATGAAGTATTGGTACAAATGCCTGTAGATCAGCAGCAAAAATCACAGGCAAAGAGATCAACAGAAAATTAAAGGAATATAATAAATAGAAGTTTTATATCAAAATTATTGTTTAACAATATTAGTCAAAAAAAAATCTGTTTTTCCAAAATCTCCATAAAATCTGAACTCATTCCGAGGGGTTTGGCATAAAATGTCTTGGTCATCATAAGTAGTCTGCCTGATGCCCAAGACATTATCATTCGTTAAATAGCGGTTAGAAATAAACATCATGTGGTTATCGTGGCCGCTACCTGTGAGTATGGACAGAAGAGCATACAGACGGCACAGTGAGGCTCAATGGTCGCCATGGCAGCATTGAACTGCTTCTCCGCCAGGAAGTTGGGTGAGCGGTTCTGCCACAGGAGACCCTCCTCTGGTTTCTTGGCCTCCTGCCCCACATCGCCCCCCTCTGGCAGCCCTGAGTATAGCTCTACAGGGGGAAAGAAACACATTCTTAAAATTTATTTTTTTATTTTTTTTAACAGTCATGATGGTGTGATGCAGAGAATGGTGGCAAATGTTGCTTAATTGTGTGTTGTAATCTAGCTTCAGATCCTCCTGCTCTGACTGAAGATCATCTTTGCTCTTAATTATAGACACTTTGACAGCCAGATGTTACGGTAGAAAGGTCTTACAACCGGTGGCTCTACCATATATATCAGTGGGAGGTAATCTCCGGTGCACTATGCCAACTATGCTCAACCATATTCTCCCAGAACCACACAGCAGGGGAAGGCAACTGGTTAACCCCGCACTCCTAACCACATGTTCTCTTTCTTCCCTCTTCATAATCCCCACTGTCCTCCCTCCTCTTCTCTCACTGACACGCTCTCTCCTTCTATCACAGAGCAGTTGCAGATGTCCTCCTACTGAAGACTCAAAGTGACTTTGAAAGCAGGTAATTGGGAGTCATGATCCTCAGATCAATGTGTGTCAGTCGCAGCAGAGAGGCAAAGAAAGTGGAAAGACAGAAAGGTGAAAAGGTACCAAGTAAGTGAAAGAGACAATAGAGGGTGGGAGAGAGAGACGGGCAGAAAGAGAGAGAGAGAGAGAGAGAGAAAATAGAGATGCCTTCAGAATTTGAAAACTATCCACCCAACTTGTTAAAAATATTTTCAGATCTATTAGGATTTTCAGAGGTAAATATCACACTAAATTTCACAAATTTAAAGCATCTGATTCTAAACTGATTTACTTTAAAGTGAGTTATTAGTTAATGGACAATGGGGTAGAATGTGAAAGAGTGCCAAACTGTATTAAATGCTACTACAACAGCACAGGTTTACCACCTGAATTAGTTGGACATCTGCAACTAGCAAGTTTCACTTTTTTCTCCTCATTGTCCATTTTTTCATTTAAGGAAAGATGTGGCATCAATTTGTCTGCACCCTTACAGAATCTGTCCTCCAGAAATATTAACCATCAGTAGATTAATTGCAGTTTTATTTTACGATTTTAACTTAATCCCTTGGAAGCATTATTATATGAATCATGCCACTTTTATGCACCTTTTGCACAGATGGAATACCTGTTACAAAACCTGGTATTCAGAATGTCTCAAGGTATATAAGCTTTGGACCGGCAGTGTAACTTCAGGCATGAGTGCAAATTAATGAATCTGGATGGCTGGATTAACTGCCAATAAACATTATAAGACTGAGTAAATGGAGTCAATATTTTCTATGTGGATTTTGTTCAACTGGAATTTTAAACTGCTGGTATTCATGGCGATAAGGGAAACATTACAGACCTCGGCAAATGCTACCAAGGGGTTTGACTAACTGCTGTGTTTATTTTTTTATATACAGATTTTGACTACTGTATATGTACAATGAATTGCCATTACATATGTTTTTTTTGTCAGACATTTTGTCAGAAAAGTTAAAAGACCCTTAAAAGCTATAATTACATGATTACAAATATGCCACTGGATGCCAGAATTGTTTAACCAAGGATTTAAAGACTATAAATAAGTGGACTTTCTCTTTAAAAACATAAAAAAACAGCAAGACTGTTTCAGTAAAAAACAAGACGTACCCTCATCGCTGGAAGCCTCCTGTTTAACAATGAAGAGTGGGGTGTGTGTGGGTGGCTTGCTGAAAGGATGTCTGCGACTCTTCTTCACCTCCACGGCCATCTTCATTTTCTGGAAGGAGTTGGACTACAGGTTGGAAATCAAATCAGACACATTCAGAAAAATGTAACTTTGTTCTGAATGTATTTGAACGTGTATTAAAAATCCACTTTCCATAGTGTAAGATTTACATTTAGGAACACTGCACAATTCAGCTGTAGACTGAGTAAAATGTTGCTGTTCTACAAACAAAGAAAATTCACCTGTAGGCCTGGATCAGTGACTGTGTTTCCATTATTCTGACCATCTGCAACCCTGGATGAGGTAAACTGCTCAAACGCCTGCTGGAAGCCGCCCTGTTCAGGCAGTGCCAGCTTCTTCTTCTTCTTTTTCTTCTTCTTCTTTTCTCCGTTCTGTCCTTCCTGGTCTCCTTCTTTAGCCTCTCCTTCTTCTTTCTTTACTTCGTTGTCTTTGCAAAAATAATATAAATATATTAATGGAATAAATTTTAATCCTCATTACAAATATAGTTCTGTAGCAACTAATAAATCCCAAAAAAAGCATCTGAAGCACCTTTACTTTTAAAAGTGAAGATCAGAAATATTCAAATCTGATCCTTGAATCCAGTTTTCAGTCCTGTTCTTTTTAATCTTTGGTGTGACACTATGTGGCCAAATTATATTTTTAATAACCGTTCCCTTAACTTTTAGCAAAAAGACCTCTAATGTAAACACTTTAAGTATCCAAAATCAAAGACGTTTGTGTTCCTCAGAGCAAGTTTAATGCCATCATACAATTTAAAAAGTTGTGCTAGAATAAACTAGCATTACATTTAACTAGAGGTGTTTAAAGGTTTTGGCATATGAGTAAATGCCTGGCTTAAGTGGTCATGGGACTTTGAGAACAATGCTACTTCATACACCAGATGTTGAGGCTGACTGAAGGAGGAAACTGATCATGTTTGCTCTTACTGAGCTACAGTTTACCCAGCTTCAGCAGCTTCATTTTCTGGGAGCACTCCATACCTGCACAGGGGTTCTACCTTCATGTTCTGAAGCTCACCTTCTTCACGTAGGGCTGCCTCCTGCTCCTCTCTCTCCAGAGCCTCCAAGGTCTCCAGTGCCTCCCTGGCCATCTTCTCCTCCTTCTGCTGCCTCCTCAGAGCCTCCTTCTCCTCCACACGCTGCTGATAATCAGCCACGTCCAGCTCAATGCCCTCATCAGCCAGCAGCTTCAGCTCCTCCAGCTTCAGCCTACGCAGCTGCTTCACTTTCTGCTGAGTTCTGAAGGAACACAGGCCACAAACGATGCTGAATCATTTTGAAACATTTATGAAATGTATAGGTCACGAAAATGGTTTAAAATGTAGAAGAACTGGTGCAAGTCCATTCACAAGTCCATTCACACCATTTAAACTGATTATTAAGAACAAGTTTTAAGTCTGAGCTTTAGTTCATTTACAGGTTCTACATTTATTATTAATAGCACAAGTTTGAACCAGAGTTTAATAACTCCACAAAATGAAAATGGCTATTATTAAATCAGCTTTCTTGCTAACAAAGTCAAAAGTTACCAAACAAATACATTTTAACCACATAAAATGACATCAGCTCAATTAAATGAATTGACAAATCTGAATATTTAGCTTCTTAAAATCATGAAAATGAGAGCATGTTCTAAAAGCACTGTCCTTTCGTAAAATAAAGGAAATCACTGCTGTTCATTCTCACCTGCGAAGCATCTTCTCTCTGAAGGTGACCCGGTTCTTCCTCCAGTGCTCCAGCTCAGGGCTGGTAAGTTCAGTGGGCTTCAGGTGGTCCAGTGGCGCTGTGTCCTTGCCCTGCTTCCACAGGTCATAGCGGTCAGGCTGCAGGCAGCGGACAAAAACGTCCATAGAGATCTTCACCATGTCCTTACGACACGAGCACTATGGAGACAGATAACAGAGAGACATTGGTTAACATGTTATAAAGCCTAGTGATCTTTAGTTCGGATTACTTTGGAATAGCCTCCCTATTAATATACGGGACTCAGACACACTCGCAATCTTTAAATCTAGACTCAAAACATTTCTATTTGCTCAAGCTTTTGAGTAATGTCTCATTACAATTTTCTTCCTCTTACAGCTTATCCAGCAAATATAAACCCTGTCCTAATCATCTGCTTTCTCTTTCTCTCCCCATGTCCTGAGCTGCTGCTACCAGTGCCCATCCCACTCCAGCAGAGTTTTATAAAACCATTCTAACCCCTTTTTCTTCCCTCCCCTCTCTGTTCTCTCTCTCTGTCTTTCTGACATGTGCTGAGACGCCTGGCCGGCCGGTCTTCCTGGATGTGTCCGTCTGTGGTTCCAGCTTTCAGGAATCAGCCCTGTCCTTCTACTCATCAGAATTATTTCACAACCCTTCTAACTTCTGCTTTTTTTCTCTTCCTTTGCTTTCTGTTTTCTCTATCTATCTCTTTTACATGTATGGAGATGCCCTGTTCCTGATGTTCCCAGCCTGGCTCTCCACTGCCCGCTGTGTTGTTCTCCGGCTCTGCAACCCTGCACTGATTACCATTAACACACTCAGTATCTGTTTCTGTATTAGCCATAGCTCTATAGTTTGTGCCCATCACATTCTTATATTCATAAATTAGTACCTGTTATATTAGCCATAGTTCACATTAATTCTCTGTACTGTTTTGTTCTGTTATTTGTTTGTTGTTTGTACTGAGCGGGTCAACCCGAGTAGGCTGGATTCCTCGGACTGAGTCTTGGTTCCTTCCAAGGTTTCTTCCTCTTAAAGGGAGTTTTTCCTTGCCACTGTGTCACCATAAAAAATGGCATCTCTGTGGTGCTGCTCATAAGAGGCGTGGACCTGTTTTTCCTGTAAAGCGGCTTTGTGACAACCTTTGTTGTAAAAAGCGCTATATAAATAAATAAAATTGAAAAATTTAAATTGAATTGATTAAATGGATATAAATGGATAACTTTACGGTGCTCTGGAAAGTCAATTTATCTATCTTAACATAGTTTATTCAAGAGTGCTAAACTTTAAACTCAGAGACAAGTATATGAACTGAAATACAAACTGCAGCAGAAACAGCATTAGATAAAATTCCAACTTAAGTAAACGTAACATAAGTAAATACAAACAATGTGTTTGATAGACAAAAATAGCTTCAAGCTCAGAAGGACTACAGGGTAGATGCCTTAAGCTGTAGCACAGAGCTTTAGCTACAGTTAGTGAACTGGGTAAATTATCACAACCACTAGTAAGGATGGGTGTTTTAAACATTAACATTTAACGTCTCTGCGCTTAGATTCATACTCAGTGGCCTGTGTGCAGCTGTGCTTCAAGGCAGAAAGTATTTGTGACTTGAGTGGTAAAGTGATCGAGACTAGTACAGGCTAAAGCTCTCATGATACAACTTGCTAACAGAAACTGCTTTCAGCTACAAGGGAGATGCAGATGGACCATTGCTTTTTACTACAGATGGAAAAAGAGAGGCTCTTTTAGGAGATTGAACCAAATGAAAGAATTAATATGGAAAGAGATTCCATCTTGGGGGACGTTTGAATAATCATCCACACCAGTGACATTTGGTGGGCAGTCAGGTACTTCAATTATTCCAAACAACAGATATAGGTCAGACCTAGGGGAGGACTGAGACACTTCCATTTCACTAATGGCTTGACAAAATATTAGCAATAAATAATAAAGCAATGCAACATGCATGTGTGTGTATGTAACTGTTCACCACAAAAAAGAAACAGTTACAATGCTTTACATCTCTTTTAAAATGTATGCAGGTGTGGCAATGTTGTCATGTGTCTTGTTGATGACAAACACTGATCTGAGATCAGGGAGAAGATTTTTCATTTTCATCAAGATTCATATTTGCGTTCTAACCAAGCTACGAGGGCGTTTTTTTAAACAGAAACAGGGAAAAAGAACAAACAGAGGCTTTATTTATCCAGAAGGGCTTCAACCGAGACTCTCCAGTCCAGCACTAATTAAACAAGAAGCTTCTAGTGTTTATTTTCAGCCTGCTGATGTAAGAGTTGCTGCTGTGCCTACAGACAGAACACCCATAGCTCTACACTCTCCTAGATTGAAAATGGTTGATGATACAAACTGTATGAGGTACAAACTGCACAACAATATAAAATCAGACACATATTACAAACTGATGAAACCAAACCTACTGAAATATATCCAGTGGAATTAAAGCGTTCATCTGGAAATCACCAGGCCCAGCACGGCCTTTGAAGACTGCAATCGGAGTTCTAGTGGACACAATGGTGTGTGATTCACTGAGAATTAGCTTCATACAATCAACAAAAGGAGGGCTGTTGAAAGTCTATGATCTGGAATAATTGTGCGCTCTCAGCTCCTTCTGTTTGGACCCGGCAAGCTTTTATTCCATATCATCATTAGAGAAGAAGCTCCTCTCAAAGCAACTGAACATGAATGAGCTGAAAGGATTCCACGTCACCTCAGAGGAAGCATGATATCGACTCCACAGCGCAGACCTTCATTAGGTCAGGCTCCCCACATGAGGAGAAGACTGCACCACTAAAAACCTGTCTGAAATCAGGACTGGAGTGAATTGATACCAACATTGACCTGATTAAGGGGCGCAGAGTGGTCCAGCAGTCTAAAGCGCTGCCACTATGAGCGGGAGGACACAGGTTCGAACCCTTTGCCATCAAGCTGCCGGCGCTCAGAGGGAGCAAAATTGGCCCTGCTCCCTCCAGGTGGGTAGATGGCGCCCTCTCCCCACATCACTCCTAGGGTGATGTCTGCAGCACAGGGCGTCTGTGAGCTGATGTATCGGAAGCGAGACGCTGCGCTTTGCTCTGAGCACACTGCTCGACTGCTCGGCAATGCTACATCAGCAGCAGCTCGAAAAGAAGCGGTGGCTGACTTCACATGTATCAAAAAAAAGCATGTGTTAGTCTTCACCCTTTTGGTGTGTTGGGGCATTACTAGTGATAGGGGGAGTCCTAATGAGTGGGTAATCGGCTATGAAAATGGTAAAGAATTTGTTGAAGTAACTGTCCACTGTTTAGGTAGCACTTTCTTTTAGATTACTGAGGATTACTTAGGATTACTGTGAGGATTTGATTTCAGAAATTTCAGTGGATTTCAATTTCATTGAATTCAGAAACAAGAGTTCAGGATAGGAAAAAACTATACTGGAGGGCTCCATATGCCTCAAAACACTTGCACATATTGAAACCATGTAATACATTATAGAAGGCATAACTACCCACCGTGGAAAGTGCAGTTGGTTGCAATGATCGTGACCTACGGCAACTGGCAAGAATTGTCCATGTGAACAAACAAGTCACAAATTACATGTTACCCGCAAGTCAGTGCAGCCTCTTTAGCTTTCCTAGGGGCTTGGCAAACATCAAAGAACATAATTTCTCTGTCCCATGACTTTTGGCATTTCAGGGTGTACTTACAAATTAATATGGCATTGTTTTTCTTCCACTTCTTTAAAGAAAAGTAAGAAAAAATGACAAAGAATCTCACATTCTCTCCTAAATATGTTGGCTAACTTACAAGTGTTAAAAACAAATAAAAGCAGAAAAATAGACGCCAACCTGGAAACATGCCTTGTAGTGAAGTTTCGAAAGTGTGATTATCATTAAATGCTAAATCGTGACTCCCTCACCTCCCTCGGTTTCACATGGAACTGAATCAGCCTCCAACACCGCCCTGAACAGGTGCGACACAAACACTACAAGAATAGCAGCCTCCGCGTGCAGGTGATGGATTCCACCACGGAGCTCGCGTTAGTCTGCGGTCTGGCCTGGCAGGTGCTTTCTCTCTGCACTAACAGCAGGCAAGCACATCACACTGAGGGAGCACTTATCAGCAGCAGAGTGGAAAAAGAGAGGAAAAGGGAGAGGAAAAGAGAAGAGTGATGAAAATAAAACTCATTTTCTCCAGAGGGTCGGCTCACTGTATTACGGACGGCCTTTATTTGTTCCGCTGCACTGCGAACCTTGTGTTCAATTACGGAAAACATTTCACTGCAAAGACAGGCAAGAGTGAACAGCTCTATACAGTTGTGTGTGTGTGTGTGCGTGCATGTGTGTGTGTTGTGTTGTGTTAATAACCACAACAACAAGCGCTAGCCACAAAAGCAATATCAACACTACATCTCCAGAGCAGCACTGATTGAAGCTACTGTATTTTCTACCTTCTGTGCTGAACTGCAGACGGAGAGAAAACAAAAAGATGGGAAAATGTGAGGAAAGGACATTCCTCAGAGGATCTGGCAACGCAGGCATATATACACATCAATCGACACTTTCTGCTCAAACACTGTTCATATGTTGTTGATAGTACACTTACGTAAACTGACATGCCACCTATTGCACTGTCCACTGTGGGTGGTGATGCTTTCTATGAAGTACTCCCAGTAAACTGAGGAATGTATTCCTGCACAACTTTCAGAAATGGAATGTCCTGTCTGTCTTGAACCGACTATCAGGCCTCACACAATCTCCCCTTATTTACTGCTATTCCATGAATTCTGGCATGTCTGTGTATTATCCTGCATTGCCTGCTAACCTCAAAAATAAGTAATGTGATGTATTACATTTACATTTTTTTTTTTAGATTACATCCTTATATAATAATAATGTATATCGTTACCTTTCTAAAATAATTACCCAACGACTTTTTTTTTGCAAAATGAGACTTTTTTGATTAAATCATCTGCACTCGTGGTAAAATTGTGGTAAACATTTATCCAACCCTTTTAGGATGATGGCTTATTTCAAGAGTGTTCATTTTTTATAAATAAATTATAAATGAATTAATACAGCATTTTACTTGGGCAATTTTAATAGCTTTCAAATTTTAATAGTGGCTACCTTCACTGAACTAACTTCTACGATTTATGGGTTGGCCAAAATTTAATTTTTACAATAATATAAAGTTTTCTACTTATTAATAAAGGCCATAGGCTGTTTATTTTAAATAGTTGTTTAGTCTTAAAAGGTGTTATAGATTTATTAGTTTAAATTAGTTTTATTGAGATTTTTTTGTCTAAAGAATTAATTAGAATTGTTCTGGTTGGTTCTACTGCTCAACTGTATGAAAAAAACATTGCTTATTTTTAAATAGCCATAACAATGGTCATATGTTTTGTGTGTTTCTATATGTAAACGCTACACAAAACTTAAGCAATTGTAAAGGGTTGAGCAATTTCTCTTTTGTTAGGAACACTTAATCACTCCAATAATTTTATAATGGATTTAAAAATGGGAAAACACTTTTAACTCTTTATTATCGCGATTGATTTCTACTTTCCACAATCAAGTTAAATAGCCAGCTTCAGTTCGATGCATCAGGAAGCACCCAAGTAGTTTTACACACACATACACATCTCTATTAGTGTGTGTATAAACACTGGAAAAAACAAAGGTTCTGTCCTTCAGGCTTCAGAACGCAATGAGGCCAGAGCATCGCTCCTGTTCATAATGAGGTTAAATGATCAGAGGATGATTAGGCATTTCTCTCTCTCTCTCTCTCTTTCTTTTTTCTCTCACTCTGGGACATGCTCTCTCTCCCTCTCAGACACTCCCTGGTTAATGGCTGCACCAGTAGAAGGATGGAGCATGTGGATGATCTGGCTATCTCCATCTCCATCTGCAGTGAAATTAAATTATCAACATTGTTAAGGGTCTTCCCACTGCCATCATAACCAGACACATGAAGATGACCATATCAAAGAAGCAGTGCGTTCTCTGCAGTTCCACTGAAACCGGTAGCCATACAAACCGATTTATAGCAGTCTAAGAAATATCTATCTTGACCTTTATATAAATCTGAAGAGCTTTAATGTACAAGGAGGTCTGAACACAGTCACAGGTCTAACAAATTAGCCCCTAATTAGCAGTAAATATATTTACCATCATTCAGGCATGTCTGTTTCTGAGCAAGGCAGCGGTCATGTGTGCTAAGTGGACATCATCTCTCTGCCATTTAAAACAAAATCCCTTCCATGTGTGTGTGTGTGTGTGTGTGTGTGTGTGTGTGTGTAGCCCTGCAGCCAGTCTTTAGAATGAGTCCACTAATGAGCTCCTCCATTAAGAGAAGCAGAGACAAATCTGAAATAATGACTCAGTGTACTGGTCTCCCATTTCACGCACTTTACTGACAACAGATGTGGGGGGAGGGAGAGAGAAAGAGAGAGAAGGGGGGATAATATAGAGGAAAAAATACTGCTTGTCTGTAAACATCTTTGTTCTATAATAATTATGGTAGATATATATGGGCATGGGCTTGGATATGAGCTGGTAGTGGACTATCCAGTACTTTGTGATGAGTTGGAAATTTGGCGATGAGGTGGGGTGGCAATTATACAACATCCAGTACTCAACTAATGCTTTTGTCACAAAAATCAATCAGATCCTTACAGAAATGCTCAAAATCTAGAATAAAACCATCCCTTGACGATAGATACGATAACAACAACAGAATACACAAATTTTAAAACCTATGGTTTCAGAAGAAATAAGAAAATAAAATAAGAAAATATTAAATCTATCTTAGAATAATTTTAATAGCTCTCAAATCTCAAATCTCTTTACTGCTACCTTTTATTGCTTAAGGTTAAAATATCTTAATGAACCAGTAAGAAAAAGCAGGGGAATAAAGAGAAAGCGAATGAAAAAAAGGAGATAAGAGAACCAACAAAACATACAAGATGAAGAACAAAGAGCATCAGTGTGAGAGCAAGGGAGAGACAGAAGACCAAATTGTTGTCCTGCACTTTGTCCAGCACTGTAGCACCCCCTGCTGGTGCAGTTCAACCAGACAACGGGTGAAGTCAGCGCTATTTACAGCAAAGCACAGTCACACAGTCCTGCAGTTCTCTGCGTCATGTACTGATCTAACACCTGCACACACCACTGAGCAGAACACAGAAAAAAAAGCTAGAACCCATTACTGTCTTCTAAAGCTGAAGCACTTTCTATACCTCAGTTCATGTTTAGAGAACATTGTAAATCTTGCCGTATCAGAGAGCATCAACAAGTCAGATCACTGGACAACTGCACACACAGGCTGAGAGGAGTGATGGTTCAGACCTGTTGTTATATTATGCTAATTTGGGGGTATGAAATATGTTTGTATTAGATGGTAGATAAATCAGAATTGTAACTCCAGGGCCAGCAATCTGTTTTTGCGTCTTGCCCCTGTGTCGTTTAATAGCAACAGAGCTTGTGAATTTATCTACACCGGAGGAAGTGGAAGTGAGGTTTGTTCAGGTAAATTTCTGGCGTACTGCTATCTTTGCAACGAAAAACACAGGTAAGCCACGACTGCTTTAAACTCTGATAACAGTTAGTCACACATTTATTGCTATTGCCAAAATCCCTCAACGGGAAAAGTGACTGCTTGGTTTATTTCATGTTGCGCCCAAAATACACCCATGATTTAAGGAGAGAATTAGTACGTGCCCTTTACGTGTTACGCAAGGTGTAATTTCTGTGTCCTTGCCATACCAAAGACACACTTATACGTTCTAAATCAAGCTTCACAGTGTGCGATTGACAACTCACCTATAGATCGCTAAAATAGGGCTCAGTCTTTTACACAGAGGTGTAACTTCTGTCGTTTTTACACGTAAAGTCATTTAGCTGTTAACCTTATGTGACTTAAACTCAACAGGAGCTTCCACAGACTAAACATCCCTTACCTGATCCACACTGAGAAACCGCCCTATCCTGTACAATACTTCCCAAACAGGTTGTAAATGCATTACTTTGCAATTATAGAAAAAAAATAGAAAAATCCACAATAGGGAAATTTGCATTCTTGTGAAACCTGGTTTGATAAGTTTTACCCACCTGTGTGGCCATCTTGCCGTAGTCGACCCAGCGCAGTGTGGCGAAGTTGGTGGACTCTGCGCAGTTGAAGCCGTGGTTGAAACCAGCATGGTACCCGTACGGGAATGTGATCATGAACTCACCCGCTTCCTGAGTGATCTGAACAAGAGAACCACAAACAGCAGAACGGAGAACATTAACAATAAGAACAGTAAGTGAGAGATTTATCATAATATATATTTTATTACATTCCACACTTATTTTACAATCCCTTCCACCTCAACTACATCCACCTGTTAATCCTTCTTTACACTTCACCACATTTACTTACATTATTACCATCCCTCCATCTACCCAATTTTCCTTTGACACATCCCATCAATATCCTTACACTCAATCAATTCCATGAAACTTCCATCCCTCCATTAAATTTCCATCCATTTTCCCATTACCCATTTTTCCTTCAATCTATTCTTGAAAACTTCCATCCTGCAATCAGACCAACTTTCAAACCTTTTTTCCATCCATTACATCCTCCTTCCTTCTACCCATCTTCCATTTTTCAATAGATCATCCTTCTATCTATTAATTCATCTGTTTATTATTCTATTTTGTTCTTTCTCCCACTCTTTTTCAAATTTAAATTTTCAACTGTCCATTTATATAATTCATATTTTTTTCACCGTCTTTTTCCTCTGACATAATCCGTCTAAATATTTGTCCCTCATCTATTTATCTTTACCCATCTTTCCCAGAATTCTTTCATTTCTCTAGTCACCTTTAGCTCCTTCTCCTCTTATTCTCTCTCGGCCTTCTCCTGCTGCTCCCCTTTCTATATCTTACTCCCTTTTTTCCAATTTCTCCCTTCCCTTCGTTTTCTTTCCTCTCCCTAGTTCCCTCCCTTCTCTCTTTCTCTCTCTAAACTGCCTTAGAGCTACACTCCTAGAACACTATTTCAGGCAATACAAGTGCAATTAAGTGTAGACTCAGAGAGCGTGGCGTTTAGGGTTAGCCAGCCTTGGCAAATGAATATTTTCATTTCGCTCGTTTTTTTTCCCTCAAGCTCTGCTGTCGCTTCCGGAGATGTGAGGGTCCCCAGAAACGCCTCGGCTCAACGGCTGTGTGGCATCCATTAGAAACTAAGTTAGATGAATTAGGGCTGAATGTAAGCTGCACTTCTGTTCCGCATGCCTCCGTGTTCACTCGCTCACTCACTCGATCGCCCGGCTCCGTTTACCATCAATAAAATCAAAGGCGTCTGATTATGATTTACTCGCTGAATTAGCTGCGCTTGGCTGGAGAGCATTATTGTAGGTCACCGAAGGTCAATAGCTGCCGTGACATTAACAAAGTTCTTACACTGCACTGATCAATCGGCTTTTTTGGCTTAGTGTCCAGCAGAGAGACACACGAGACACCTTTGATCGTGTCCAGACCAGTCAAATCAAGCAGAGCGCAGCAGAAAATCTAATTATAACTATGTACAGCACAAAAAGTCCAGTCTTTCGATTGATTTTTTTATTTTTCTTTCAAAACAAACAGGTTATTTGAAATGCATACATTTCGGGGATTTACAGACCTATCTGGTGAGGATGTGTAATTGCACAGAGAATGTGGTAAAGAGCACTTTTAAAACATGCATTGTGGTGTAGTCTCCATTCAGAGAAGATAAATCTAGTCATTTTAGTGAATACTTCATTATTTTACCTTGCCCTCTCTCTACAGCCCTAATACTGTATTTATGGGCAGAGGAAGACTGAATTAGCCAATTTCATATCTCTGTTTGCAGTAGTTATTGTATTAGCATCATTAACATCACAGAAACTGCTCAGTTAATCAAAAAATGCAGTCAAAGGACCGAAAAATTTTGCGTTGGAGAGTTCACCTTTTCCTTTCCCACAGATTTAATTATTCACCTTATCTGTTAAACATGGTAGTGTGGTTCTATGAAATCTGCAGGACATTTTTCATACATTCAGCGAAGTTTAGTGTAGACATCAAACTTTTTTCCTGCTTCTCACCATCCAAATCACCTCATGAATATAGGATTGTTCAAAACCAGCAGCAACATCTTGAGCTCAAATGTAGAACTCTAAAGAAATGTTTTAAAAGTTGCTGAAATTACTCTAACTCTTTAACAGAAAGTTGAACAGGGATTTTTAAAAACTGACCAAAAATGAGCGACTGTTGAAAGAAAGGAAAAAACTTTGGAGGGAAAAACTCTGCGACGAACTTCATTTGGCCTCATTAGACAGATTCACTCCAGTTTAATCTCTGCTCCTCACCGAGAACGGCCTTTACTCAAACAATACAGCAGGGTGAGAGAGGGAGAAATGAACGCAGCGATTAATTTGTGAAAAATGAAATGATGCAAACTGAAGTGTAATCTGCAGCCTGGCAGGGACTGGCTGGTGGGGGTTCAGAGAAGTTCGCTGAACTTAATGAGACGCAGACATTAGTCAAAGAAATTAATACTGAGAGAAAGAGAGAGCAAGAGCGAGTGAGAGAGTGTTTTGAGGGAAAGAGTTATTATACAGAATGTAAAAGAGTAACCGAGTAATGGTTACTGGTAGCAAGCATAAATGTGTGTACTCTCATGGATACCCAGCGTATATGGGTATGCAGAGGTATGGCATTAAATATTGATAATACTGCAATTGTTTTTTTTTTGTTTTGTTTTTTTGCATGGATGGGCATGCACAAGGACTGTTATGAGTACAGCCTATGGACGGTAGTGTTATTTAGACATTTTTGGATGTATGGATTATTATGCAAAGGAATTGATTTGGTACAGAAGTATGGATGCCGTATATATTGAGTACACGTAGGCCTGTTGCAATAAGAATTTTGTGTGGACAATATATCGTCACAGAAATATATATGTTTTCTTCAACAACGGAATTATACATTTTGAAGACCACAAAATGAATAGATTGGGAAATATATATACACATTTTCTTCACTTGCTGCAGTCCACACTGTGTGTATGGTGTCACAGTTATTGAAGCACTGGTCATTGCATGACTGGCTAAAATACTGCTCACTGTTATATATGTGAACAAACATACAAATAAACACAATAGATGATATAATGTTTATAACATCATTGAGGCCATGTCCATTTATTGTACAATAAGTCGATAATTTAGTTATCATTGATTAGCATGGACGTATAGTAATGCAACAACAGAGGTATTGATATTGGGTAGAAATAAAAATGAATGAGCATTGCTATTGGTATTGAGTATGACCGGTTATCTGTATTTATATAGGTATTGAGTACAGATGGGTGCTGAGCATTGGTAAACATATTGATGAGTATAGAATATTGATATTTTTGAATACAGCAAAATGATTGTCAACAACAGCAGCAGCAACAACCACCCAATAAAAACCCATGTCCAGATAGCTAATCAGCGCAGTGCTTGTTCTGTACACTCTTGGGCGTTGCTGGTGATTTGTGCATCTGCAGCTAAAGTGCCCCCCTACAGACCACCAATGACATTCCGCACTGCTCATACCAACATTAGCATGCAGGGTCTTCACTCTCGCCTGTGCCCGTCTCTCCTCCCCTTCTCTCTCTCTCCCTCATACACACATACACACCATATACACACACTTGGCCACACTTTGAAACGAGATGAATCGAGAGCGTAATGAGTGTGTGCGCTCATACATTTTGCAGTGTTGAAGCATAAGTAAGTGTCTCCATTTAATCAAAGCACCCACACGAGCAGAGGCCAGTGCTGTGGAACGTGTGTGTGTGTGTGTGTTGGATTAGAAAGCGAGGTTCACACACACACACACACACACACACACACACACACACACACACACACACACACACACACACACACACACACACACACACACACACACACACACACACACACACACACACACACACACACACACACACACACACACACACACACACACACACCCTGTTCTATCACTGAGTCTTAAGTCATTTAGACAGTTTTACTCAGAGGATGACTGGAGACGGCTTTGCTAACGCTAACACACACCTCCCTCTCTAGCAGAGTGAGTAAAGGAAGGCCTCTCTCTGACTCTCAGCTTTATCACTGAGCGGAATGCTAATGCTAACAGAGAGTCAGACAGCGGGTGTAATGTGAAGGTAATGTTAATTGATGGAGAAGAACGAAGCTCACAACAAGGTTGAAGACGATGACTAACAGCATACAGCTACAGCTACACACAGCATAAAAGACTGTAGACACCTGCTTACACACATTAGGGCAGCAGCGGCTCAGCCGTTAGAGCACTGGGCTATTGATGATGGGGTTGTGGGTTTGATGCCTGGTCTTGGAAAGTTGCCACTGTTGGATCTTTGAGCAAGGCCCTTATGCTCCCTAGTTTCCTACCACACTACCAGCACCGGTTCACTGTATGGCACTGTGTACACGCTCAGTCATGTGTATGCATGTTATTACTGCACAGAGGATTGTTTTTTGTCCTCAGGCGACAAACTATTTAGGTGTAATTACACCATTTTTTTCCACTTCATGTTTTAAAAAGAAAAATTGGTCACAAGACACAATAAAGTTGATTTGAGATTTTATTTTGGAGGTGCAGTAATCTTTTTAGGAGCCAAATGCCACATGTGCTGCAATACCACAAATGGGTAAGAGTAATATATATTTATACACATATATATATATTAGGGCCATCAACATCAACGTGTTACTACACAGATAATCTGTAAACTTTAACATGTTTTTTTTTTTAAATAAAACATTATGTGACAAAGTGCTCAGCAAGATAACACAGCAACCCTTACTGTCGAGTTCAGAAGGTAGATTAACCTTTATTTATGCTAAACTCTCTCTCTCACATACAAAACACTCAGCTGACAGCACGTTTCCTCTTTTCAAGCTGTTGAAGGAGGAATACGGAGCTACACTAGTGTTTATTTTCTCCATTATAACTTTCAGTTGAACCCTTCACAATAAGTTTAATTTAAAAAGCAAGTGGTAGTTAAAAAAATCAAGCCATTAACAGTGGAGGCCACACTCCATCTTTGCTTTTATCACTAGTATATAGTAAATAAGGTTGTCTTGTCTTATTACAAGTTATGGACCCTGAATTAGCCACAAGGGGTCACACAGGTATTTAGTTACAATTATTAATATTTGTAGATCATCTATCAATCAATTACACAAATCAGCACAATAATACACTGTACATCCACATGATTGTGGATGTACAGTTCTAATTAATGCATTCTTCTGACACGGATCAGCAAATGAACACACACACAAACACACAAACACACACACACACACACACAGACACAGACACAAACGCACACACACACAGCTTGATGTTCTTGAATGCTTTTACATCATTTGCATTGTTCTAAAAGTATTCCAAAGTTATAAAAGTAGAAATAGATCTGTGTTTAAAAGGGATTTGCAGCATTACAGCCAAAACCGACTAAATCATCATGATTCACAAGTTTTATAATGTCCATGAAAAGTAGATTAATAATATGATTAATCTGAAAGAGAGATCAGGCAATTACCGAAATAATTTGTTTACACACTGTTCTAAAATGCGCCTCCTTTATTTAAATGATTCTAGAATACTTTACAATTTAGAATGATTTGATTCTGTTCACCCTGTTCCATCGCTTACATTCATATAGTTCATGTATGCTGCTGGTAAATGTTCTGCCCTTCAATTACACAGTTCTTGAATCTATCTGCCTCCATCCACCCTGCTCTAGAATATTTCCTGCCACAGAGGAATCATGGAGGGGAAAATAAAGACGTAATGAGGCTAAATAACAAATAAATATATTTTGATATTCTGATTTAAGACTAGGTTAGCCTAATTATTCCTAAATAAAAGATCAGTAAAATTCATAATTCCAGTGACAATCTCTACCTACCCGATCAAAGGGGATGCTGTACTTCTTCAGGATGGAGGGAGAGATGAGAGTCATCTTGTGACGAAGAAAAGCATCACAGCCCTGAGAGCTGCCTGGGAAAAACCCTACAGAACACAACAAACAAAAAACACACATCTGTAAGAACACACAGACATTTTACATAAAATTCACACTGGTCACTGTAGGTTCTACTAAATGATAACTAACAAAACCGTGTAAAAAATAAAAATATATAAATTATATATATATATATATATATATATATATATATATATATATATATATATATATATATATATATATATATATATATATATATATATATATATATATTAAAACTTTGGGAGGTATAAATACAGTAATTGCAAACAGATCAAAACACCAGAAAAAAAACACCAAGACCTTTGAGAGGAGGTGGTCTCAGTCCAGTGCCAAATGGAATCTGCACCAGTTTGTTTGTGGTGTGACCATGATCTAACCTTAATTCAACTGACCCATCAGCTGCACTCTGCATGTCTGAGCTCCCATAAACATGTTTAATATAGTATACTGCCCAGATAATTACTACAGCATAGAGCAAAAGCAGAGATTTTTGTTAAACTGCACATAAATCTGCACTAGTCTGCAACACAGGACTTTCTTCCTGTTTTTACTTGTTATTCCTGCTCCAGACAAGACGGACCAAGCAGAGAGAATGTTCTCACATTGTTTACTGTGGTGCGTTTTGGTGCACATGGATTTTCCACATAAAAACAAACCAAAATAAACCCTAGTGAAAATGCTCTAAATTTACAAATTTGATTCACAGGTGTTAAAATACCCTAATAAGAATTCATTTCTAACAAGGAGGTTAGTAAATGGGAACAAGAAAAAAAGAAAAGCAAAAGAAAAAAAGGACCATAACAATGGAAAGGAAAAAAAGAAAAGAAATGGAGAGAAAGAAAAAAGAAAAGACTGACTAGGTAGCTAACTAAACTATGACTATGAATATGACTATAAAAACATCTAAATAAAAACTTTTTAAAGCAATTAATGTTGGAAGCATGTATGCAGATATATGCAGAGAGAATAGCACTAAAAGAAACCTATTTTTTTTTAAGATTTACCTGAGTTTTTAGTGTGGCCACACAACTAACTCTGGCAGAAATCACATCCACATTCACTGCAGAAGAGCCAGTACGTGCACTGTTCTTTAGCTTGCATGAGACATATCAAGGTCTTGGGAAACAATACTATTGTAAACCAATCAGTGACATTTCTCAGTGAAGTTTACTTTCTAATGTGAAATTAACTTCTACTGTAAGCAATCTACCAAATCACATGAACATGAACTGATCACTGGACTTTTTTATCTGTGATCATCAGATGATCTGATGACGGGTTGATAAAGGAGACGGCGTCACCTCTGATCTGAATTGTAGCGTTAGAGATATTTACACTAAGCTCTTTTTTATTTGCAGAGATGCTGAGGGAAGGTGAGGAAAGAGCCAGACAGAGGCAGATATTAATCCACATTAGGATGCGGCAGGCGTTCTGGAACATTCCCTTGAGGGATATTAACCTGAAGCTTCGTTTTGTCTTTTAAGTGGGATATTAAGCTGAGTAAAAAGGGGTGTGGAGACAGAGCACAGCAGACGAGAGCGTGGCCCTGACTGGATAATGTGGGAGAGGTGAGAGATGTGGATACCACTGATGTATAGCAGGCAGGAGACTTTATTGGTAAAAGATCTATGCAATGTGACTAAAAAGAAAATATTTATTTTAATGTATTTATTGGCTTGCGTGACTGGGACTTAGACTGGACATAGATTTACAGTGTGTTCTATTTCCAGGAGTACATTATTGCAGGGTGTTTATTATCATAGCACGCAAGTGTAAAGCAGCGAGTTGTTAGCTGCTCTTGTATCCGGCAGGGTTGTTGCTGAAGTGACTGATATTAACCCAACAGCCAACAAGGTCCTTGGGAATTAGTGCATATTGTGCTAGCCTGTTGTCGCTACAAACACATTAGTGCTAAGCGTTTGTCCAGTTTGGGATGTATATGAATCAAACACTATTGACTATCACTGTGCTTTTTTAATGCATAACAGTATTTAGAAATGCAGAATGTAGGATGAATTGTTGCACTGCTTAAAAATCAGATAAGATAAAAAAAAAAAAAAAGCACAGACAGCAAGCAAGAGCGGGAAAAAGAGAAAGCAAGGCAGAGTGAGCAAGAGAGAATAAAATAGAAAAAAGCGTGCAAGAGCAAGAAAACAAGAGCAAGACAGAAAAGAAAAGAATGTAGATACGTTGCTATTGTAAGCACTGTGTGTGAGGGATGGTACAGCGGTGATCGATGAAAACACATTGCTGTTTTGAAACACACACACACACACTTCACTTGCTGAGTTTTATGCTCTTTTTGTCGCTTTCTCTGAGTTCTAAAGCTCTTTCTTTCATTTTTCTGGGTTCTTGTGCTCTGTATTTTTATTTATCTGTGTTTGTTTTCCCCCTCTTCCTCTGGGTTCTAACACTTAACTCCTTTTTTTGGTTCCTTGTGCTTTTTTCTTTTTCTCTTTCTCTGGATTCTTGTGCTCACTGTTTTGTTCTCCAGGATTGTGTCCCCCAACCCCTTTTTTCTTATTCTTATTTGGGTTATAATGCTATTTACTTCTCTTTATCTGGATTCTTTCGCTCTTTTTCCTCCTTCTCTGGATTCTTGTGCTCGTTTTTCTCTTTCCCTGGATTCTTGTGCTCATTCTTCCCCTTATCAAGCTCTCTTATTTCCGGCAGATCACTTTCTACCACACACCCCGGAAGCCCGCTGCCAGAGAGACAGTGAGGAGCATCTGCTGTCTCTGTGGTTCTTCTCATGGCGTGGGCAGAGAACATGTGACATCTGTTCATGCAATTCTCAGGAAGACTCAGAAGAAGTGCTTTTTATTTAACTGGCCACTCGCCGCTACAGCAGCCCACCCTTCCAACCCAATCACAGAATAGCATGATAGTTATAGGCTTCCTATGATAAGTGCTACTTTCTAGCCAAAAAGTGAACGAGAGCTAGAGCATTGCTCTCTTCACCACAGAAGTGAATGCGAGAAGTGAGTGAGTGATAGAAGAGATTGCGTGATAGAGGTGAGTGAGTGAAAGAAGAGAGATAGTACCTTGTGCGAGCCTCTCCAGCCTCTTTCCATGTTCGGGAGGAATGGCATACCTGGAGGAGGAGAAGAGAGATGCATCAGTTACTCAGATGAACAAAAGAAGAGGGCAAAAATTGCAGGAGAGGTAGCTCTGTTCCACAGGTCATCAAACCCTATTCTACAAGAAAAGAACAAGGATAAGAGAGAACCAAGAGGGGAACTGAGAGCAGCTCTGCCTTTTAGATCAGATCGCTTTATATTCTGATACAAAAAGAAAGAAAGCTTCATCTGCAACCCCTTCCCGAGCAACCTGAGAGAACACATACTAATCACAGGTACCTCACCTATATATAATAATTTAATTTATTTACTGTTGATTAATCTGAAACTTTTTTCAAGCGGTTGAATAATCTAATGACTAATTTAGTGATTAACCTTACACGTTTGTGTGCATTCAATAATTAGAATTACACCTGCATCTAACTATATATTTATTTATTTATTTATTTAGTTGGTCGGTTAGTTGTTTATCAATAAATCAATTATTTGATTAAAACTATAATTTTTCTGATTTTTAATTAATCTAACGACTAACTGAGTTAGTTTCAATAAATTAAAATTAAGTCTGCATCTAACAATAAATTGGATTTAGTGATTTTTTTTTTTTTTTAACCAATTAATTTTGATCTAATGAACAATTTAGCTTTTAACCTTAAGAAATTGTGTAGGCATTCAATTCAAATTATTTAACCACAATAATGAAGAAAAAAAAAAATTCCCTATATATTTCATTATGGTCTTAAATAATTTCTTAAGAATGTACCTCAAATCTCACAACTTATAATTTTACCTTGATTTTAATTAATGAAAGATTATTTTAACGAAAAGCAGACAGTATTTATCTTTGATTTACTTTTTAAGTAGGAATCATTAAAAAAAACAAACTTAAAATTAACCATAAGCATGAAGATTACAAGATCTCAAGGTCAGTGTATATAAGTTTACGATTAACTGCTTGGCCCTACACAGTACATATTTTAGGACATTATTCTGCACCAAACAAATACCTCAGTGGTAACAAGCTAGCTATGTTTTATATCATAGCAACCCTAAAATTGAGAATTAATATTTGTACCAAAATACTAGATTTCAGGGAAAATATAGTTGAGATAATCTGATGTGAGGTTGATGAGGTGACAATTAGAAAGTGCTATTATTAAAAAACTCAGCATTTCACCTACATCAACCTTCTACTATTAAAAGGTGCTTCAGTACTGCAGACACAAATCTCTCAGTGCTTTAAAATGACAATTACCATTCAAGCAGCTTCAGCTAATCCTCTTCCCTACAAATATCCCTATTCTCAAACTGCACACGCAGTACTTTCCTCACTAGAACTGAGGACACTGTGATATTCTCCACAGTGAGGAACAATAAATCATCTGCATCAGTTCAGGGAAACCATGATAGCAGAATTTTGATTGGGATCCTGATACCAGGTGTACTATCCAAAGTGGACTAAACAGCTCCTTGAAATGTCCCATGATATCATGTATTTTTTAAAAGTTTGGACACAGTTTTCCATTTAACATTAAAAGACATTAAACAATTAAGGCACACATATGGATGAGCTGGAGCACAGCATGAACGAAAAGCAGCAACTACTGTTCAGCATCTCCAGGAACTCCTTCAAGATCTATTCCAGGTGACTCTACCTCATGAAGCCACTAAAAAAAATACTAAGTGTGGTATTTTTTTTTTACAATAAATAGAGGTAGATACAAGCTACACATGACCCACAGCTCATTTTAACTACAACTATTATACAATTATTTTCATTGTAGAATAATTAAATTACTAGATTAAAAAAAATAGTAACAAATCAGTGGGATTCTGTGAACATTTGCATTTTTGTCCAATATCAGTTTTAGGCAACAATTGTTTTTACTATGTTACACCGCCACACAACTTTTTATAAGTGGATGCCATGTTATGGCTGATTGATGTATATAACATATGGGCTGGGAAACTGGGAAACAATAGGTTACATCTCCCAGCCAGGGCGATCAGCAAATCCCACTTAAAGCTAAAATACCTAGAGATCCGCAAGTTTCTATTAAGATCTATATAGAAACAATAGATGCTACAGCTCAAATCAAGCTAAATATACAAACAAAAACAACAAATGGAGAAGTTAAAGAGCATTGATTGAGCACAGCTTGTCTCTGGTTTAAAGTAAGTGAAGAATAAAGCAGGAAAACAAGGTGATGATTCAGAAAAGTGTCAACGAGCAGAAAAGTGTTTATCTGAGGAGGTGAGCCTTCACAGCAAACTGAAGGATCCGTACCCAATTTCAAATGAACTCAAATGAAATGATTTTCTGGCAAAGTCTGAAATCCAACGGGTTTCTGCAGTCGTGTTTATTACTACAATTACCTCCACGAGTTCGGAGAAAAGCTAAATCCTCCCGAGACCCTCTGTCTCGAATGTAAAACCCACCTTTCACACTGTCTCTGAGCACAGCTCAGTGATGCACGAGGAACAGAAAGTGGGTAAGGAGGTTTTAAAGACTTAAACAACACTGTCCTCTAGCGGCTATATAAAAGAATACAAACCCACCACAATTTAAGGAATATTTTAGCATTTGGCTGGATATCTAATGTACCCTTTCTTACTACAGATAATGTCTAACGAGATAAATCTCGTGAGATTTCCAAATTAAAAAAATAAAACACTTGAAACGCGTACATTAGAAGTATTTGAGTCAGTAGGACATCGGTTTTATCTTAAAGCTCATTTATGCTCAACAATATAGATCATGCACTAAATTTATTTTTGCCTAAACCAAAACATTTAGCCAAAGGTTGAAATCAAACATGTTTTTCAATGTTTCCATGGAATTTGCTACAAAGTTAATTAGGATTTGTTCAGTTGCAGTGGTATTTTCAATTGCTAAATATTTTCCAATAATATTTGTTGTAGAACCTTTTTTTTTTTTTAAAGTGTAGCTTTCACTATTCTACCACTGGAGGCATTGTGTGATGGGGAAGTCTAGCAGGTGCTTTTGAATGAAAACACAAAATGAGGATAGAGTGCAATAAAAGCCAAAAGTATTGGGATACATTTAACTTGGAACAAATTACAACAATAAACATAAAATAATCTTTACACATGCCATCATGTGTATCTTATCATCACAATAATAAAAATACTCCAGTAATACCCAAACAACCACACTAGGGTACCACAACAACTATGTCAACACCTTAGCAACACAGACATTACATCCAGCTAGTAACACTATGGAAACCACATGGAATACTGCACAGACCACTTAGGAAACCATACTGACCACCTAACAAAACCGCAGCAAAATCTAGCACCAATGTAGAAACCGGATGAAATACCGCAGCATCAGTTTTGTTTTCTCATCAGGAAAGCACTTTTCCAGTTTCTTAAACTAATGTAAATACTTATTTACACATCAAATCTGTGAAACTATCCACACTCCATTGTTCAGTTAACCAATGACCAGAAGTGAAAAGCAGCAAAAAAGTAAGAAAAAAGTTGCAGATTTAAAACAAGCTAATCAGTTTGCTGTCCTCACAAGTTAGGCTGTTGTCATAGCAGCAGCATGTTCAGACGGATGCACACTTAAAATAAACTCAGCACTGCCGAGCAAAAACAGCACACTACTGCACCCGCCTACAGCAGAGACACTCAGCAGAACACGACCAGAGAACGTCAACCATGTAACTGAAGCAGGTGGGCTTTAATATCACACTACTGCTCTGACAGCTGCTGCAAGTCTGCTGTTATATCACAGAATCGCAGCTCTCAATTCAGTAAAGAAACTACAGTTAGCTTTATTTGTGGGGATGCATGATGATATCAGAATTACATTGGTATCATCAGAAAAGGACAAAGTGATGCAGGCCATGCTACTTCAATGGACCAACCCTAACTCTGCTACTTGATGGAAAAAAAAAAAAAATTACTAGTTTCAATAAATTTACTTAATATTATTTAACTTGCTTATTTCAACAAAGAGAGGGTGTAAACTGAACAGTGTATCTAATGACCAGGTTGCAAAATTAATTTCAAACCACTAAAATTTGAAAAAATATCTCAAGAGACACTGGTTATTGTATTGTTTACATAAAGTTGGTTGAGAGCTAAAATGTAAAATGCAAATAAATGTTACACTTGTTTCTCAAGTTATACCGGGATGAGTCTTATATACATGTACATGATATATACAATGTAAAATATTGGATATTGGCTCAGAATTTCTACATTGGTGCATGCCTAGTTATTTTTACTTGACAAATTCAGTAAAGTGATAATCACAATGATTTCATGTCTGTGTTCTGTAAAACCTCCTGCATTACAACTTTGCGAGACAAGGACAAAACCTTTTTAATTGCAAGCCAGAGTAACAAGATTTTATTCCAAGACATATGGATGATTTAATTGGTTCATTCATTTAGACTTATGTCTAAATGAACTCTGTTCTTTAACTATTCACATACAAAGGTGATTTACAGTTTTACAGTACACTCAGAACCTTTTCATCCAGATTGATTGTAACTTTTAATATCATCAACTTTTTTGCAGTAGATCAATGCCAACCCTTCAACGTCGCCTCCACAAACAGCCTACACCATAGTCAGCTTTTAAACTTGTGCATTGGTGTGTATGCCGCTCTGCAATTACACCTCCAAAACAGTAGTTGGCAGCAAAGGCAGAAATAAAAAGGCAGGGAAATCATGCGATCGGACCAATCACAGTTGCTGTGATTAAATTCCTGAATTTTTCCACATTTCAATCTTCAAGACAATCTTTATGAGAACTTTAGAAACCAGACACACACCAGCCTGGACTGTGGCTGAATCTTAAAAATACTACAAATGTTTCTTTGAGCAGCATCAGAAGAACCACCTTTGCTACCAAAAAGCCAAAAGTCATGCTTTTTTTTTAAAGAACCTTGACATCCTTTACTACACATTCTTTACTCCAACCAATCTGTATTACAAGTATATCTGTATTAGGGCACAAATATAAACAAAAAAACAATCTTCCACCAAGATAATCCTTTAAGTCTTTGTATTTCAGAGTTGAGGTGCCCATAACACTGACTTGTAGCATACTGGCAACACTCCACAAGACCAGCCTAATGTTTTGGAAATGTTTTGATCCAGTCAACTAGCCATCATGATTCAGTTCTGGTCAAAGTGTCCCAGATTCTTATGCATGGCCATTTTCCAACTTCAGTAAAAGACTATTTGCATGCTGCATAATATGTAGATCTCTGCCTGGAACCTATTTACGTCATCAGTCAATGGTTTTAACATTGTGTCCGATTAGGATTTAAACAAAAATAAAATTAACCTGCTCTTTATTTTTGCATTGTAATGCCCAACCAAGTGTGTCCGGAGAGCCGATCAGGCGACCATTCAGAAGTAAAAAGCCCTTAAACGTCCCTTCTGCTAACAACTCTGTGGTCATTAGTGCTGGTGGATTGAATCTGGAGCGTGAGGGGCCTCTGCAGATCGATGCTAATGTGATCACTCTCTGAGTACAGATAAAAGGCTAACCGACAGGCCAGCACAATTAGGGGGGGCGGATGTTTTCTACTAACCTCAGAATCCTCACACCAATCACTGAGCTTACAGAGAACACAGCGAAATAAAAAAGACAGACTGGAACCTGTAGGGTCTCCAGATGTTTGGAAGATGTTCACAAAAACAGCAAGATGCAGAGAGCAGAAGATTTTTATTTATTTATATTTTTTTTTTATCTTGCTAGACATCCTTTTTGATGAACCTTACTGATTAACCCTTTTGGACTGTTTTCACTGGGCTCTTCTGGAACCTTTTAGAAAAAAACTTCTAAGCTTTAAAGTAGTTATTCTAGATCCATTCTCGTGAGCCCTTCTGAAAACTGTCTGAAACTCTTTTTGTTGAAACTTTGGAAAGCGTTTTTTATGAAATGTTTAAATTAACACTTATGGAACCTTTCTGATTTATGCTTCTGTAGGATTCTAGAAGGTTCTGATTAATGCTTCCAGAACATTTCAAATAAAACTTTTAGATTTACCCCTTTAGAACCTTCTGACAAAGACTTCTGGAATTGTTCTGATTAATCCTTCTAAAACCTTGCAGATGAACATTTTCTGTAAGTTTTTTTTATGGTTTCTAAAAATTCAAGATTTTCCATCTCTTTCCATTAGATGAACATTTTCTTAGAGTGGTTCTCATGTTCCTGAACCATATGAGAGGATCCCGCATCAAACTTCTCTACGTACAGCAAGTAGCTTTTATCTGTCATCATCTACCGGGACAGATAAAAGAAAAACAGCCACAGGCTTTCAGCAAGTCTCGCATCTCTCTCGGTCTCCAGTGCGAAAGCAGTGATTATTTCCAGCAGCATGTTCAACTGCAGCCACACTCGACTCCACCAATCTGACAGCAGATCTGCAGCCGCAAATATGACCTTGATGGGCGCAGAGTTGGAGGGGAATGAAGTTAATTTCACAGTGGCTGAACAGAATGGTTAGACAAACAACGCACACACACACACACACACACACGCGCTCGCTTGCACACTCACGGCTTAACATACTGTAATTACGAGAAAAGTGAAAACAATTAAATTTGGAAGTGTGGGGGGTGATCACAACACTGGGCAGACACCAGAAAGAACAGTGAGAGAAGTGAAAGTATAGCAGTGTGTTTCAGAGCTCCCACAAGGCAGAGGTGTTTATCTAAACACATCCAGCAGTGCAGAATACAACCACCTGCTGATCTCTGCCTTCCTCTCTCCCTAAATATAAACTTCATTTAAAACCATTATTCATCAGCTGCCACTTTTGAACGCAGCAGGTAAAAAAAAAAACTGACAGATAAAAGAAATAAGTAATAAATTAAGAAAGACAAGAAAGAGGAAAAAGTGAAAGTAAATGAGGAGGAGAGAAGGAAAGAATGTGAGATGAGTGTTGTATGAACTGAGAATAAAATCAGCATTAAAAATCACTCTCAAACACACACACACACACACCACACTTGGACAGCTTAATCAATAAGAGCAGGGAGGGTCTGAAAGACACAGCAGAGTGAGAGCAAAAGACAGAGAAGGAAGCGGCTGTGAGAGAAGGAGGAAGCAGTGTCTATGAGGATGAATGAGTCTCTATGAGGAAACAGCAGCTTTTTGTTTGTGTTTGTTATTTCTGACACCATTGGAGAACAGCAGCTGCTCTTCACTGTGTGAAATGCCTCGTGATGAATCAACAGCAGATTACCTTCTAAAACCACTTTGAATAAAATTGCTCTACATTAATTTACATTAAATATTACTACATTTACACCTTCTAACATAAAAGCACAGCTCCACTACTAGCAACACAAATCAGCTACCACACTAATAATCTGTGGTAAACACATGCACACACACACAAATCTTTTTGCCAATACATTTCATTTCCAATACGTTTCTAACCTGGTTAGTGCTCCTCCTAGTGATGGAACTCTTACGAAATAGACAAATTTCCCGCTATTAATGCCTTTTCACACTGATTTTTAAAGACACAATAAATACATACATACATACATACATACATACATACATACATACACATAAATAAAATGTTAAGGAGGGAAACTACAGACATCATAGGTGCTCCAGGAAGCACTTAGAGTCGCCACACATACAACATTTTATGCTAATAAATGATAATATTGCTATTTCAAACCTAATCAAGTATGAAACAGAATTTTCACATCATTAACACACAATCTGATTTTATGGACAAAAAATAACCCTCTCTTTTTGCCCCCACTTTCTTTATTCCTAGTTTGTTCATGTTCTGACAAAGAACCGTGAATTACAGCTTCCCTCACTAATGTGCACTCACGTGGTCCTCATTATTTATTTCTTTACACATTCAAATCTGTATGCATCAGTTTCAAATCAAACAGAACAGCAACCTCCATACAAGTCTGTGCAATTTCTTACAGTGCAAAAGCACCACCTAGTGGCCACTGAAAGTGCTTTTTTCCAGACTGAGCATCATCCCTGCACTACACACTTCTCCGAATAATACCGAATAAGCTACTACAGCTGTGCCTGAAAAAAAAGCAGAGTTAGGATAGATACTGGTTGAACTGGTTACAAGTATGACATTACATTTCCATCACCTGTACCAGCATCTCATGGCTATTTCTTTGGGTTTTGTTTTGTCTTTCTCAGACTATAGGTGACTGAAAATCTCAATGGATGCACCTGTCAAAAGTATGCCAGCTTCTCTGTATTGATTTTCTAAGACGCATCTCTTCGGTATTAAAAAAATAAATAAACAATCTGAGAAAACGGAACAGCCTTCAGTGACGCAACAGCTGAGAAACGCAGCCATCCTCTCCTGAAGCCCAGGCTTTATGAATAAGATAAGCTAAGGTGCAGAGAGAGATGCATCACTCAACAAGGACTAACATGTGAATGATCACATACATGTAAACGTAACAGTGCCCTTGTGGTTGGCAGAGGTGCACTTTTGACAGGATTCATTTTATATAAAATGAAAAAAAAAAAAAAACGTTTAGAACTTGCAACCAAAAGTCACATTCTGAGTTTAAAAAAAAAACACAGAAGTGAAAGTGGATTCACTGGACAGTTCCTTTTAAAACTGATTATTTTTAGATATGTCTTTATTTATCTATTTTAACTGTTTTCTGTGTCAGAATGTTAACGCAAAATGACTTTCTTTTCACAGTCACTTAAGACTCCTCTGTCCAAAGCACACTCAGAAGTGTGGATCTGGATAAGGCCAAGTCACATAAAAAAAAGTGTAAACAAACCCACGACGCATTTAAACTGAACAAATCTAATAACACAAACTCCCTGAGAACCTGAGAAGCATTAAACACATCAATTTCTCAAAAGACAGTCCACAACCACAACTCCTCACAGTACACCAATAGTAGTAGTAGTATTAATAATAATAATAATAGTAATCATAATAATAATAATAATAATAATAAAACAAGAAAAGTTCTACCCAGAGTTTAACAGCCTCTTGAGGAGGCTAAGTCGATGTTAAATATCATGGTTAACAATGTCTTTTAAAACTGTCCATGTGTGCAGCTGTTCATCTAAAACACATCCTGTTTGTCTCAGAACCAGTGAACCAAATACCCAGAAATGCAATAATACAGTATTTCAAATGAAGTTCAGAGTCTGAACGAGTCAGCTTTGGATTTACCGAATAATAGCAACTAAAATATCATGATTAATTTGTGCTGGAATATCAACTAATTTATTTTGACTTATTGAAGACTCTAAATCTTTACATATACATATATAGGTTTTTGATTTTTTTTTTTTAAATAAGAATCATAGAGAATTGCTCATACTTGATGAAGTCCAAGATTTTATGGTTTTTACAAAATCACCTAGCCCCATAAATAATTTATACTCACCAGGACTTGGGCTGGCCAAAGTGAAGATAGTTGACACTGTAGAGGTCCATATCCTCTGTGTGCCAGGCGAAGGTGGTCTTCCACATTCCAAAGTACAGATAGGGTGTATTTACCCCCTCAATGACAATGCCGCACTCCTGTTCCACCATGTCCAGGAGTGTGTTCAAATGGCTGATATTCCACTCTGGAATGCCCTGCCAAAACATATGTTAAATTGGAAATTGTTATAAGAATTTAAGGGATAGCCAGATAGGTGTCGCCTGTGTGATAAGAAATTGTTTCAATATTTTGAGCACACATGCTTACATTTAGGAGCTCATAGCAAAAAGAGATTTGATTAAAAGCAGAAGAAATATCGGATAAAGAACAACATCCTCTTTCAGTTTGTGCACAAACACTAATATATTACACCACGTTGACCACTAGATGTCATTATTACACAAATGTTGCTTTAGGTCCGCAGATCCCAATACTTTTATCACATACAAAACTATTTAAGCAATGAATTAACGCAGAGCCATATATACTACCACCTAACTGATTAGAAGTACCAGCACCATATTAAAAGACATAAAAAAGCATATCAGATATAATGAGCATAATGTCTCCAGCATACAGCAATCTGTTGGGCATACAGTTTCACTCAGTGTGTTTACATGCACTGCATAATCTGATTTCTGCAGTTATCCGATTATTCAATTCATTAGTCAATTAAACAGCATACTCTGATTTATGAGCTCTAGAAATCTGATGAACAAAGAGAGATGGATTTTTGCTCAATAATCAGGATTTCTTAGTGGATGTAAACTCTTAACCCGAGTATCCGTTGCACCAATATTGTGCATGTTTATTCTTAGGTTTGTGTGTAAAGTCTCTAAGTTCTTGGTTAACGAAAATTAGTTTAAAACTTTTACTAAACCTGCTTGCACCACAAATTATGTTATGTCTTAACTAATAACAACTAACCTTTACAATGTCGTTCTTACATGGCGAGAAAAAAAAAGTAACATCAACTTGATCGACTGGATATATGGTATGGTAATTAGCCAGGAGTGGTTTTCTTTAATAGCATTCATTCCAGTATTCATTTGTTTGACTGAAGATATCTTTGCTGGTAGATGCTATACAGAGTTAGTATCTGCCCTGGTGGTAAAGTGTGCAGTCAGTTAATAAATGCTTGACTGAGAGGAGCGTTGGGTAGGTTTTGAAGCTTGGGGGTGTGCATTAACAATGTCCAATAAATTAGATATAAAAATTGCCACGGCCTTAACAGCAGGTCTTAGTGGATAATAAATGTACGTGAATTAAGTGTTATTTATTTCTGTGTTATTAGAAATTGTTAGCTGAATGATAAAGCCTGTCTCTGAACACCAGGCAGCAAAAATGATTCCGGTCATCTCACTCAAACCTCTCCAGCTGAGGCCCACACTGGTTGCTGTTGGTTTCATCATAACTTAAAATTGCTCAGAGGCAGGTGTAAATATTTAGTAGCTACTGGCTCCTACATACATACTAGCTTGTCTGGTGCAAAACCTTTTGATTTAGTAATGTGTAAAACTGAACTTAGTAAAGATGTTACAACTAATCTACGTGTAAACATAGACACAGCTGGTGCAACTGGGCCCTGGTCTACTGTTTTAGCTCAGTCACTGACCTGATCATAGAGGGATCCACTGATGTCTGCACCATAGATAGGAGACACAAATGTCAGATTCTTCCAGTACTTTCTCTCCAGGTCATCAAAGTCTTTGTGCTGAGGAGTGCAGTACCTGAATGGAGAAAAAATAATTTCTTTCAACAAACATACTCAAGTCTCAAGATTTGAGTCCGAATGGGGCACAGGATCTGCATGTCCTGTTAACAACTTTGTAAAGGCCTAGTTATATTTACTATAGAACATTTAGATTATGTTGATGTTCCTTAAACTTTAAAAAAGGGGTTTTATAAAACAGACAGCTTACTTTTTGCTGTTGGCCAGTTTTTTGTATTCTCCAACAGTCATAGACTTCTTCTGGATGTTGTATTGAGTGAAAAGACCAGACTGGCCAGTGACCACCTGCATGATGGGGGCTGGAATTACCATATCCTCAATCGTCTCATACGATTGCCTGGGTTTCCATTCTTTAGGTGGGATCACCTAGAAGTTAAAAAAAAAAAGTTAAGAAAATGAAATGAGAAAAACAAACTTACAATAAAGGGAACATAACTTTATCATCAATATACATTGTAGAGTTTCTTATTTGTAAAGCACTGCAGAAAAGATTTCTTTGCATCTAACATTCTCACTAAAAAATCATCCCAAAAGGACTGGCTGGAGCACCACCATTACAGAGAACACAGTTCCACAGGTCAATTTTCGGGGGCTTTATAC
This sequence comes from Astyanax mexicanus, assembly GCF_023375975.1. Lineage (NCBI taxonomy): Eukaryota > Metazoa > Chordata > Actinopteri > Characiformes > Acestrorhamphidae > Astyanax > Astyanax mexicanus. The sequence continues at coordinate 27,677,060 of NC_064423.1, read as the reverse complement.
CCCTCTAGACCACACCAGCAAGTTTAGGTTTTTCTTCTTCAGAGAGAGTCCCATTCTATTGGTACTACTTCTCTACAGGGACTAGACAAGCTGTGTCTAGTCTGTGTCAGCAGTAGCTGAAGGCATTCATTAGAAATAGTCTCCACAAACATTTGAACATAGTGTACACTGTGTGACCAGGAAATATTTCACCCCTTCCACAAATTAAGAATACAAGATACAGAAAAGAAGTGAAAGAAATATAAGAAAAATAAAAAGAAGAGATAAAATAAGATACATTCAGAAGTTATAAGAAGACAAGATGAAGACTAAACAAGAAAAATAAGATAAGAAGAAGATAAGAAATGAAAAGAAAGACAAGAAAATGAACATAAGATGAGAAGAAAAAGAAAAGCTGAGACAAGAAGGCAAGGAAAAAAGAGACAAATGTCAAAATAAGGAAAAGGTAAGAAATAAGAAAAAAGAAATATAAAAAGAAAGAGGAAGAAATGATAACAGTAAATAAGATGAGAAGAAAAAGAAGAAGAGAAAGACAAAGAAGATGAAGAAGAAAAATAAGGAGAAGAAGAATAAAAAGAAGGATGCTACAGATCAGTGCTTTTCTTGCTCTGCTTAATGCATTACAGTAAACTCTAATCTCTGTAGGCCTGTGGATGTATATTAGGTACAGGTAAATGTTTAAACCAGAGTAAAATCAGGGTTATACCTTGGCGAGTCCAGCGCGGTGAGCTCCCTGGGTCTCCATGTATGCAATATACTTGGCGAAGTCCTGGAACTCCTCCATTGTTGGTCTGAAAGTCATGATCTTGTAGGCGGAGTTTGCATCTCGTGGAGGTGCAGGGGCCAGGGGAGCTTCTACAGCCGGTTCCTCAGGTGGCTGTGGGTTAGGCTGTGGGTTGAGCTCAGGGACCTCCGAGGTCGGATCTGGAGCCGGGACCTGTTCTGGTACCTCTGGCGGGCTTGAGTTTGGGTCTGGAGCTGAAGTTGAATCCATTGTCTCTTCTGTGGAGTTTTCCACAGACATAGCTGCAGGTAGGCTAATGCTAAAGGATGAAAGAAGAGAGAAAATTGTGAACAAATTGTGAGATAATACAAAAATCATAACAGCATTACCAGTTTAAATATTTTGTTCTTAAACATCCTACAAGTCATTTGAAATGATCAGAATTAGACTGTTGTGTTTGTGTATTTAGGTGCATTTTCTTAAATCAAAGCATTCACAAACGTCTACAAACAATTACAATACAGGGAGGTGGTGGCAGGAGAATGCCATAATATGTACAGGTGCTGGTCAACGAATTAGAATAATTTGAAATAGTGCAATCATGAAATTCTTTGAATGCATTTTTTGTGCAGAAAGCAAATCAGGTGTTCACCGCACCTGTCCTACTCGTTAGACTAATCACAGAACTCGTTACCTGGAAAAAAATTTGCTCAGCTGAGCTTTCCAAAAGGCCCATTTAGGCCATTTAACTGTGACACTGTTGTTTTATTGAATTAGAATAATGGAGAAACCGTTTCATTGAATTAGAATAATTTTTATTATAATTACAATCATCACTTTCTCAGTATTTTGTGGCTGCCCCCTTGGCTTGTATGACTGCCTGAAGTCTCCGCGGCATCGATTTGACCAGCTTGTCGCAAGTTTCCGCACTCACAGCTTCCCAGGCAGTGGCGATGTTCTGCTTCAGTTGGTCCAGCGTAGTAGGCTTTCTGTCGCGAATTTTCCGCTTGACGATGGCCCAAAGGTTTTCAATGACATTGAGGTCAGGCGAGTTGGCCGGCCATGCCAAAACTTCAAGCTGTTTTTTAGTGAACCAATCTTTGGTCGACTTTGCCGCATGAGCCGGTGCAAGATCCTGTTGAAATATGAAGTCTTCTTCGCCGAACTGTTCCTCAACAGTCGGAATCAGGAACGTTTCCAGAACATCTTGATATACAGCAGCATTGACAGTCTTCTTGAGGAAGCAGAGTTTCCCTACACCTCGAGCGGACATGCATCCCCAGACCATAACGCTCTGGGGAAACTTGACGGATCTTTTCACGCACTCGTGGTTGTAGGTTTCGCCACCACGACGCCAGACACGAGGACCTTGGTCACCGAAGGAGATGCAGAAGCGTGATTCGTCACTGAAGACCACTTTCTGCCAGTCTTCAGCAGTCCACTCGCCGTGTTCTTTGGCCCACTTCAGCCGTTTCTCCATTTGTTTCTTGTTCAGCATCGGTTTTACTGCTGGAACGCGAGATTTGAAGCCGAGTTCGCGCAGACGACGGTAAGTGGTTGATCTGGAGACGTCAGCGCCGGTCTGCTTGTTCCACAAGTCGGTGAGCTCGGAAGTGGACTTGAACCGGTTGCTGACTGCGATCTTTCTCAGCTGCTTGTTGTCGCGAGCAGAAGTTTTTCGGACGCCGGAACAGTTGGTGCGCTTGCTGCAGTTTTTCTTGAGAGCTTTGCAGACGGAAGACTGGCTGATGCCGAGCTGCTCAGCAATTTTAGTTCGGGTCAAGCCTTGTTGGCGAAGGGCTTGAATTTGAGCCACTATTCCGGTTGAGAGGTCGCGCTGCTTACCCATGATTGATTTTACAACTTAGAAATTCTACTCAACCCTGACTTTATACTGCACAGTGAACACTCTTCACAGAAAACAAAAATTCGAGCATTTATTCTAATTCAATGAAACGGTTTCTCCATTATTCTAATTCAATAAAACAACAGTGTCACAGTTAAATGGCCTAAATGGGCCTTTTGGAAAGCTCAGCTGAGCAAATGTTTTTCCAGGTAACGAGTTCTGTGATTAGTCTAACGAGTAGGACAGGTGCAGTGAACACCTGATTTGCTTTCTGCACAAAAAATGCATTCAAAGAATTTCATGATTGCACTTTTCAAATTATTCTAATTCGTTGACCAGCACCTGTATATGTATAATATGACTAATTTTGGGATGGGGCAGTGTGGCTGGCAGGGATTTAAATGATCAAAGATATGGCACATAGAACACTGAACAACTGCATAATTAAAATAGTGCAACAAAATGCGAAGAGTTTTGACAGCTTTATTATAGTGCATTTCTGTAAATGTCAACACATGGATCATTAATAAAATATAAAACATATAAAGTATTGAGCATCAGAATAATAAATTTGTTTTTCAGAGACTTAATAGGCTCAAAACACCAGATACAGATAGTAGACCACATTAAGCTTTCCAGCAAATCTATGTAATGCATAATTATGCAGTTCTGTAATGTTTAGTGACTTGTCTCTTAAGATGAAATATCACTCAAATATGTTAAATTATGGAAACAAACAGTAGGTCAAGTATTCTGGATGGTGACCAAACATCAACAAATATAAAAAAAAAAAATAAAAAAAAAAACAACAATAAACTGCGTAAAATGGTCCTGTAAAAAAACAATATCTTTCTCAATGACAAAAAATGTGTATGAGTGTATAAGTTCACCTACCTAAAGCATTTTTATACAGAATATCTCTATCTTTTTCTTACTTACAAATTCTAGTCATTACCACTTAATTCCTGTTTTCTGGGATTAATTTTATTATGTTGTGTTGGTTCAGGAATTCTGGGCCTTTATCAATATCCGATATTACATGTGTTCATATATGCCAACGCAAACATAATATAATAATGCAAACAATAATTAACAGAGTCTATACATCCCAGTAAAACATTATAACCAGTTAAAATAAATTAAAACTAGCTTAAATCAATTCATTTTAAAATATTGTGGTAAGTGTCAGCCAATTGTAGTAGTACAGTCAGTGCCACTTGGTCCTTTTCCAGAATGTAATAAATATGTCAGCAAGTATCGGTTTAAAATATTGGCAGATGATTCTTAAAAAAAAAGCAATTATCGGTAGATATACCAATATAATTCTGATATAATTGTGCATCCCTATTACTTTTACTTCTACTTAAGCTTTCAAGTCTTTGATAGACAGATGGACAGATAGATAGAAAGACCGATACAACTTTATAGTTCATTAAATGGAAAGTTTTCTTTGGCAGTCGGGCAGGCAAATACTCTGTTGAATGTGGTTTTACACTGCTCTACCCACTTCTACAATATTCAAACAGGCACTTTCACAGGAAACAGCCCTGCTATGACAGAGATGACATGCAGTTACTATGAAGATGAGCAATCACCCTTATAATCACATCATTTACATATGTTTGTTTTTATATACATGAATAAAACTATTTTTGGTCCAAACCATCATCATTGGGCATTTTTTTGGAGCCTGAAGGCATGTTTGCCATTATGTTAGCCTAATAAGCCTATACAACAGAACATACAGTAGTATCATTATACAACATCCGCATAGGGAAAATAGCAATAACAAGTAATAAAACAACTATTTAAATAAAGCAATTCCAGTACAAAATGTTCTGAAACAGATACATGGCAAATAGAGGTGTGCCAAAAAATCGATTCACATAAGAATCTTGATTCTCATTTACTACGATTCAGAATCGATTTAAAATGTCCCAAAATCGATTCTGAGGGGCGGGTTTTGGACTGATTTTGGGCTGGGTATTTTTGTTGGACCTGGCAACCCGCTTGTCCCTTCAAACCGAGGTCTTCCAGACCCACACAGAGCGTAGGTGTTTGAGAATCACCGGTAAGATGGCAGAACAAGCACTATATTACCTTAGATTAACGTGTAGTTTTAATGTTTTATGGCAGAATGCTTCATAACAAGCATAAAAAAGATCGCTAGTAGTTAGTTTCAGTAACTGTTAGCTAGCTAACAAGCTAACTTTCCAGTTCCACCTTAAATAACGCTACAGGTGGCTGCGGGCTGCAGCATTTAAGGCGGAACGGAAAAATAACAATAAGCTAATCAGAGCTAATTTCAGCTCCTCATCACAGAGGAATTAAGGAATGGACCATATGAATTAATTTCTCCACCTCCTGCCCCCTTTCTGAAGAAATACAACGACCTTAAATTAACTAGTTAATCAGCAGCTGCTCCTGAACTTTAACGCTCCACTGCTATCATCACATCAGCCCAGCAGCGTCACCTACACACCACCGCTAGTAGCCTGGTAATAAAGCAGTGTTATTTATTATTTATTTATTGTTCATTAACGTCATTGTGATATCCCAGTGATTCCTCTGTCACTGAGGACCCACATTCCTGCACATTTTATTGTTTTTGTAACACATTACTTGCTCCAGGACCAGTGTATATTATGGAGGTTTTTTTTTTCAATAAGATTCATAAGCCAGAAGCAGAAATTTTTATAATTCAAATCGTTTTGAATCAAAAATCGATTTTGAATCGAATCGTGGCCCCCAAAATCGGAATCGAATCGAATCGTGAGATAGTAATCGATTCCCACCCCTAATGGCAAACCAACTTAACCTAAATAACATAACCAGCATTTTTGTTATAACTAGACCTATATCTAATATCAGACAGAAATGAACACTAGTAATGACTGACCTACAAATGTATACTCTTTCAGACAAGCTACATTACCTGGACAATATACATACTCTTAAATGTAATTTTGATTGCCCATTAATTTACATGGCGTTTCACAGACAAGTTTGTAATCTACAGTTATCCACATTATTATTTTTTTAATTAGTAAAAACAATAACTTCTAATGTCCACAATACAATTCTGATTGGCTTTTTAAAAGTTCTTGTCCTGTTTAATACATACTTTTATTCTTCTATGTGCCCTTAGCTAAGCTAGTTAGTTTACTTTACACACATCTACTTTAAAAAAAAGATACATTTCGATCGCTAAGTAAATGATTACAATGTCCTAAAGCCACAGCCCCCCTCAATACAACAATGGTGGGAAAGGGTTAAGGATTTGTATTTAATGAAAGAAATAACTAAAACATCCCACTAAAAACTTTTTTTTGTTTGTTTGTTCTGTTTTGTAATCCATGGACTGTTAAGTAAGACATTATACCTATATTATACCTGTATTATTTTGTAAGCATATGTTTTGTACTACTGCACTTGAAAGAAAATAAATAAATAAAGTTGAAAAAAAGATATATTTCAATCGTTTTACTGCCACAAAGACAGAGATATATTTAAAGCACTCAAAACTCAAACTCAATGTTCCTACATAAACAAAGTAGGTACGGCAGTAAGCAGGACTGTGTGAAAGGGAGGGAAGATATTTAAATATAAGCTCAGTCTGCCAGTGTTCTGTTGAGCTGTGTTGTTCTGTCAAACTGTTCTACACTAGTAGCTATATATTTAAAGCTGAAAATAAAAATAAATAAATAAAAAAGCACCATATTATTAAATGCTCCAGCCAGAATTCTAAAGTCTAGGTAGGATATATGGATAGTCTAAATCACTGAGTTATGGAAAAGTTAATGTAACAGATGTTTACAAAATACATTTCCCTTTACATTTTTAACCCATAAGAGCCCTGACCCATTTCTGAATATTAATACCAATATCTTCCTTTTTTAAATCAGATTAATGTAATAATCAGCTCATTCATGTAACTTTCTGATTGTGAATACATGACTAAATACAACTAAGGTTAAACTCATGATGTATAATTCCAACATAACCTGTATATTAACATTTTGTTCTACAAAATGGTGTTAGAACTACTTATATGGAGTGTAACATACATTTAAGCAATTAAACAGTTAAATGGCTGGACCAGACCTATAAAAGAAAATAATACACTAATACAGGAGCTAGTTTTACCTCCAGAACTAATCTAGAACTCCTACATTCTGTTAATAAGGTGGGATGAACAAACACACATTCGCACACTGTGCTGTAGTGATGCTTTGATGTTCAGTTTGTGGCACTTGGGGAATTAGGAACCATTTTTAAAAGGTCTGTAACAAACATGTCATTTTGGGTCACGCCTCTATGGCATGAATATATATATATATATATATATATATATATATATATATATATATATATATATATATATATATATTTATTTTTTTTTTTATTTTTTTTTTACAATCCCTGTGGATATATGAAATATAACCTGCATTCCTTCTGATCATTTGAATAAGATGTTTTAGAGCAAGGAAGTGCCCAATGCAGAATTTAACTACCCAGACAACACATAAAAATAAACAAATAAAATTTTAGTTTAGTTAACTAATTCACAACAAGAATATATTAAGAATATAAACAGACAAATATACCTCTTTACATTTTCTTGCACACTGTACATCATTTTATTTATGACCCACATTGTCTCATGTATTTGACGTATGTATGCTATGTAACGTTATTTTTAATAAGCAAAAAAACTTATTTGTTGTCTGATGGCCACATAAAAGTTTTTTTTTTTTTTGTTTACACCTTTATAACATAAACAATCAATCATATAAACAAACATACCTTCAGCTTCAAAAAAGGCCAATAAGGTTTGGTCCAAACATTTTTTTTTTTTATAAATGTAAAAACAAACATACAGCTCAGGGGAAAAAAATAAGAGCCACTTAAAAATGATGAGTTTCTTTGATTTTACCAAATTGAAAACCTCTGGAATATAACTTAATCAGATGAATGACCACAAGCCATAAAACCCAGCTGAACTGCTTGAATTTTTTGCACATTTTACAGGACGGGTGGCAACCCGAAAAGCACGAAAAGTGTGTGTAAGACGCACATATTGAAAGTTTAACCTAACGCTAGCTAACTCAACAGAACAGCCGGCTTCAACCTGCAATTAGCTATCCTAGTTAACAGCTGTGGCTAGTTAACAGCTCTACAAGCTTTACCAAACACTCCCTAGCCTTAAAATTGCTTGTAACTCTTTAAAATAAGCAGAAAACAAGAACAAACATACCCAAATCTGGAGTTTCACATTTTACACCCAGTGCTGCGGCTTTATGCAGCTAAACTGCCTCTTTTAGAATTAATGACAAGCGGACCTAACGCTAACGCTGTCTTGGCTAACGCTAATTAGCTAGGTAACGTTAGCGTTATCTTAGCTAACCTAACTACAACAACAAAGGTAGCTAGCATGCTAATACTAGCTAGCTAAGCTAGCCCACAAGCGTACTGCCATATTTAATATGATTTATTAACGGTTTATCCACTTTGTAAAGCTGCTACTGAAGTTTCAGGAAGTTTATAATATTGTATTTAAGTCCTACGTTGGAAGCTGGGTGTAGGGACGCGCTGGCAGATCCGCGAGAAAACAAGAGACGCTTTAAATGGCCTTTGTGCGCGGAGCCAGCTACCTTGCTAGTAACGATTAATAGTCCAGGTCCAGATCATTAAAATCCATTCCAGTATTTTGTTCCAACTGCATAGGCTGCACTAAACCGCAGCACAGCCGCACGCGCAGTTGGAACACAATCCCAGAATGGATTTTACTCTCTGGACCTGGATTTCCTATGTATACACAAGCTAGGTATCTAACAAACGCAAGCAATGCTGCTAATTAGGATGTAACCTTTCAGTTTGACACGCATTATTAACGCCCAGTCGTGCAAATCCATGCAGTGAAATGCACACAAGCAGAAAAAAGGACAATTTGAGCTGCATATGCTCTGCTTTCGGACCTTCGCTCTTCCTGTCTGCTGCCCTCCTCCTCCATATAAAGCTACCGTAAAGAGAAACTCAGTCAACAACATGTCCGACGACGACAGTCTGCAAATTTAGCCCACAAAAAACACCAGAAACACAACCCCAATCGATTATAAAAGGAAGATTAAGTGCATTTACCTCCTGCTTCGGCTGCTGGTGCTCAATAAATCTCGATCTTGCCGTTTCTGCCTTTTCTCTCCTGTATTTTCTAAAATATCTTCCTAAAAGATCGGTTCCTTTACTGTTCCATAGCTGAAGGATCAGCTGTCCCGCCCACTGCAGAGCAACGCGCGGTCTGATTGGTCAGCGCGAAGGCGTAGTAAGAGGAGAGCGCGTTTGGATTGGTCGAGAGCTGTGATTAATGGAACGAATTGCCAATTACAGCGCGCGTAATTTGTTTAGCGTAGGCATCAGCATCACGGAACGCACGTAAGGCCGAGCACGTCCGTGATGGCGATGAGGTTCTTCCGTTGTTGATGAGAATAGAGGATTGATTATTATTGATTATTAATGATTACTTATTAGGGTAGCCGTTTCTGCTGTTATATACACTTATATCATTATATATATATATATATATATATATATATATATATATATAATTATTTTTTATAGCGAATTTATTTTATTTGTTTATTCACTAATTCTTTAATCTTATATGATAAATGATAACAAGGTTCTTGTTTTGAGTATGAGAACCTAATTATTGTAACTATTACTCTTTGTATTTTGTGTATTTTCCAAATAATTTAATTAATGAATTTATTAGTTACATCACTTTTATTCTTTGTTTATTTACTATTTACTCTAATTTATTGTTTTATTACTGAGAATTATTAATGATTATTGAAATTATTACTGTTGCTATTCCATACATATTCTTATTTTATCAATGAATGTATAATTTATTATATTTATTATTAATAACCTTTGTTTACTATTTTTATTTATTCATTTTAAATGATAAACATTATTTAGTGATTGTATCTTATCTTTAAAAAATATATAAACAGTAAATAGGCACAAAAGTACAAAAAAAGATAAAGTTTAATGAAAAACACCAACAGTTAAGCAAAATGGATGTAGTGAGTGAGACATGAGTGGCACAGGGAAATGTTTAAAAAAAACTATCCCTGAAATTTCACACACCTGTTGCAGGTAATGAAAGCCTTCTGGACCATCTGGTTATTAGTCAAAGGAGTTGGACATGAACATTTTGACTGTATAAACAAAACATCTCTGATCTAATCTGAACTCTTTCCAGAGCTTTATCTCCGGTATCTGCACATTTTAAGGATTTCCTGTAGTGTTTTCCTCCTGAGGTCTCCTTATAGTGTTTATGAAGGTCAAATTTTCCCAAACTGCCACCTGTGCAAGTCCAGTCATGAAATTTCCTTCACTGGAGGAGAAAAGACACATTCCCTGTAGTTAAGAATTATGCTTTTTTTCCATTTGGCAACAGAACAGATAACCGGTACTTGTCCGACTGCATTGTGCCGTGTTTAAGGTTTGGTGAAGGGAGGATTATAGTGCAGTGTTGTATCAGGAGATGGGCTTGGGTCCTTAAGTTCCAATGAAAGGAACTCCTAGCATAGCCAGAGATTTTGGACATTTTATGCTCCCAACTTTGAAGAAACAGTTTGGGATGGCATTTTGCTCATCCAACCTGACTGCACACTAGTGAACAAAGCAATACCTCACATCCACAACTCTTGCATTCTAAATCAGTCCCAATGTATCTTTGCAAAGTTCCCCCCCCAAAAAAGAAAAAAATATTCCCAAATTAACTTTATTCTGCCTTAGTCAGATCCACTAGTCAGGTCAGCTTTTTTTGGTAATACCATAAACTACAGATTAGACTATGCAAGCAGGCCAGAGAGAAGCAAAGAGAAAATATTGGGACATAGTTAAACAGCATACAGTTATAGGAAAAAAGGGGTTAACACCAACCACAAAGAATGCAAGACAGCTTTTGTTCCATATAAAAGGAATAAGGTTTATTGAAAAAATTAGCACTCAAACAGTGCAAGAAAATAGCACCTAACACTACATAAACATGGCTAAATACAAGTGCTAAAAATATACAATTTTAATTTTAGAATATACAGTTCCAGTCTAATTGAGGTATAAAAAAAAAACCCCAACGGCAGCCTTAGGCGTTTATTTAGCAAATATTGTGATAAATCTAAGAACAAAGCTAAGAATTTCACTGAGAATAAACAAAAGAAAATTACAATTTCATTAAATATTTACTGAACAGGAGAAATTCATTGAGGGCCTTTGTTCCAGAGTATCAGCTTCCCTCTGAAACCCATTGCAGGAGAAACTGGATTGCATAACGGCAAAAAGAGAGTCTGTAATGAATTACAATGAAGTGAAAATTCTAAGCACATACAGTAGTTAAAAAGCAAAGCTAAGATTTTATATATAATAAGATATATAAAATAGCTGATTAAATTTAGTTAAACATCAATAAAGTAAAGGATTAAGGCATTTTAAAGCTCTAAATGGTCACGGTGTACTTATGTTAGACCTAAAATAAAACTTAAGGGAAAAAAAAAAAATAATGGTTTAAGGGATCCTGATGCCAGTGCATACCTATTAGCAAATGTATCTCTGGCAAACAAATTATAAAGAATATAGAAAGTATTTTGCTGTAAGCAAATAGTGCAGTTGTGCGTAGCTGAAAAGTTTACAAAATGATGTGCTGGTGCAGAGTACAATTAGGGCATTACGTTTCCTATAAAAGGAGGCGCTTACACCTAGATCACTACAATGCTATTAAAATCACATTTACCTGTAAATATAAAAAGGTGTTTATTGAGGGAGGTACCTATCTGACAAGAACGGATGCCAAATTTATGTATTTATTTAAAAAAAAAAAAAAAAAAAGAAGAAGATTACAGCACCAATAAAAATCGGACTGAATTAACGGCTGGGGCTGCAAGTAATCCTACACCCTGATTCGGTTGTAACATTAGTTAAAATATATTAAAAATGAATTCTGGTTTAGTTCAGTTGAATTCAGTCTGGATGCACATGTGTCATTAGTTCATTGCCACCCCCGTGCACTTTATCACCGTCCGCTGCTGTACCCAGGGAACAGCTGGCTCAGGATGGCTTGAAGGGGCTTGTTCACCGTCATTTGGTAGTTTTTGCCCAGATCATGTCGGCAGGCCGGACAGGTGTACACCTCTGCTTTAAACGATCGCTGAAGACATTCCTTTAAAAGCAAACACATGGACACACCTTTAGACTAACAGAACACCTTACTTTGAGAATAATTTTACTAATTTAAAAAACACACACAACCCACCACAGGAGTCTACACACATGCAATCTGAACAATGTATATATATATTTTTAAATCAGTCACTTAGCATTACCCAAAATCACCACACCAAAATCTTGGGATAGTTAACAAAAGCTTTGAATGCTTCTGGGGATGTTGTGAAAAGTATTTAGCTTGGAATACTAACCCAAAAGCTCCACTGTTTCAAAGTACAATTAGTTCTTTGCATAAAATACAAGTCAAAACAAATTACATGTACTCTATACCCTTGTAGCTTCTATTGATTATTTTACTCCATTTAATTGATTACATTATTTATGATTCTACAATCATTTATGTTCTGAAATCTGCCTTCAGCATAAAATGTAAGGTACTAATATTTCAAAGTATAAAATGGTGTTTGTTTTTGTGGTGACATAATGCTCAAATTCTAACCATTTCTTATTTTAAAACAGGTTTCTACTTAACACTTAATTTGGATTCCATTTCAGGCAAGTTATTGTCAGGACATATGGACATTTGCAGCTCAGACTTACCCTGCACACATTGTGGTTGCACTCTGTGGTGATGGGCTGGAAAACAACTTCTTGGCAGCAAATACACAAGAAAACCTCCTCCACTTTGTTCACAAATCGCTGTAAAAATGCAAAAGCCAGTCAGTCAGTTTCATCCTACTAAACAACTGCACACTCATAGCTGTTCACACAAAAAAGGCTATGTGCGGTTTCAGTGATGCAACGCTAAAATCTGCATAAACCCTACACTTTGTAATGGAGGCAGACATGTTTTTGTTTTCACTGACAGTATGGAAAAAGATGCAAGAATTTAGCTACATACTGGTCCAAGACTTAGAGATTGCTTGGCTTCATCCCAGAGTTTCTTGTTAAGCTCATCTTCCTTGATCAAGGCCTTTTGCTCTTTGGTCAGTTTGTAGGCCTCCACTTTGATCTTCTTGGGTGTGTTCTTGGACGGTGAGTGTTTCTCCTCGTCATCAACTGAATCAGGATTAACATGAGCAAATTAGATAAAAAAAACAACAGTAACAGTAAATGTGTCAAAAACCAAGCTCTACATCTCAAGCTCAATATTTTTTTATCAAAGGAATTAAGGAAACGTTTATAAATAAACTGTAAAAAAAAAGGAAAGAACGGAAAAAATGGTACTTGCCTGCCAGAGATTTTCTCTTCCTCTTGCCCTTGGTGGGTGTTTCAGCCTCATCCTCACTCTTGTTCTCCTTTTCCTTCTCCTTTTCCTTCTCCTTAGCAGCAACAGCCTCTAAATAGCCCTCAGGATACTTCAGAAAGAGAACAGTTTAACAATGATGTAGATAAATACTCTAGATGTCTCCATATTGTAAACTTAGTGTGTGAATGCATCTCTGGTATTTGTTTCTTTACTCTGCAACTCTTAACTGCTTAAGTTGTCAGAAGTGCATGTTTAATGTTTAACTAACTATTAAATAAGAATAAATATGTGCAAAAATGTATTACCTGCATAGTGAGGCCAAGCTTTTTAATGCGTTCTTTGCCATCCCGGGTCCACGGTGCTGATTCATCATCATTTCTTTTCAGCAGGTATCTCCAAACCAGGAACCCAGACTTGCCCTTTTCTGGCCAGTATTTCACCACCTGATAAATGATGGGAGGGAGGGAAAAAAAAAAAAAACACGTTAATAACCTGCTCTTTACTTAATTGAAAAGCTGACCCCCTTTTGCATCTAAAAACTAGACAGACTTTTTACTCGCAGACTAAGATCTTACTGGGGATCACTAATTTCAAGACTGCAACTAGACTGAGATTATTTCCTCATCATGCTTCTGGTGGTTTACATACAATACATATTAAGCCACAAATAATGTGTATATTAATACTGTGATTTATAAGAGACTCACAACTTTTGTCCCCATCAACAGTTTATCCCCCCCCCCCCCCCCCCTGCTACAACCTTGTTTCAGCCTAACAGAGGTTTTCATTCATCTTTACAAAGAAAAATCTCAGCAACCCCTTTCACACCCACCTTGTAAATGCCATCATATCTGTTCCCATCTTCTGGAGAGTATTTGCTGTGCTTTCGACCCTTGGAGCTTCGCACCACTCTTACAGGTTTCCCTGCCTTCCAGTCCTTGGCCTCAGCACCATCCTTGTCATTTACAGGAGCATTGCAGTTCAGAGCCAGCGCCCTAAAAAGAATAAAATGTATAGTTCATGTTTTTAATTGCTCCAAAAATATTTTGCAATCAGACCCATTCAGGTAATGTAATTAAATACTTATGACATGGTTTATGGTACAGTTATTAACACATTTTGCAGTTAAAAGATAAAAAAATAAAAAAAACAACCACAAAGGCCTCTCCACCCAAATACAGCAAGACAAACAAAAACTAAAAAAAAAAACACCAATTAAATTCAGAATTCAAAATCAGTAATTCACATGACATTTGGGATTCAAGATAAATAAATAGAACATTAAAAAGCTGAACCAAATACCCAGATAGCAATATAATCATTTCTAGGGATAGCACAACAGAGTGATACAGCAATCAAATCATAATCAAGCTGCAAGACATCCAGTTTTCCTACAAAGTCTACAATGCAGACTTAAACACCACAGGTTCAAGGTTTTATTTTATGTTCTTTCAAAAATTTTGTATTTCAAAAAGTAAGTACTACACGGAAGCACTTTCGCAAAAGTGTAAGATAACAGATCATATCAGATTCATAGAATGCCCGACAAGGCCTTTGGAATACCGTTTGTTGTCACCAACCTGTTCATGTTGGTAAGTTTCTGATCACAGGACTGTTCAGCAGTTCTCTTGTTGCCAGACAGATCACGACCTCCAGAGCCTGTGTATGTGAACTCATTGCCATCATCCTGAAGTGCAAAAGTACAGTTCAGAAGAAGCAAAACTGAACCTAATGCAAAAAAGGAGCTGAACGGTATCAAAATCTATTTCTTTATGATTACTAATAATCAGAACATACCACGTCATCCTCGTAGCCACCCGCCAGCACTAGTGAATAGGCACCATCGTTGCTTCTTCCATGGATCCCGGCTACATGAGGACGGTGAACTCCAGACTCACTGACCTGTTGTACAAAAATTTGATTTTAGAACCTTGATAAAAAAAAAAAAGAAATTAAAGTAACCCAACTCAGAATTGCATTAATCACTTAAAATAAACACTATACCTGGCAAATTTGTAATTTTAATAATAGCACAAAGCAATTGCACCCTTTTGAAGAGCAATAAACTTATATTTTTTTATATCTAATAAAAAAAAAGGTAAACCCACTGTTTTTGAACCAAATCAATATTGCCCATTCATCCTAAAGTGATCTCCTTACTAAGTAAACATAATGGGTAATATTAACAAATGTTTAAGATGTTTTGTATGCCAATTCAATAAAGTAATTACTGACAGTCCTACTGAAAACATTCACTAAATGTATAACTTTAAACTAAACCTAAATTAAGAGAAATTAGCTGCAACTTTGAATCAAATGGTAATAAAGCAGAAATAGTGTGAAATACAAGCAAGTGTAACATTTAAAGCATTATCTGTTAGGAGTAAAACATCTTAAAATCATTCGATTTGAACACATACAAAAGCTGAATACAGAATCTGAAAAACTACCCAATCACTGTTTGTCTAAGACAATGTTATGATCAACAGTACTGATATAACGTGAGGCAATGTTTTAATGTATTTTATGTGCTGAACCTCATCAAAAACGCCATACTGTTGACTTAATCTACCATGGCTTCTTTTATAGCATGCCTTTAGTATTTGAGCTTTTGCTCCTTAGAGAGTTACTGACTACAAGGCAGGTTAGAGTTAAGCTGTATTACTATACATAATCGACTGACATATATCAACTACTGATTGCTGGAGAGATTAAATATTTAAAAGGTAAATAATTAAACCAGCAGCTTACCTGAACTCTAAACTTCCACAGGGTTCCCACAGGCACGCCTGGCACAGGCCCATAGTGATTGGAGGGAACAATGGTGCACTGCTTGGTGCGTCCAACACATGCCATACCCTGAGGAGCGAAAATTAAAGTACAGTCAAAAGCTAAAACAGGAGTTACAGGAGGGAGAGATTATTACAGTGTGAAGGTTACAGCTTCACTTGTGAAAGAAAACACCCGTCAACACACCTTGCCCCAGTCCCTCTGGCTGGAGGAGCTGGCAGAAGCCATCTTTGCCTTCTTCTTACTCTCCTTAAGCTTTTCTCCAGCCCGAACAACTTCACTCGAATCATTACGGCACTGAGGGCAGTACCTGTGCAATGGAAAAAGGATTAAAACCTTTTAAAGAAAATTATATGCATTTATAAAGACAATGAGAACTTCCCAACTTTGACAATGCCTTAGATTAAATGTGATGAGAAGCACCAAGTTCAGTATTCATAACCAATCGTACCAGTCCTCATCAGCTGGGATAGTTGTAAGGGGCGGGTCAAGGCAATACATGTGAAAAGCCATGTCACACTCATCACACAGCAGCTGCTTGTCAGGGTCCTGCTTCACACCACACACATGGCAGTTACACCAGCGGCAATTCTTCTTTGGGTCATCTTTGCAGTGCTTACACTCCGGCCCATTGGATCCTGAACACAGACAAAAGAAAAATCGCACTAAATATTAGTAAAAATTTATATTTGGGATGATTTTCTGCAGTCAAGCAAATTCTAATTAGCATTAGTGCATTGAGTCACATTAGCAAAACTGAAGAACTGAAAAATAATGGCAACACTCAAAATGAAACACACTGCTAAAGCTTTACAATGAGGTGTGGCTAACAAAATTGAGTTACCGGTAGTCCCCAAAAAAAAAAAAAAAAAACACACCACTATGCATTATTTGTGCAACGTTCAGTGTTACTCTCCGTCCCATATTAATCCGTATAAAGAACTTTAGCAGCAAAAGCATTTTTCATCTGCCTTTCACCCAATCAGAACATAGCTCATGAATCTTTACATCAAATGTTTTATGGTACAATTAAGCATGGAAGAGTTTAGATTAGTTTGATCAAATATAATGAGCAGAAAGAACAAACAGCAATATTTTACTTCAGGACATAAAGTAACATACAAACATTTATTATCCACAACTATTATAAATTAAACAGAAATATCAGAACTGAAAAGACTCACTCTTTAGAGGGCTATCAGAAGTGGCTGCAGAACTATCAGAGCTCCCAGGCTCCTCGATCTTGTAGATCTCACTTACAAACATGATCCGGCAGTCATTGAGAGAGTCACCAGCATCCCTATAGTACACAAACATTTGCATCAAAATTATACAATCAAAATATTAAACACTGCATTTATCCAGAAACCCCAACCTTTAGATGAATGGTTCTTATAAACTCATTTGTACAGATTATTTCTCCTGTTCTAAAACAATTCATTTACTTTTTTAATTTTACAGTTAGATATTTACAATCTGTTATACCAATAATAAAACTAATGCATTATCCCACCTACTTATACACAGCTAGATCTGAACAAATAATATTCCAAATAAACACCACATACCCGAGCAGTATTTTGCCAAAAACCTCTCGCTGGGTGCGAGTCTCCCTCTTCCTCTGGATCTCTGCATCGTACCAGTAGCCTCGCTCTTTAGGCTCATCTGGATTGTAGTTCACCATGACGATCATCCCAGCCTCTAACTGATGCCACTGGTACACAGTACGGGCCCGGGGGCGCACATCCTTTGCAAGCAGCTGAACCACCCCATTCTCTGGATAACTAATTAATATAAAGAGGGATTGTTAAGAGAGAAATTGAGCTTTATAAGAAAGTTTTGGCAACATATACACGTATAATATCCACAGATAAGGGTATAAAATTTCACAATACTGTAAAACTTTGAAAAACTCAAAAGTATTCATATGTTGATTTACTAGAGGCGTAAAGGTGCGTTAGAGGTGACTTTTGTGTTGCTTAAATTTCAACTGCAAAATAACAGTGATCTGAATCTGAAACTTTTAACTTGGATCTCAAACAAAAGAATGAAAATGAGAGTTTGTTTTAAATCAAATTTAACAATCATGCCTACATTACCACAATAAAGTTTGATATATCGACCTGTAACTCATGTATGATAATACATATATCATATTTCCAAATTAAATCAATATATATTTTTTTTAATAAAACAGACACATGCATACCATGCCTTAAGCCTTGATCACATCCTTAATAAAACAGGCAAGACTTACTCCTCATATTTTATGTGGTAAAGGATTTCCTCTTCCCCATCTGTTTCCATGCCACCTTCTTCAGTGTTCTTTGGAGTCTTTGTGACATTCACAATCTGAGCTTCAAACCACGCCCCCATGTTCAAGTCTCGTGCATCCACAAACTCATTGATCTATATAAAAAAAAAAAATCATTTAAAAGAAATAAATAAAAAAAGAGGTAGCAAGACAATAGAAAACGCATACTATAAGCTTGTTTGCATTGTCAAATTACAACAAAGTAAAATATAGCAAAACAATCTACTAACAAGTACCATAATACAGATGCTATGGAGGAATAGTTATGGTTGAACTGTTAATGGTACTAGAATTTGAACTCTGACATTAATAAAGTATATTATTTTTTTCTAAATATCAAAAGCGTAAACAAGCATTCCTGCGAATCAGCAATTGGTTTAGTGCCCTAACTGCTCAAGTTACAAAAACGTTCACCGTGCGTAAGTGATATAGCATATATAATACTGTGCTTGCTGCTCATATGTGTGAACATCCCATAACACTATTGCTGTAACTTAATATCTGAAAGAAAAGTTAACAAAAGCTACAAAAACTTTTAACTTAGAATCTGATATCAGCTAAAGTAACTTCATCTTCCTGTGGTAACCAAAGATCCACTCATTGACTATAACTGACTCAAATAGTATGTTGGTATGACTGTAATAGTAATAAAAGGCCATACAGTGCAGCTCTTACCTTATAAAATCCAAAACCTGGATCGACGAGGTCCACCTGGGCTGAAGTTCCAGCGCTCTGGGCTTCACATTCTCCGTGAGTGGAGCTCTTGTCTGATTCGCTCTGACCAGAACCACAGCCGGAGTCAGAGTCTGACAGCTCACCCTCCTTGTCTTTTGGCAAAGACAAAGCAGGCTGAGCCTGAGCCTGACGGACGAGCAGCTGAACAATGTCATTCAAACCTACATTGTAGTCAAAAATAGTGTGGCCATCTTCCATCTACACCAAAAGAAAGGGGGAGGGAAAAAAGAGAAAAATACATATCACCTCAGTTTCCAGCTTAACAAAACAAGTAAAACTTCTAGATTTTAGTGATTTGTAAATGTTAGAGAACTTTAACGGCTAGTCTCTCAACACTGAAATCAGAAGAATTTTTGTTGCCTTTAGAACCTTTTGCAAAAATCTGGCCTCAATAAGCCAGCACATAAAACTATACTGCTCTATATAAATTGTATAGGGAGACCAGAAATGCATCAGACTCATAAATGCTTGACATTTTTAATTTACTAATTTAAGAGATTTCTTCTTTAAAATACATCTGCGTTGGAGACATTAACCAAATTTTTTCCTTCACTGCCTGAAGATTTTGCAAGACTAGAAGACAGAGGGCGATCTATCATAAATGTATATAATTTACATACTGTCCAGTAGGTGGCAAACATGCTTGGAATAAGTGTGTTACCGCTGTTAAGATTGATGGAAAAGGAGCGCATTCATCTGGATTTCCTTAAACTATAAGTGTTTCCTTAAATTGTAAAGTCTTTGCAGGATGAAGAAATCCCACCTCTAAAAAGTATTTATAAGTTGACAAGACTGAATACACAAATATGTTCTGTATAATAGTAATTAAAACTTTAAATGAGAACATTTTAAAGAGCTTCATATATATTATATATATATTATATATATATATATATATATATATACGCATACATATACACACACACACATATATAAAAAGTAGTAGTTTTGAATAATGAAATTCAAGAAGTTTGCTTCCTTCTTTTTGCAAAACATTTACAAGGCAACAAAAACTGTTCTTTCATTTTCAGATACTTGGACTATAAACACACAGGTCACGTGACACACGCATGTGTTATTACAAACCTGTTTCCCTCTGTAGAATAGCCTCTGCCTCTCAGGCTCCACATTGAACAGCTCCATAATTTTTACCCTCAACTCATCCACCTTAGTCAGCTTCGACAGGGAGTCGACCCGGTGGGTCTCCTTGCCATCCATGGTGCGCACCTGAATCCACATTGTTGCAGACCTAAAGGAAGACAAGAGCAGGAGGTAAGGGAAGTCTTTTCAGTCAACAAAAGTTTAAACCAATGACTGTGGAAAGCATGAACAGCACAATGTCTCTTGAAGTGAAACCATGACAGGTCTAGCGCCTCTGCTGGTTGGTTTTAGTATAATGTAGCTCCACCCATCTCCAAATGTTTTAATGAAAAAAATGGAAGGAGGGGGGGGGACTAGAACCTGGGACTTTTTTGTGACTATTTTCTCCCAAATGGTTAAAAAAAAAAAACACACATTCTGCTAGATCATTAGGGTTAAAATAATAAAGAAATAAAAAGTGATTGAAGGATGGGCACCAGAAGCCACAGTTTGTTCAACATGTAGCATTTCTGACAACTTGTATATACCTTGTATATAACTTGTATATAACATTTCTGAACTTATATATAAATACACCTTAAAGACAATTTTGTTTGTTTAAAATATAGAGAGGTAGAGAGGTAGGCAAATTGTAAAGAACTTGAGTGTAATGTACATCCCATGTGGATCTTATGGAAGGATATGGTACTATTACAGACAGTGGTCAGACATTTCAATAAATATTAGTTTCATTATTTTAAGTTACTACATTGTTCAATAATAAAGACAGCAATAGCAAAAAATACAATTTTCGTCCGACATAAATATTAAAACATTAATATGTACAGAATTTCATATTTGACATTTCTATTGTCAAAAAGTAAAGAAGGTAAAGAAAAAAGCAAAACAAAAACTATAAAGCT
This sequence comes from Astyanax mexicanus, assembly GCF_023375975.1. Classification (NCBI taxonomy): domain Eukaryota; kingdom Metazoa; phylum Chordata; class Actinopteri; order Characiformes; family Acestrorhamphidae; genus Astyanax; species Astyanax mexicanus. The sequence goes on along the minus strand of NC_064423.1, from coordinate 27,656,168 downwards.
AAATGAAACATTTTAAAATGTAGTATTTAGGGGACATAAAATAAGTACTTAAAAGGAAGCACAGCTAAAATTAACTTCCAAATATATAACTAGGTTAGTATCTTATTTGTACCATCTCTATGCTCTGTACTTTGTTTTTTGGGGTGTGTGCCTTTTGTCTGCTCTAAGTGAACTTAACGTGGTGTTTGATGTAAATCATGAAAACTGATCAGTCAGTATTTGTGCCAGTAAAGGTATTTAGCCCACCCTCACTGCTCAGGTAAACAGCCTTGTTGACACCTTTCCCAACCAAGCCCCTCCTGTCTGTGTCTGCGGAAATGTGGTCGACGCCCCCTTTGGCTGATAGAGGAACTGCAGCAGTGAGAAACAGCCCCAGATCAACGATAGCTAGCTAAACGCCTGGTCTAAAAACAAGAACAGCCTAGAAGAGACTTCCTGATTGAGCAAAATAAAACATGTTTACTTCACTCTATTAAGACTGGTGCGACTTATCGAAGCTAGCGACCTAAAAGCACACGTTTAACGTTTTAAAACGTAATTATTTATTTGATTATAGCCTTTGTTGTTTAGTAGTAGCTGTTAAACAAAACCACAGCCCGTTTTATATGCTGTGTGTAGCTGAGGAGTCTCAGATGATGAATTAATGTGAAATAGATAACTTCAGTTTGGGAAAGTTGGGATTCTCTTTGTTGCAGCTCCTCCTCAAAGTTAAAGCGCGCTAATCATCACCAGCATTTCCCCTCAACTTATCAATACTAGCTATCAGCAGCTCAGGCTCCGTGTGGGTGGGATATTTAGTTAGCAAGTTTAGCTAGGCCATGGTTTAGTAGCAAAATGAATCACTTCCAAAACAGGACACATTGAATACAAATAGTGACAGCTAGCTAACAGTAACTAAAAGCCACACACCACGCGAGCTAAGCCATCTGGAAGACTGACATTAACCTAACCTAGCTTACACTGGCGGAGGAGAACAACTAATAAGGTGTTTATAAAAGAAATCTTGCGTGTACGTTAAATGATTAAAAAGTAAACTAAATGTGGACTAAAGCAGCAACAGAGTCGAATTAAGCTCAAAACTCGTAAGACACGCCTCAAAAAGGAAGAAAGACAAAAAAGAAAGAAGAAAACTGGCGAAAGTTAACATCAACAATGCTCTCCACAGACCAATTCTTTATATATCGCTCAAATAAGGTGTTAATTACCTCTTTTTACGTCCTCTTGAAACCGGGAAAAGTGTGTTTAATTCAGTAAAAACGTGCGAATATCTTCGAAGTGAGGAAACCCGCTCTTCATAACCTCTTCATAAACCATTCACAACTCGAATCAATAAAATCCTTCAACAACGTGTTTCCCCTCCTTGCCTGCGAGCAAGTCGCTATCCTATTGGCTTACAGCAGTGAAAATCTGCGCGGTGATTGGTCCAAGCGCCTGTCAATCACCCGCCTGACCGGAGCTTAGCCTCAGCGCGCGAAATCGTGGTCTCGTGTTAGCGCACGCTTACGTTACGACTTCCCGCGAGAATATGCTAATGAGCTTTTTTGTATAAACACCGGCGTGTTTAAAGAGCACAAAAACGGTGCGTCCTTGTCCAAAAATTCCGGCGTTTTCTGTCGTTTTGTGGTTCTAATGCGACATTAGTCATATAAGGACCGTTAAATCGCGGGTTTGTCGTGTTTTGTTGGTTATAATCGTCGATTTTTACCGATATGAATAAACCCGCCACTCACTGCCGGCCCTGGAGTGCAGTGAGCAGGCGGCGCGTGCTTTGTAGTGATTGGCGGGAGAAAGTGTCACGCGCGCTTTCTGAGAGTTATAAAGTTGTGGAGCGGTTGAGATTAAAGAGCTCCAGTTCAGAGCTGCGGAAAAAAACAGCAGCGCATAATAATTAACACGCCTTAACAGATAGTTTTAATCATATTAATCTTTATTAAAAGTATCACCCTAATTTAGTTTAAAGCAATATTTGGCTTCTTTTGGCTGAACAGACCTCGTCCACGGCCACGCCATTCGAGACGGAGCTAGCTAATCTAATGCAGCAGCAGCAGGCCCAGTAGGCCCTATCATTCAACCTGTACCTGATAAATTCAGTCAGATTAATGAGCAGCTCATCAATTAATATGATTTTTTTCTGTATTTCTGTACTTTTACACTTACATTCTGTTTTTTATTTTATTGTATTTATGTGTATCGTTAAATTTTATTCTTTTGTAACTTTGTGTACTATACATACCTGCTGGATGTCTAGAATTTCCCCTCGGGGAATTACATGTAAAGTTAAAGAGGTCTGCTTACTACTCATAAAAAATAGGTGTAAAGGAAACAATAGCTTGTATATCACTTTAAATGAGGATGTCTGTTAACAAACAAAAATGATTAAATACACCAAAGATGGTCCCTTATATGCTTTTTTTATATTAATATCGGAGTTGTACCGTATTGACAGACACTGAGAAATATTTTGTAATATTGAAAATAATCCAAAATTAATGCATTTTTCTTCTCCTGTACTCTTGCATTCTTTTTAAGCCTACTACATTCCTTTTCCTATACAGTATAACCCAAAAGAGCCCATGGAGAGGTATGTGTCACAGACAGTGACATATACTGAACATCCTGAGACAGGACAGGACAGTGTGTTAATGAGTGTTTGTTCATTTGCAGAATGTAGGAGTGATGGGTTGGTGCTATTTAGCTTATTTAAAAAGTGTATTTTTTTTATCATTTAAGCATTTAAATTACTTAAAGTTTTTCCATTCAATATAACTGATTCTGAAAAAAACGTATAGAACAATCTTAAAATATAAGTTATGAAATTGTTGTGTCATTTATTATTTGAATTTGGTATCTATATTCAGAAATGTGTCTGGGCTCTCAATAAATAATAATCTTTTTTGAATAAAGATATAGAATAGAATAAAATAAATGCTCCCAAATGTATTAGAATAACCTTCTGTTGCATTAATTATATTTTTGTAGAAATATATAGTTTTTAAAAGCTTGGGACTCTTTTTGATTTTTTTTAATTACACATTGTTTGAATCAGATGTTTTAGAGCAAGGAATCACAAAAACACAGTTTTAGTAAATATATATATAGATACAGTAAGGTATGGGGTGATAACAAAAATGGTTTATGGTTTTGTTGCCTGCTAACACTGTGTCATATAGAGATATATACCTTCTCATGACTCTACAATAAAAGTTGTAAAATTAAAAACTAAAGTTTTGCTGAACTGTAACAGTGACTGCTGTGTGTTTAGCTCGTGGCTACTTGCTGCCATCTCCTGGTCACTCTGAAGCTTTTTTGCTGTAAGAGACAAACGTGTTTCTTTACGTAGTAAAGCTGTCAGGTGGTATTTTGTGGGTTATTTTACAGTGCGGTGTTTTTAGTAGTATATAAACTGAGTTATTGTGGTTCAGAGCTTTATTATTATTTTTATTATTATGGTGGGATTTCCTCTCCGCTCTCTGACCCTGTGATGTCAGGCTGTTTTCCTCTTCCTGTTTCTGCCCTGAACTAAAAGCCCAGCTCAGCTTTTATAAAGGTACGTTTATAAATACAGTTTATATCAGATTTCCGATTTAATACAGCGTCAGTATCGTTTTACAGCCTCAAACTAATCTGACATTAATAACACTGAGTATTGATTACTTAATAGTAAACCCAGAACTGTTAAACCTGACGTGTAGGCATTTGATCCACAGTTTTGGCAAAGCTATATAAATGATATGATTGTCTTGTTCCTGAATTAGATACTGAATTAAATAAAAGTCAGGTTTTCCAACTGATTTCCTTACGGAATCAGTTTCTCTGATTTTGCTATTTGCAGGTATATGTTTGAGTAAAGTGAGCATTAATGTTTTATTTTATAAACTACAGACAACATTTCCCCTAAAGTCCAAACACAAATATTGTCATTTAGAGCATTTAGAAATGGCTGAAATAACAAAAAAGATGCAGAATAAGAAAAGAAAAGAAAAAAGTTTATAATCATAGAGTTTAGAAATTAATGTTTGGTGGAATAACACTGTTTTTTAAACACAGTTTTTATGAACCTTGGCATGTTCTCCACCAATCTAACTAGTTAGCTACATTCATACCTGGGCTGTTAAATAATTAATCAATCGGCGAGCTACCTACAGACTATGTAATATATTATTATTAATTCACCCTGCCTGACATTGTTGCAGTAAACATGTGTAAAAATGCCTATACTATTTTTGTACATTTTTCTTTTCTTTTATAACATTAAAGTAAATATAAATAAGAGTCTGTTTTGCTACAGCTCAGTGATAATTACAGTTACCTTTAGTTCATGTACTGACTTTGACAATTCTATTGACAATTTTGTATCATATATTTAAAACATAGTGTATGTTTATTTTCTCAAATAAACTGCAATACAGTCACATGTCTGTAGATAGATAAAAACCAAGAGGAAACTTAATAAAAAAGTAAAAGTTTAATCATATTGCAGACAATTTAAGGGCAAATTCAAAACAGTAACACATATTTCTTTACCAGTAAATATAAACATTTAATGTTAGATTTAACACTTAAAACAAATAACAACTCATTATAATTTAAAATAGTTTTAAGTGTATCTTCTTTTTATTTTCATTTTCTTTTTATCTTTGGAGTTGTTTGTTTATGTTTATATTACACAGGAACTACAGTATTAACAAGAATTTTAGTGAATTTTATTTCTCTATTTTATATTATTGTATTATATTTGGTTAGTTTAAGATCAGGGCTATTTTAATCAAAAACTTCTAAGCACAAAGATTACTCTTTGATGTTCAAGCAAGCATCACACTGAGCACTCTTTCTTTCTCCATGTTAAGTTGGTCTTTGCTTAATATGCCTTTGTTAAACTGGGTCCAGTTCAGACTTATTAAGTTTAAAAATATTTCCCTTAAAAAAGCATATGTTTTTAAATTCACTGAGCAATTTAAATTCATTAAAATTTTTGCATTTGTTTTTGCTAAGAATATGTAACATAATATTTTTTACGCTGGGTACTCAAATAGTTTAAAATGCTGTGTAATAGCTTAAGAAGTGTCTTAAGAAGCATGTTATTACTGGACATATTAAACCAAATACAAAATATTAATTTTTTTACTTTTTTACCAATTGCATAAATTTAATAGCATAAATGTATTTTTTAATCTGCAGTTGCAAAATTACAATTTAAATTGAGCATTCAGTATAAATTATGCAGTCTTTTCACTTATTGACAAAAATTCGGTGCATCCCTACTTATTACCTACTTAACAAGCAAAGTCCCCAGATTAAGATAATATACATAAAAATGTGCATCGTCATGGCAAAGATGAAACTAAAAATCATATCTTTCTTTTTCAGAGTGTTCACCATGCATGAATCAGTTACACTATTCTGCTGCAATTGTCGATAATAGTGCGGCAAAATATGACCTTTGAAAATGCATCCTGAACTTAATGGTTTGGGGAACTCTGTAGTTACATTAAAAAGAAGATGGCAAAAGAGAGCAGGACACTGGAGAAGAAGCAGACACTAGGAACAGTGTATAGAGCAAATCTAAACATTGCATCTAAACCTTCCTCTTACAGACTCTCTGGAATTACACTCTTAACAGAAGGACACGCTACAGAATACCAGATCATGGGTAACTCCATCCAGCCACTTAGTGTAAACGGCAATGGGTTGAAGTCTGAGGCTAGCACTGCAATCCAAACATCCTCCAACAATTCATCCAAAAGCACTATCTCAGAGTCTGGAAACACTGATAAAAATTTCAGAGGTGCTGGTGCTTCAGCTGGACATCAGACCATGGGTATCTCCTGCCAGATGAGCAGCAGTAATGCTAATATGCTAAAATCTGGAGCTAACAATACAGATGAAGTTCAAAATACTTTTTCAGGACCTAGAGATGGTGAAAACAATTTCAGAGAAGCTGGAGCTGCTGAAAAACGCCATATTATTGCCAGCTGCAACCAGCCATTTAGCAGAAATACTACTAGGTTGAACGCTGAAGCTAACCCAGCTAATATGGATGATAGCTATCCATCTTCTCTACGATCCAGCTCCACCTGCACATCTTATAGCCTTGAAATCAGCATGTCTATGACCAATGACCAAAACCAGTCACAACCACTACCTTTACAAACACCTCCAGAGAGTAGAAACAACCAGAATAAGCAGATGAATCTATCTGTTCATTCTGGAGAAACTAACCAAGCAGCTTCAGGAGGAAATTTTTGCTCAAAATCTGCTCAAAACCCTTTACAAAGATGTGATAGCCAACCTGCAGAGTTACCCAAGGCTAAGGTCAGTCAGTGCACAGACATGCCAGGCAACTTTCAGATTGTTACATCGAAAAATGAATCTACTGTGGAGAAGGCTTTTTCATCCATCACTAGCAGCAACGGTAAGACAGGAGCACAACCAGTGTTACCAAGCCATCCATTGACTTCTAGAGCAGGTTCTGCAGAGTATCCAATGCAGAATTCTGAACAGTTCAGCAGTTTTAGCAAAGAAAAGGCCAATCCAGAAGAAGAGGAAGATATGTTCTATGCTTTTGTGATCCTACACGATCAAGAGGACGACGAAGAAGCCGCAAGACTAAAGGCCAGGCTGGAGAAAATATCGTCAACACCTGGAGGAACTTTTGCTGAAGACTTTGCTAACCCTGGGCGCTCTACTTTCAGTTGTGTGGAGGACGCCATCAACAACTCAGCCTTCATCATGCTGCTGCTAACGGCTAACTTCAACACTCGCTTGAATGAGATGAATGCAGATTCTGCCATCATGAACTCCATCGTTAAAATTCACAAGTACAACACAGTCATCCCTCTGGTGCCCCGGGACAACAGCTTGACCAATTCTGAAATGCCCTTGGTTCTGAGAACTAAAGTTCAGATGAAGGAAAGAGACAATGCCTTTGAGTTAAAGGCTAAAAGGGTTCTGGATCCAAGTAAAATTCAGAAGCAGAAGCAGATATGGGAGCAGGAGCAACAGGTTAGGAAGCAGCAAGAAAAGCAACGGTTGCTATCGGAAGAAAATAGGCGCCACATGGACTTAATCAGAGAGACCAAGAGGGTCCAGGAGTTGGAGCGAAAGCTGAGGGAGTTGCAGTTGCAACAGCAGCATCTTTCACAGCCTTCTGCCCCACAACCACAACACTTTCATCCTTTTTCTGGACAAGCTCAGAGATTTGGTTCTATACAACCAGAGTGCCCAGATCCAGCTCCAGCACCCCCACATTACAGTGGGACTGGGTGGGCCCAGCCACCGTCCAACATCCATATTGAGAATGCAAAATACATCATAGTTGGCAACAACTCCACCATGACTGTTGGAGCCAGTGGGAACAACTCTGATGATGAGGACTAAATTAAATAAAAGAGAGAGTTTTATTTTTTTTATTTTATTGCAGTTGTTTCCAGGTTGAACACGATTTTTACTTCTGATGTCAAGATCCGATTTGATATTGAAAATTGAATCTGTTAAAATGTTCATTTTATAGAGCTGGAATTGTGTACAAGACAGGGCTGTTTTTTAGGAAGCCTTTAGACACTAGACAGCAGTCTTGTGAAGTTATGTTACAGTACTACACCACATCATAATCCATTTGGAAAAGTCTCAACTTTCAAAGTTTGCTGCTTGTTGCTATGTCTCTTTGTTACTTGACGCTTGTTACTAAAGCAGGGCTACAAATTGTATTCTCTCAAAGGAAATGACTGACTGCTTATCACTCTGTTGTCTGGTAGCTTGAACATGGGGTTGGACATTGTCCATTACAAAGATAATCTTTGTTAAATGTAGCTACAGTAAAAGGACAACTGCTCTGTCTATGTTTCTTTATAACTCAAAGTACAAAAAGGACTTACTTTTAAGCATACTTAAGTATTCATAACTGATACACCACTGGTTTGACTCTAAAAATGTTTGTGATTCTGTTCTCCTCTGTTCTTCAGATGTTCTCTAGTAGATATTGTAGGATGTATGGATAAAGTTTCTCTAATGTATAACGTAACTTCAGAAACCAGTAAATATTTACTGGTTATAAGCTAAGCCCCAAAATTTTGGCCATGGTCAATTTCTGCCCACTAGTAAAATCTCTCCCATAATGCGGTGCTAGCCATCTGAGTGGGTGAAGGCTAAAGGGGGAGACTAATGTAGTGTCATTTGACACCTGAATGCTTTTGAATGAGAACACTAACAGATGGACACTTTGGGTACTATTGCAATGTGTATTGGTAGAGAGAGGGGGGGGGAGGGGGGGGGCATCCTACTCACCCAAAAAAGGTCACGCTCTTTGATTCTTGAATTGACAGGGATCAAACTTCACACTTAGATGGTTGTGCCACTTTGGAAACTCATTGTAATTTGTTTTATGTGGCAGTTTAGAAGGTTGTAAACTCCCATGCATATTGCCATTGCCAATAGCATGTCTCAGAAAGCAAAAAACAAATTAGATGCAAAAGAAAAAAAAAAGTGGTCTGAAACTCTTTTACTTTTTGGTCTGAAACTTTTTTACTGCTGAATTCTGTCCATAAAGCAATATTAGTTCAGTATGGTCTCAGTCATGGCTATAAATCAGTATATATCATTTAGCTTTACTTCGGGGACACCTGGAAAAATCCAGCCCTTGCTGGATGCATTAAATATCTGCTTTCACATATATATGATGTATTTGTAGTCACAGATCATTTACATGTTATCTGAAGTACATTTTGATTAATCTGTACCTTAATCTGTATATTTTTGTTTTTATTTGTGGGGATATGTGTTTCTCTCATTGTTTACTCTAGGGCCTTATTTACAGTAACAGTAAGTAAAACCACCACCACCATGTTTGAATGCTGTACTTTAGCTGTTTATCTGCTGTAAAATGGTGCTGTATTACAATCACTAAGAATGTGATTCTAATATTATAGCAGTAATAGTATTAGCTCAGTCATCGAACACACATGCAATGAAAAAAGCCAGTTTTGTTATGCTTGCTACATTGTACAATTCTATGGTTCTTCATTGTGAACAAATACAAAATTAAGGATGGTCTCACTTTATTGGACCACTATTGTGAATCACTGTAAAGGACTGCAAATTGCTATTTCACTGTAAATGCAGTTGTGAGTTTTATGTTTGGTTATTTTTCCGTTTTTGAGTGCACAATGATTATTAAATCAGTAAATTGAAGATGGAGATGTTGTGGAATGCACTTATCATTAATAAAGTGATTATTTTGACATTACACATGTTCGTTCTATTCTCTCATGGCGACACAATTTATTATCCATCATACAGTCTCTGTATTGTGATTTGTAAATATATATGTTATATAAAACCAGTTTATATAAGAGATTTATCTAATCCAGTCAAGGTGAACCAGTTGAACCACCATCCTGTTACTATGAGGCACTTCTTCTCTGTTAGAAGCTCTATTAGAATACATTTTACGTGTTATGGATTTTTTAAACATTTTTGTTTAAAGCTGATAATAAATTAATTAAACAAATCCAAACTTGTGCTGGTCCCCACAGTGATTGTTGAACAGTGTTTTATTTTACAGTTTGAACTGCAATAAACTGCACATGACTAGGAAATATATTATTTAAATGAGGAGGAAAAAACAAATACCAAATAAATTTTATTTAAAAAATACAAGGAAAGTTTTGATTATGAGGAGTCGTGATACTTACGGAAGCCCAAGGATTTAATCATAATAAATCACGTAGTAATATATTGCAAATTTAAATGTAAAAAGAAAAAGAAAAACATTTTAAGACATACTTCCATCCAAAAAGGGACGTTTCTGTAGCACGACCCATACAGTACTCATGTGCTTCCTTTCTTTTTATTAATTTTTACATTGTGAATTTTACCATTTGAATTTTAACCTGTCAGCCTTTACAACTCATGATACCTACAAAAAATGCAAAAAAAAAAATAATAATAATATATTTTTTACTATAAGATCCTCATAACAATATAAATTAAATATTAATTAATTTATTAATTAAATAAAATATAAAAATAAAGAAAACATTACATGAAAAAGGTGTTTCCAAACGTTTGACTGGTACTGCAGTACATAGATACACACATATCGTGCAATTTATGCCAGTCATTTTAAAGCACGCATTAATTAGCTTTTAAACTATAATAAAACAGATTTGTGTTATTTTATCCTTTATGTAAATGAGCCCGCCGCTAGCTCCGCCCAGGGAAGTGCGTCAGAAGGTCAGCGCGGCAAGATGGCGGCGACCGTGTGTCGGTGGAGACAGGTGAGATTAGGAGAGAAAACTCAGAGCAGAGTTCAGAGAGTCTCACAGAGATATTACAGCCATTATATATTATAACCTGCAGCACTGCTACAGCCCTGTGAACTCTCTCAGCGCGAGCAGCGCAGCGGAGAGGGGAGGTTTATTCTGGGCCTTTACTGAACTGCAGCTCCAGAGCTCAACCTCTCATCTAACTACACTGTATACACTGTATTTACCTTTGTTTAATTCTTTATATATATCAGATTACCTGCTTTTCTGCTTGACTCTCACTGATCTGACTTACCTATATCAGGGATCACTGATCAGGAGGACAGGGTTAGTGGGTTTACTGGTTTATCCTGTAGGTATTTGAGTTCTGGCTCTTTTAAACCTGTGACTCGATTGTTTTGATGCTGTTTTGTTGTTGATATGGAGCATTATCCCTATCCGGACAGGATTAGTTTCTCAGAAGGACGTCTGTGAAATATATTTTACACTTCTACTCAGTGATAAAACTCTTGCATTCAGACTGCAATTGAAGAAACAGGAGGACCAGTGATTTTTTTTGGCTTTCTCAGTCACATGACATACTGTTCAGTAGCTCCTCCTTTTCCACTCACTGTTGTGTTTTTTATGTGGATCTCCTCTGAGAAAATTACAGACTGAATTATCTAATGTTTTTCGCTGAACTCCATGGTCCTCCAGTAATTTTAGTCCTGTCCGGATGCACATCTTTAAGTTTCGTCACCTCGCGTTTAAAAATAAAAACTATTTGTCCACTGCCACGCACCGTAATTACACGTTGGGCTCGCGTTTCCACAAAAATCCATGTAAACGCAAAAGCGAGTGGAAGTGGAGGAGCTACTGAACGCGATGTCATGTGACCGAGAAAGCCAAAAAAAAAATGACTGGTCC